>NW_023637621.1:1255748-1574374 GCF_015220235.1 Choloepus didactylus | reverse complement strand
TAATGCATTGTTAGGATGGAAAAGCCAAGGGACCCCAAGATTGCCAGCCAACCAGAAGATACTGACCCCAGGAGGAAGCCAGCCTTCCAGCCTCTGAAACCACGAACCTATAAATTCCCATTGTTAAGCCAACCCATTGTGTGATATTTGTTTGAGGCTGAGAAATTCAGACATGGATATTCGCAGATATGAGCCCTTCTCTTATTTTGCATTAGAGCACTGAAAACTCACCCAAAGTACTTGTGTGCAGATGAAACACTAGCTAATGCTGAAAGCAACAACTGATTCCTTTGGCTACAATGACGATGTCTGAGCAACTCAAGAGAACTATGCCAAGCACATTAATTAAATTCTTCAACTCTAGGCGATATGAAAACCAAAGAGATGGGGGAAGGAAGACATATAGTTTCATCCACCCAATGTTCTCAGCTTCCTAAAGTCTCAATAGGAGTCCAAGGAACTGTTAGAGAGTCCAATTTGTAGCACCTCTTTTAAGCTTAATTTTGTCCTGAAGTCATCTGGGAACTTTGATGATGATGATAAACAAGTTGATTCCTGGGCTTCAAAGAGCTAGTTGTCAGGATGAAGAGATCAGAGGCAAGGGGAAATTAGCAACACTGAGAATCATCAACCCTTTCTCAGCCACCTTCCTCTGTAAAGAAATCAGAAATCAAAGCAAAGATCAGTGGTTCTCAATGATACCAGCATATTGCTCCAAATCAGAGCCCTCTGCCTGCATGTCACAGGCTGGCACTTACAGGAAAGCAAAAATACTCACATTCCCACTCACTATAACCAAAGCAAACATACACTTCCCAGTCTGACTTGTCATGAGCCAATGCCCTGATCTTTTACATTCCAAAGGGACCAACTCTAAAATGTGCCTGTTAAATAGACTCATGTCCACACATTTTTCCCTTAGAGTAAGAGGGAATGAGAATTCTTGGTGTGCCAGTTTGGATGTATTATGTCCCCCAAAATGCCATGTTCTTTGATGCAATCTTGTGGGGGCAGCAGTATTAGTGTTGACTACATTGGAAATCTTTGATTGAGTGTTTCCATGGAGATGTGGCTCAATCAACGGTGGGCAAGACCTTTGATTGGATAATTTCCATGGAGGTGTTATCCCCCCATTCAGGGTGGGTCTTAATTGAATCACTGGATTCCTATAAAAGTGTTCACAGACAAAAGGAGATGCAGCAGCCAAGAGAGACACTTTTAAGAATGCACAGGAGCTGAGAGAGGAGCTGGAACACAACTGGGGATCAGCAGACACCAGCCACGTGCCTTCCCAGCTAACAGAGATTTTAGACGCCATTGGCCTTCCTTCATTGAAGGTATACTTTGTTGACTTTCATCTGGACATTTTCATGGCCTTCAGACTGTAACTTTGCAACCAAATAAACCCCCTTTTATAAAAGGCAATCCATTTCTGGTATTTTGCATAATGGCAGCAGTAGCAAACTGGAACACTAGGCTTTCCCACTGTAAATAGAGTATTGCAGACAGCAAACTCCCACACAGATGTCTGTAGCCCCAAAAGATAGACAGATAGACAAGACAGATAGACAGATAGATAGATGATAGATGATAGATACATGATTGATAGATGGATAGATTATAGACAGATGATTGATAGATGATAGATTGATGATAGATAGATGACAGATATATGGATAGATAGAATGATATATAGGTAGGTAGATAGATGGATAGATGGATGATAGATATGTAGAAGATAGATGACAGATAAGTAGTAGATATTATAGATGATGATCGATAGATATATATGGTAGATAGATTTAAGCAATTAGTTTAAAAAGTACTAATAATGATGCTGATGATTTATATACATTTCCAAATCCTTAGTGCTGATTGAAGTTATTCTCCCAAGAGTTGGCCTACGAGTTAGGAAGGACCCATTCAGAGGCAGCAAGAGAGGGGGTATCCACTTGTGTCTTCTGCTTCTGAGCACAGAAGAGAGATTGAAGAGGAAGCAAAAATTTAGGATTGCTGTCAAGAAAGCTCGAAGGTCGTTCTAGTGAAGCGGCTGCCAAAGCCATGGGGACAGACCTGGAGAATCAGCCCGACAGTGAAAAATAAGAGCCAGATTTCGACTCTCCCAGGTTGTCTCAGAGCCACATCTTGAAGTCCACTTATTGTTTCATGGTTTGGGTGGAGGGGAAAAGAGGGGAGGAAGTAGGAAGGAATGGTGAAGTAGAAACCCTGGGTGTTTAACTCTAAATGCGAACATACTTCTTAACAGCAAACCAAGATAAGAAATATGTAAAACCTCACCATTCCACCCGGACTTCTGACCAACGAAACATCATGAATGAACTGAGAACCCCAAACCCCAAATGCAGCAGCAGGGAATCCATCAGTGAATCAGAGATTTCAGCAGATGTCTCCCAGAAAGGGAAGAGAAGTCAGGTTGAGTGGAGGACAGCAGGGGGAGCACGGAAAGAAGCCCAGAGAACCCAGCACCCCACCCAGGACTCACACTCCAAGAACAGCAGTGGACAAGAGGCTGGAAACAAGGACTTGGCTCAAATTCTGCAGAATTCCTTTAAGCCAGAAGAGCCCACCCTGGGCAATCCATAAAAGACAAAAGGATCTTGTTATGGATTGAATTATGTCCCCCAAAAATATGTTCAGGTCTAATCCCTGATCCTGCAAATCTGACATTATTTGGAAATGGGGTCTTTGAAGATGCGATTAGGTAAGATGAGGCCAAGATGGTGTAGGGTGGGTCCTAACGAATCGGACTGATGTCCTTATAAGGAGAGAAAATTTGGGCACAGACATATATGGGGGACAAGGTCATGTGAAGGAAGCAGAGTTTGAAGCCCAAGGTTTGAAGAGTCTGAAACCCAAAGTTTGTTGGCAAACCACCAGAAGCTAGAGGAAGCAAGAAAGGACTGTCCTCTACAGGTTTCTGACTTCCGAACAGAACTGTGAGAGCAGAGATTTCCATTACTTTAAGCCACCCAGTTTATGGAGCTTTGTTACATCACTGCTAGGAGTCTAAGACAGATCTACTCCCAAGGACAAGAAAGGCCCCAGAGAAAAATGTACCACCCCATGGAATTGCTAACCTTAAACATAACCTGTAACCATTTCATATGTGTCAGCAAGCTACACATGTCAGGCGACCTCAACTGGACAGTCAATTTGGAAAATGGCAAAATTTTTAAAAATTCAAATTTACATTGAAAATGTAAAGGCTTGCCAGATATTTGGAAAAACCCTTTTGCTCTGTTTGAGGGTTTTGTTTTGTTTAGTTAACTTGGTGCAAGCAGGATGCAAGAATTTTCTGTCTGGAAAAAATAGACAGGAGGAATAAGACAAGAGATTAGGAGACCAACTGGAAGTTGCACCATCGTCCATTTCCTGGATGGTGGGCAAGGTGGTGAGGTCATGGATGGAGCAGATGCACCCATGAGATATTTAGGAGGGAGATGGAAGAGAAGCTGGGCAAACATTCCAGGATAAGGAAGAGGCAGAACAAAAGGACTGGGTTCAGGTACTGGGAAATCGATAATATTCTCTGGAATGTGGAGGAGAAAATAACAACATGGCAGACAAGATGAGCAATATAGTTTGAGGAGCCAGAAGATACCCAGGTGGAGAAGTCTGGAGATACACCTGCATGGGAAATAAAACATGGGGTCCTCAGGAGAACTCACAGTTGTAAGAGAAGCTCAAGACCACAAGACACCATCCCACTGACCCCCATTCAACGAGAAGGGAGGTGGTACGCAATTGGCCCAAAGCAAGATATTGGGATGGAAATCGTAGAAATGGCAAACTGATCAAAGGTTGATTAGTGCAAGCCACTGGTTTTCTAGCTCTTCCTGAGGATGTAAGACTTTTTCATTACAAAGAGCACTCACGAAGAACATCACCAATGTTGGACCCACCATTGGGGAAAGGAAACTATCAATCACCGGGAGATCCCTTAAGTTTTAAACTTATTACCCAACAGCCCTTTTCGGGCTGCTGAACTGTCTTTTACACCCAAGCTATGTTTTTATCATTGCATTTCTATTTATTTTCTAGTTAAACCATGTTGACTGGGTCTTCCTCAAAGAACAAGAAAACTCCCAGTAGAGCATTGAGACGAAAAAATTGGGGGTGGGGATGGTGGGAATGGGAAGTTGAATATTCTGGAAAAGAGCATTCAATTTCTAACATGAATACACAAAAGATATCTCACTAGCCTGTTTTCCACTCATTTATCCTTTCAACAGTCAAAAGCATTCCTGCATTGTACCTATTAAAAACGATGCCTAATTAGCTGGGTTTGGTTTGATTCACCATTGCTTGCCAACATGGGCCTCCCATGATGAAAAGTATATAAAAACCAGAGGCCAGAAAAGTTAGATTTTCAGTCATTTCGCGTTTCTGACTCATGGATGGAAATGTGTCCCCCCCAAAAAAGATTAGTTAAGATGAGGTCAAACTAGATAGGGGTGAGCCCTAATCCAATATGAGTGGTGCCATTTTAGGAAGGGAAGAATTGGACGGAGAGAGAGAGAGGGAGGGAGAGAGAGAGAGGGAGGGATGGAGGGAGGGAAAGAGAGAGAGAGAGGAAAGAGACAGCCAAGTAAAGAGGGAAGCAGAATTTGCACCAAAGAACCATCCACCACCAGAACCCTACAGGTTAGAGGGAGCAAGAGAATAAACTTCTGCTTTTCCAAACCACCCAGTTTGTGGCACTTTCTGACAGCAGCCCAAGAAACAAAGGACCGTGTCCAAGAGCTGGTCCAGACAAATCAGCTGCTTCCCAAAGGGGAATTCGAACACCCATGGGCAGGCAGGAGTTCAGAAGCCCTGGGAGAAGAACAAATCTCCTTCACCCAGGGAGTGAGGTGCATCAGCAGAGAGGAGTTGGGGACCTGAGAAGCTGAGAATGGGATCGGCCGGACAGGCAATTTTCCCAGACACATGATCCTTCGTGGAGAGAGGGACGAGGACAGGTCTAGGGGGAAGGCCCAGTTTATGGAACTACACATGGGTTGCCTTGTCTTTCCCTTGTTTTAGGATGGGGACATCATTAATCATATTAATATACTGACGAGACCCTCTCTCTTTCCTCTCTCCAGCAAGCTGGGTCCCAAGACTCAGCTTTGCCCTCTAGATGCAAATCACACACCTCTAAAGCTTTCCCACCCTGGGTCCATGGGACAATGCTACAAAATCATATGCGGATACATGATCCACCCGAACTGCAAGGTAGACCCGGGGATTTAACATAACACAGTATAAACAATTCATCGATAGGTTATCCAATTCTACATTGCCTTACCTTAAGAAACTTCCAATGATCAATTTTCAGGGTAGTATGCAAGGGGGATATCCATCACAATCCAATACTTTGCACTTAGAGGATCACGTTTCAATAGGATAGGGGCTGGGGAACTACTGGCCAGGCAGCTCACAATGGGGAAGCCGAAAGAAAGCCTTTCTCTGCACTCCATTCCCCGGCCAAAAAAGCAGAGCTTCTCGCAGAATCAATTCCAGCCTAGAGCTGACTGTGACTGACAATTTCTTAAGGAGTCAGTGAAAAACATTTATTCCTGTCCCTCGCCTGCCCTCCACTCACTCAATCATCCATCCAGCCTCTGAAAATAACATCAGTGACTTCCACCTCTGTCTTTTCACCCTTTCTCAAAGACGGATTTTGTTTTCTGCAAAGAGTTGATACCAGGGCAGGTCTTTTGAGTGCACTTCAAGGCCCATCCAGACGGGTTTAAATGCCTGTCTTTGAATGTCCTCATTATTCTAGACCTTGCGGCTTCGGGGGAACCGGTGGTTTGCACTTTGGAGAGCTCCAAACATCTTGGAACAGAGACTCTTTTCTACTTCTCTGAAGGGAATCTTACTGCTCACCTTCCCTTTTCCATCCCTGCCCCCACCCCTTTCCTTTCTAAGGTCAGAGTAGGGGGAGCACAGAAGCAGCAGGGATTTCACAAATCCCTGCTGGGAACAACAAGCAACCTGTGTTTTAAAAAACACACCTTCGACAGCGAGAGCTGTGCGCCTTCCCTGTCAGAAGGGCACCGGTGTTTCTGATGGTTTGGGTGGTTGCTCTAGTCTCTCCACTTTCTGGGCCTTCCAACTGTCTACAGCTGACCCACAAAAGCCTCTGCTGGACGTGCTGCCCTGCTGGGGACTTCACCAGGAACTTTACTGTATAAGAAATTATGGATTCAGGAGGACCCCGAGGCGTACCTGTGAGTTTTAGGGGCGTGGATGGGCCCCCTTCCTTCGGCCTTCCGGGCCGTGAGGACACTAGCCAGCTAGCTCATCCATAGTCCCAAGAAACTAGGGCTACTTTATACAGAAGGAAATTTAGAGAACTTCAACGCCCCTTACCACGCCATAAATCACCCCCTCCCAGCTCTTGGGACCTCCCACATCTTCCACTACCGCACTTGCAGCGCCGGCCCCTCTAGCTCCGGTGAGATCCGGGCCAGTAACCACGGGAATCTCGGGTTTGGGGGCCCTCGCGCGGGCGAGGCGGGGTCTCCCGGGCGCAGGGCAATCTCCTACGTGCCAGCCCCAACAGGGAGGCTGAAGAGGGAGGAGGCTGATGAGGGAGGGGCCTCTACCACTCACCCGACATGGTCCGGAGCGCCGCGGGGGCGGTGGGCGCGCAGGGGTCGGCGTGCGCCTTGGCGCGGTGGGTGGATTCCCGGCGGCGAGCGGGCCGAGCCGGGGCGCGTCTCCCCGGGACCCGCGCGGACTCCCGGCCTGCGGGCGACAGAGCTGGTTCCCGAGACCCGCGGGCCCCACCTCCCTCCCCGCCATCCCGGGTCCGGCCTTTGACACCTGCGTTCGCGCGGCGTTCCGGGACAGCCTCTGCGTCGCAGCCCGGCGCCTCCCAGACACCCGCGCGTCCCTCACGCCCTGAGCCTGTTCCCTCCCCCACTCCCACCCCCCATCCCTGCCTCGTGTCTCCAGCAGCCGCGCCTCGCGCCGGCCGCCTCCGCGCCCCGGGAGAGCCTCTGCGTGCCAACCCGGCGCTCCCAGCCCCTGTGCGCCCCCCCCCGTGCACCCCCACCTCCTTGGCGCTCCGGGCAGCCTCTGGCCCCCACCGGGTGCTGGGAGGCCCGACGCCTGCGCCCCGCGATTGGCCGCTCGCCGGAAGCCCGGCCCTGCCCCCGCTGGAGCCTCTGGGGTGCGGGTCTGTCCTGGCCGCCGAGCGGCAGCCCCCCACCACGCGGGCGCGCGCCTTCTGCACCGCCCGGGAGAGAGCTGGGAAGATAAAAGGGGGGCCTTTCATCCCCTAGCCCGGCCTCCGCCCCCTCCTCCAGGCTCCCGCTGAATCCACTAGCCTGCGGTTTTAGGTTTGGACATTTAACCTTTAATCGACCAGCCCCAAAGTAAATGTTTGCAAAGGTCTCAAGCGTCTGGGCCCAAGGCCAGCGGCTGCTGGGGGTGGAGGCCACACTGGAAACCTCCGGGGCCCGTCGGCAGGGGCAGGGCTTGGTACTGATAATATGAGATGCACGAAGGAGTAAAGAGTGAACCGTGAAAGAGGGAATGAGTGAGTGAGTGAACAAATGCAAGAGAGAATAAATGAAGGAAGAGATGAGTGAAGAGTGCCTGGGCTGCTGAACGAATGCGTGATTGAATGAGTGCATGTGTGAATGAGCTAATTCATGGGTGGGTAACTAGAAGCTCCCATGGATGGATGAGTGAGCAGGTGACTATATGAATGAGTGAATGAATGTGTGAATGTAGGAATGAGTGAATGAATGCATGGATGAATGAATAAGTGAAGGAGTGCCTATATGGATGAATGCATGCATGACTGAATAGCTGCATGAATGAATGATTGAATTAGTAAATGCATGCATTCATGAATAACTGAATAAATGAATGAGTGAGTGAATACATGCATGAATACCTGACTGAATGAATGCACACATCAGTCAATGAATAAGTGCACACACACTTGAGAGAATGATTGGGTGCATGGGTAAATATATGCATGAACAAATGAGTGACTGAGTTAACTGCATGAATGGGTGAATGCATACATGATGAGTGAATGCATAAATGAAAAAGTGAATGCATGCATGTGTGAGTGAATGAATGAATGGATCTATGAATGAGTGAAAGCAGGCTTGCATGCAAGAGTGAGTAAAAGAATGAATGAATGAGTGAGAACAGAATGCAGGCAGGAGTGAATGTGTAAATGCACGAATGCATGAGTGAATGAGCGTGCACAAACAAATGGGGAAACAGATTCAGATATAACAGCCACTTCCTGAGCCTTTGACCTCTGTGTCCCCCAAACCACATTAGGATCCCCTGCCAAGCCTCAGTGAGGGGAGAGGCCAGTGGAGGGTCCTTTGAGGGTTGAGATCAGGACCTCAGGACCAAAGCCCTTGGAGGCCTGTCTGGTCAGCCCCAGGGGCCAAGCCAACCCTGGGCAGGGGTGTGGTGTGCAGGGGGGCTGTAGAACTGCACCCCTCACCTGCAGCCAACTGCGGGGACAGAGGAGGGCATGCTGACCAGGGTTACCCAGCCTTAGGATTTGTCCAGGGAAGCCCTGGGGTTTTGTATGGACTGACCCAGTTGTCAAATGTTGATGAGTAGTTCCAGTTTGAGCCAAGGCCATCTGCTGCTAAGGGCTGGTTCCCAGGGGCTCCAGTTTGAAACCTCCAGGTGCATCATGAATTCAGTTGAATGTGCGGAGAGGACAGGGTAGAGAGAGGAAGCTGGGCATCTTGGCCACATGCCATGGAAGGGACTGTGAGCTAAGGCAGGGTGGGAGCAAGTACCCCCAGGGCCTGTGGAAAGTCCCAGAAGACAAAGAAAGGACTTCAGGTGAGCACACCTGCCAGAGAATTCCTCAGGGAGGAGGCTAACCAAGACTGGGGCCAAAGCACTGTGAGAGCACATGCAGGTGGGAAGGGCAGGCAGCTATTTCAGGGCTCTCCCATCTCCTTGAATCTCCTTGGATCAACAGGTCACTTGTTCCAAGGGGAAGGTGAAACTCCTGTTATGTAGGAGCCCATTCTCAACACCACTAGGCTGAGCTCTCTGAAGGTGACACCCCAGAGAGGGCTGCCTCCCGTCAAACCTGCCCTCCATACCCTCCGTTTTACTCAGTTACTTTCTGGTCATTGGTGCGGGACTCGGTTACCTTTGCATCTTTGCATATTCTAAAGGGGTCACAGCCAACAAGCCTTGGAAAAGGAGGCTGGGTGTGAAGACGGAAGAGACAGATGGATGGCAGATCCAGGTTCAATCTCAGAAATGCAGATCTGGGGACAGCAGATGGATGATGAAAATATAGCTACTGTATTGCAAAACGAAAAGGCTTGGACCCTCTCTGACCTCCCGGGGGGGCTACCTGCTAGTACTGAACTCAGCTCAGAGGTTGGATGATTCTCTGTGGAGGAAACCATTGGGGCAGCCCTGCCTCCACCCACTCGATGCCTGGAGCACCCCCTCCTCCACTAGTGACAACCAGAAATGCCTCCAGACTTGGCCAAGTATCCCGAGAGACAAAATTGCCCCGGTTGAGAAACGTTGCCCTATAGCAAGAGAACAATTTCTGGGTAGAAGGCAAGTTGGGGCCGTAGCGAGCAGAATTCCCCACCAGATCCTCAGGACACAAGTGGGAACATTTCCTCATCCACAATTGCTCCACAGGTTCTTTGATGTTTGTTTCAGGGGTCTTTGCGTGGAACCATCAAAGATGAAATCCAATTAACTATGGTGGAGATCAGCTTTCTCACAAGGGATTCTTTCTGTTTGGGAGTTAATTAGCCAGGTTGGAAAAGCAAGGGGCTGCTTCTCTGCCTGGCTCCAGATAGCGCTTGCTTCCTTCTGCCTGACCACACATTTCTCTTTCCAAGCAGACCAACGACTGACCACCGAGCTCCTGATGCAATCATCTGGCCATGAACACTCTTCAGGAACTGGGAACAGGTCCAGCCAGGCTGCATCTTGGAGGCTCAGTTCTTGAGGGCTAAATCCTTTGTGATGGGGGCTGCCCTGGGCATTGTGGGTGTTGAGCAGCCTCCTGGTCCCACCATTTGATGCCAGGAGCACCCCCTCCCCAAATGTGACCAGACAAAAATGTCTCCAGACATTGCCAAATGCCCGTGGGGTAACATTGACCCCACTTTTGAAGCATTGCCATAAATAGATAAAGAGGTAGACAGTCTATAGATAGGTATAGATGTATGGATATAGATAGATAACAGATAAGGGGTTGATAGATAATGGGTAGATAGATAGATGATAGACAGGTAGATAGGTAGATAGGTGGATAGACAGGTAGATAGGAACATAAATGATAGAAAGATTGATAAAAGATGTATAGATAGATGATAGGTAGATAGGTGGATGATGGATGGATAGATAGATATAAATGATATAGACAGCTGATAGGTATAGATGATGGCAGATAGATAGATGATAGACAGATGATAATAGCTGATAGATATAGATGATGATGATAGATAAATAAGATAAATAGATGTAGATATATGATAAGCTAGATATGTAAATAGCTGATAAATAGATTGTAGATATATGGATAGATGATAGGTAGATGACAGGTGATAGATGGATAGATAGATGATAGGTAGATAGATGGATGGTAGATAATGGTTGGATGGAAGGGTGGATTGATGGATGGATGCATGCCTGAATACATGGATGGGTGGATGGGTGGATGTGTGGATGGATGGGTAGATGGGTGGGTGGATGGACGGAGGGATGGATGCATGGATAGATAGATATACATATGATGGATAGGTGGATGGGATGGTAGATGGGTGGATGGGTGGATGGATGGGTGGGTGGATGGATAGATGGACGGATGAATGGGTGGATGGATGGATGGATGTATAGGTGGGTGGATGGATGGATGGATAGATGGGTGGATGGATGGATAGATATAGATATGGTGGATGGGTGGGTAGATGAATGGATGGATGGATAGACAGATAGATATGATGAATGGGTTGATGGATAGATGGATGGGTGGGTGGATGAGTGGATGGATGAATGGGTGGATGGATGGATGGATGGATGGATGGATAGACAGAGAGATAGATAGATTGAGTATGATGGATAGGTGGGTAGACTGATAGGCATTTATGTCTTAATGACATTTGGGCCCAGATAACTCCAGGGTAGGGGGCCATCCTGTACTCTGTAAGGTATTGAGCATCATCCCTGACCCCCAGCCTCTCCATGTCAGAAGCAATTCCTGCCCCTAGTTGTGACAAGGGGCTCCAAAACAGAGCCATCCACTGAGGGATGGAGGGAACTTTGCCAGCCAAGAGAGGATGGGTAGGGCTTGGTGATGCTGGCTGGGGTTCAGCTGCCCCATGTAGAGAGATAGGGTTTGGGGATTAACAGGCACCGTCTTGCCTTTTGGGGGAGGAAATGAGCACCCACTTGCCGTGTGTGCAGCCCCAGGAGTGAGACAGCCCATTTCCTCCACGCTCTCCCTCAGCCACCCATTTCACCCTGATTTCCCATTTGTAAAGAAGCTCCAGATAGTCAGGCTTTACTTGGAACACCGATATTCTGTCCAACTCTCGGGCAAACGGAGTGAAATTTTACTTGAAGCACAGCTGGGCAGGGTCCACCACGTGCTCCTCTCCATCACCAAACACCTAGGAAAATGGGTGGAGGTTCTGGCCTGGGGCAGCTTAAGGTGGAGAGGAAGGGGTGAAATTGGAAGGGGCCCCTGTCCCCTAGAAATGTGCAGCCCCTTGAAGAAAGAGTGAAGCCAGTTAAGAAGCTCTTGGGAAACATCTCTGGGTGATTCGGGGGCTGAGAGAATGAAGCTTTTCCACCTCTCATCACACTCTAGTTCCTGTACCTCCCAGCACCCCAGGTGGCCACTCCTTGGCCAAAACCCTACTCTGTGTTTTGCTGGGAGCCATGTCGCCTTCTTTTCTTTCCTGAGCAAGGTGTGCTGGTTCAGTGCAACCCAGCATCACCTGAAAAATGGTGAGAAATTCACATTCTCAGCCTCCACCCCCCCAAAAACCCCTTGGGAATCAGAAATCCGAGGCTGGGAGCTGGCACACTGTGCACCCTTGAAGGTGAGAAGCACGGCTCCAGTTGCTGAGATTTGGGGAGGGGGCAGCAAGAGCCACGGTGGCTAGAGAGGCAGGAGGTGCCTTGGGCAGAGGTGGAGAGAGACTGAGGCAGCTGGAGACAGGCGGAAGGGGAAATTTTATAGGTGCTTACAAAGAATGAGTGAGGCATGCTTGCAGGGTGCTACATGTCCTGCCTCACCTCCCAAACCAAACTTCCTTGGATGCTCACCCAGCCTCCCACCCCCACATGCTCACTCCACCCTTCTGCTTGGAATCTGTGCCGAGAAAGCAGGGCATAAGGCAGTAAGCCACGAGACAGTTCCTGAGCCCTGGGCTCAGGGGTATGGCCCTTTGTAAACACCAAGGGGACAGCGTGCAGTGGATGTTGCTAAGCTCCTGCTCCTGTTTGTGTGTCCATGTCCCGGCAGCCACGGAGAGGCGTGTGCTGGCTCTGCTCGGTGCATTCGAGCCTCACACGGCCTCTCCTCTCTGCTAATGGGGAAAGGTGTTTGTTTGTTACAAAAGTGACCATGCATGTTTCTAAGGAGCCCTTCAGAAAAACATAAGGGCATTCACTGGAGCAGACATCATTTTATTAGAATATTATACAACCTCTCTATAATAATCATGTGTTAGAAAAGGAAAGATTTCAAACCCAGAAGCCGCAAAAGGACACCAGCAACTCTGATTGCATAACCTGTTTTTGTGACAAAGGCCCCAGTGAGTTTAGGTTGCAAGACAACCAAAAGAATGAGAGAAAATATTTGCAACATATATCACAAGTGCAGTTGTGTGTATTAATATATTTTAACGTGTTGATTAAGATGCACATGGTAATACATAAAGAAAAAGATTTCGGTACTCATGAAGAGGAGACTAGGAGAAATGGTCTTAATTGGGCCTCCAATATTGGTAAATGAGGCTGTGATGTCTGGAGCTACAGCAACTATTTTTCACCATGAGTGAAACTGGCCAATTCCCTGCCAAGGGCTGTGCTGCAAAATGCAGAGAACTTTGCTCTTGGAGGATAACCTTGAGTCCTCAAATTATCCCAGAACATATATAATTTTCTGTATGATTCATTAAAACTGAAAAAAATTAAATCTGTATTTATTTAGTATGTTTCAAGGTAATAATTCCATTATATCTTTACAGAAAATAACATATTTTTCTCAAAAATGAGTATTTTCCCAAACAAAAAATTATTGAGTCTCATTGTTTTACACTTTTGCAAATCTCTGTAATATCTGGTTTAATAGAAGTCAGTTGAATTCTCAAATCTCCTTTCACATTCAATCTGTTGCAACATGCTGTTTGGTTGAAGTACATGAAGAAAATCCAGCCTCATTCTGCTATTTTTAAAGGGGAGGAGTATTTTAATAGCCTTTTCATGTAACTGTGGATATTCTTTTTTGATGCCATACCTGATAATTGGTTGTCTCTTAAAGGTAACACCTATCAAGGAATTTTTCACACTAGCATCCACCTAAATGAAATCCACATACATTAAAATCCACTTCAGACAGATCTTTTGCAAGTACACTTTTGCAATGTGATAGAGGGGTAATTTAGAAAATCTCATTTTAGTTACAAATATTTTAGTTCCAAAATATTTTTTATAAAGACATTTATTAATCTCACTATCAATCTCATCTGAAAATTCTTCAGCTATTGGGAAACTGTCAAGCTCTCAAGGACAGAGACAAGTTTTCCAAAATGCTGGTTTTCCCTTGAAACCTCACATTTTATCACTGGCAACAAATCCTTTTGTTTGTCTTTCCAGAACTGAAAGGTTTACTTCATCCATTTTTGAGAAAATATCTATCGAATACACAAGGCTGATTAACATTCATTTGCCTTCTAAGTCATCCTTTCAAGTGAAAACAAGATTCCCTGGAGAAAGCGGAGAGTTTAGTTGGTGACTCAAACAGTGGCACAAGAGTTTTTCCTTCAGTCGAGCTTTGAACTTCCTGATGAAGCTGAAATACTTTATGTGCATTTTCCACCAGATTACAAATTATGAAAACGACACCTATTTTTACTGCTTCGTCAAAGGCATTCTTGGTGAAAGTTGCATTTTACTTTATGGCATGTTTGCAGTGACAAATACAATGACAATGTGCATGATTTGGGGCCACAGCCCTGACTTAAACTGAGGGACCATTTACTGTATCCAGCCCTGTTTACACTTTCAGTACAAACTGCAACATTGTTAAAAAAACAAATACTGTGTCACTGTTAAAAGCAGTTTCCAACTCACAGACCTCCTGAAAGGGTTTCAAGGACCTCCAGGGTTTTCCACATCACACACTTTGAGAACCAATTTTCTTTGAGATCAGTTAAGTGAGAGGAAAAAGTTTCTTAAAAGGTCAACAAGAAATCAAGGATGCTAAACTTCCTTAGCAATCAATGGAGTAGATATGGACATGGTATATCACTCATCAGACTGGGAAATTTTCAAAAATGTCCAAATGTTGGTGAGAATGACAGACGTGGCCACTCATTAATGGAACAGTGAATTTATACAGCCATTTTTGAGGATGATCTGATGGTATTTTTCAAAACATAAAATGTCTATGACTTTAGCCCAGCAATTCCAGTAATTTATCTCCAAAAATAGTCATGGCTGGGGCCTGGCTTAAATTCTTTGTGGCCATGATTTTATTGCCCCATACGGAAATAACTGAAATGTCTATCATTGAAGAACTAAGAGTTAATCCATAAATGAAGCAGAGATGTTGGTAACAAACAGGAATGAGCTATAGGGGTTTTATTGAATGAAAAAGCCAGTCACTCAAGAATAGATGTGATATGAAGCCATTTGAGTAAAACAAAAAAAGTGCTGCCTGGTCTAATTGTGAAAAGAAACATCAGATAAGTCCCAACAGAGGGATGTTCTATAAAATACTTTAGTGGTGCTTCTCAAAATTGTTAAGGGCATCAAAAACAAGGGAAGTCTGAGGAACTGGATCCACCCCAAGGAATCTATGAGACACGACAAAATGCAGTGTCTGATTCAGGAACGGGAAACAGGTGTTAGGGAAAATGAGGAAATATGAAGGAAGTATGGACTTTGGTTAATAAAGTTGACTCATTATTTGGAACAAATGTACCATAATAATGTGAGATGATAATAACAGGGAAAGTGGATGTGGGGTATGTGGAACTGTGCTATATTTGCAATTTTCCCATAAATGAAAAAGGTTTCTAAAAAATGAAGTTTATCAAAAAATGAAAATGACTGAAAAAGTAAATGATGAGGAGCTAACTAAGAATTTTGGGTGCTCTAAAGGACAATATCAGTTCAGTGACAGTAGAAACATGAAATGAATGGAAAATTGAGTGAACTTTCCTAAACAGAAGGAAAGAAGGAAGGAAGGAAGGGGGAAGGAGGGAAGGAAGGAAGGAAGGGGGAAGGAGGAAAGGAAGGAAGGAGGGAAGGAAGGAAGGGAGGGAGGGAGGGAGGGAGGAAGGGACAAAAGAAAGAAAGAAGGAAGGAAGGAAGCTGTATGTTTGTACATGCATGCAAGCACATCCACATTCCTGATGACACACAGCGAGAGGAGAGGATCTACAAAACTGCTTGCAGTCGCCTCTGGGGAAGAGAGCGTGGGAGTGTGGTGAAAGAGGCTTGGGTGGTTTCCTGATTGCACTTCGTTTGATTCATTTTAACAAGGGCATGTCTGTGCATCACTCCCTTACATGTTTTCATTTTTAAATCCATATTCTGCCTGTGTGTTTGGGTTGAGTGTGTGTGTGTGTGCATGTGTGTCTGGATGTTAAGATTTTCCGAGCCTGCCTCCAGATGACGTGAACGCCCACTTGCTCAGACACAAACCAGGTACGTGATAACCCACACGCAGCAACCCAAAAGAGAGTGCCCGCGCTGCCTGGCAAGCCAGGTCCCCTGGGGCCTCAGCCGTGCCTGGAGTAAGTGCTTTTACAAGCAGAGAGAGACAGATGCGCAAGGAGGTTCTGACTTGGACATTGCAGTCTGGGCATGAAAAACTGTTCCTGACCCTGTTCGTTTTTGGCATTACCCTGCCATGCTGTGTTTGCCCTTAAAACACTGCAAATACCATGTAGACCTATTTTCTTTAGAGTCTAAATGTACTCCCTCCCTCCCAGGAATTTTCTTGGAATATAGTCGAGAACTGTTTTAACTCATTAAGCACATATGTGCTTAATGTATGGGCTGGCTCTTCTACCCATGGAAACACAGTGCCAGTTTCATGCACTGGAGTATTGAAAAAAAAAATGATAACCCTCCCCAGTGTGGGGCTCTTTGGCCAATGGCCCATCAGGTTCTAGAAGCTTCCAAGTTTCCACTCTAGGCTAGAATCACTGGACGAAACACCTCCTTGGACATTTTAAGCTCGTGACCCAGCCAGGGGACCCAGCCCTTCCATTTTTCCTTGGCTCATTTAATAAATATCATGAACTGCATAGTATTCCATTTGTGCATCCCCAGCTATAAATAGATGAGAAATTTGTGTTTTGACTCCCTCCTGCTTAGCAAGGGACAGGTGGATGGAGATGGAAGGGACAGCTGGGAATGACAGATGTGACGGAAGCTGGCTGGGACCCAAGAGAGTCTATATTTGGAACCGTGGAGGACACGCCTAGGTTAGGAAGATGCGCCTTGGGTGGGGATCAGCCCGAGTCACCCCAGTGAGGCCATGTCACAAACAAGAGGAGGACACGGTGGGGTGTCCCATACGGGTTGGAGTGATGGGCTTCCAATGAGAATAATTTCAGTGATTTGCACCCTCGAAAGCAGAGAAAATGGGAAATTTCTAGTTGTTTATATGTTGTGACAAAATGTTTAAAAAAACCCACAAAGCTGTTTTGAGAGCAATTCACAGCTTCACAGCAGCTGAACAACCACCTCAGTATTATTTGAGACCCTCCCTTTGTCTACCTCCTGAATTCTGCGATAACTATTTTGACATTCAAGTGTCAGCACCTGGAGAGCACATATACAGATTATAATAAACATATTGTGCATCCCCAGTCGTCCCCAGATGCTGATGATTTCTTCACTGACAGTTTATTCTCAGTCCTTTTCTATGTATGCATGTGCAAATATTTAATTTCTTTAACTATTTTAATTTACTTTTACCTATTTCCCCAGTAAAATTCAAGTATAAGTGAATGTTATCACCACCCTTGACTCTCACTGGAACTGGATGTTCCTAATTAGATTATATATATTTTGTTAACTTTCTAAGTTGCAACTTTTTGATCGATTAAAGTATCATTGGCTTGAAGAAATAATAAATGATCCTTTGTTTTTACACATTTAAAGTTTATTTCTGAACCAAATAGAATGGAACATGATTTAACTACATTAATTCAAGAAAGAAAAAAGATTATAGACCTTTGCATCATTGGAAAAATGTAATTTTAAAATATTCCCAAGGATATATGGATTTTAGCATTCTCTCTCTTTTGCAAATGTTTCAGAATTTTAGCTGTTAAATTTAATGGATGTTAATATTGAATACTTCCTCTTTTGTTTATAGAATGCCTGACTTTTTGAGATTTGGGGACACTTTGTTTTAAAAGATTTTTTAAAAATAATATATTGAAAAGATGAAATCTGAAGCCGTAAGGCCCAAGTCCCCTTACATACAATATATTTCAATTTTTGCAGATTTTTATTTTTCCCTTTACTTGAAAAACTTTGCAATTAAAGCTAGAAAAACCATACAGGAATCCTCGTTAGGTCACATAACAAGCCTATCTCAATTTGCATTTGTGCACCCCCAAAATTCCTTTTTTCTCAGCCCCAAGGTCTCCTTTGCCTGGAAGTCATAAAATGAAATAAAATGCATGAGCCCTTCGCACAAAACATCCGTTCTTACACAGAAAAATGATTTGAACACCCTAAGGAGTCTCCAAGGGCAAAACGTAAAACTTGAGAATTTTGTGAGCTTGGTTTCAGCAGCATTCAGTGGGCTCAGGAAGCAATTATCACTTCAACCCAAATGTCTGAGGCAGCTGCAAAATCATTCATTTTACTGCCTGTGGGGAAACTGTCAACACCTTGTTTTGGACCCCTGAGGCCAAGGTGACACTTTTGCATGACATCCTTTGTTGGTGCATCTTAACCATGCCAAATGGCAGGAAGACAACGTTAGCGCAGAAAGTTTTCAGAGCAGGCTGATTATGCATTTTGAACAATGATGCTTCAAATCATTGTCAGAATTCCTGAACAGAAATACTTGGAAGAATTGTTACGGTGCCCGCGAGTTAAGGTACGAGACAGCCAAACGGAATTTAAAGAGCCTTTATTAGTCAGCTAGCTGGCGGCTGCTGCCTGTCACTCCACGCAGGGAGTTCAGTGAGCAGCAGCAGGGACCGGAGAGTGCTTGAGACTTATATAGGCAGAAATCACATCCTGAAAATGCAAGCAAGCTACTTTGACAAAAGCAGAGTTGGCGGCTAATTAATGGGTGCTTAAGATCTTTAGCAACCTTGAGAAATTTTCTCAAGGCCGGTGCAATGGTTAATTATTGGAACGGTTACGCTTGGCTAATGCAGACATCCGCAAGTCTCACTCCCTAAAACGGCACAGTTTCACTCCCTTCCTCTCAGGGCTTTAATGTTTACTTTGCAGTCATTACCGGTTGAGGGGGAAGGGGACTCTCTTGTTACAGATTAAGGGGAGGGAGCCCACTTCAGAATCACACGTGTATGTGCGTGTCTATGCATTTGTATAGCTATGGATATAGGATTATGTTTTAGTTTCCTAGGCTGCTCCAAGCAAATATCATGAAATGGGCTCTGCTTAACAATGAGAATTTATTTGCTCCTGGTTTTTGAGTCTGAGAAAAGTGTCCAAATCAAGGCATCACCAAGGTGATGCTTTCTTCCCAAAGACTGGCTGCTGGTGATCCTTGGCTCCTCGACCACATGGCAAGGCACACGGTGGCGTCTGCTGGGCTCTCCCTTCTCTCCCAAGTTTCCCTGCTTTCAGCTTCTTGACTCCTTGGCTTCCTCTCTCTCTCTGTACTCATTCCATTTATAAAGGATACCAGTAATAGGATTAAGACTCACCCTGAATGAGATGGGTCACACCTTAACTGAAGTAGCCTCATCAAAAGGTCCCACTTACAATGGGTTCACACCCACAGGAATGGATAAACTTTTAAGAACATGGTTTTCTGGGGTCCATACAGCTTCAAACCACCACAATCCCATACAGTCGCATACCAGGGGTATAACTTGAAGGCCAAGAAGGTGTGTGGGGGACTATTTATATCAGAGTGCATCACAAAAAGCCAGAGATTCAAGTCATACATTGTTTAATACATGGAAACTCTCATATTAAGAGTTCGCTCTATGATGAAAAAGATTTGGTAACAGACAGTGGTGATGGTAGCACAACTTTGGGAATGTAATTAATGACACAGAATTGTACAAATAAAAGTGGTTAAAACACCAAATTTTATGATATATGTATTTATCTCACAATAAAATGTAGTTAAAATTTTTTTTAATGTAAAAGAAAATAACTCCATTGAATCTAGATCCCACATCATATTCATGAATTTCATGAAAAGTCAAGCTGCTCACTCCACACTGATTTCTGAGCAGGAGACAGTTTCAGAATTAAACCTTCTGCTCATCCCATCTCATCAGAGCAGCTTTCCAAAGCTAGCATCTCCTCATGAGTTTGTGAGCTAAAAAAAGAATTGAATGATTCTCCTGAAAAAGGACACTCAACTAGCAAAATTTTGAAGGTTGGTTATTAGCTCCAAGAGACCTCTTCAAATGACCTTAATTGAAAAAATCCAAGGGCCGTGAGAAAAGTTTAGCATGTCCCGCAATGTTGACGGCTTCAGAACAAAACTTCACTTTTGGAAGAGAGAATGACATGATCCAAGAGCGATGATTTCATAATCTGAATCCTAATGAAGGGCCATTAAATGAATGGAGGAACATCTGTGCATGCTTGAGAATAGATTTCATCAATATTTTGAGATACTGGATGGGAGAGAGTTTGACTGGATTTGAAATCCATTTGCCTCATCACAAGACATTCCCACATTCCATTTGCCAATGATTAAAAATACCTATGAGATGTAAAGAATGTTTTTCTCATTTGAGGCAGAAATAGAAGAGGGCTGGGTGAAAATTCCCTCCTCCAGGAAAGCATACAGCTGTTTTCACAAGAAGCCAAAGTGCATCAATTTCTTGCGGCCACCATATTTATTACCACCCCCTGGGTAGCTGGAAACAACAGACATTTATTGTCTCACAGTTCTGAGGCCATAAATCTGGAATCTAGGTCTTTGCAGGGCTGTGCTCCCTCCAGGAGTTCTAGGGGGGCCCTTCCTGCCTCTCCCAGCTTCTGGGGTCCCCAGATGTTCTTTGCTTGTGGTTGTATCACCCCAGCTCTGTCTCCATCTTCACACATCCTTCTCCTCTGTGTGTGTACAAATTTCCCTCTTCTTATAAGTACCCCAGTCCTATCGGATTTGAGCCCACCTTCATCCACTATAACCTCATCTTAACTAATTACATTTGTAAAGATCCTATTTCTAAACAAGGCCACAGTCCAGAAGAAGATACAATATCAGACGCACTCACAGATCATATTAAAAGTCTCAAAAATGAACAAACTACATTGCAGTCAGGAAAAAAAAATACCATACACAATTTGAAAGTCACATTCCAAAGTGTCAGTAGAAACATAAAGCCATGAGTAAACCATGTCATGAAAATAAAATGAATCATCCCTGAAATTTCCATCTAAAGAGAATTTACCATAGAACGAATGAAGAAGACTTTTCCAAAGCAGCTGAAAAGTCCACCTGTGCATACAAAAAGCTGGTTGCCTACAGAAAACAAGCAAAAATTCTTCCAGAAAAAAATCAGAAAGAACCATTGGCTTTTAACCATTATCACAAGAGACAAAAGCTTCATGATATTCTAGCATAGGAAAACTTTGAACCCTTAAGAAAATGCATGCATCAGAACAAACCTGATTGAGCACTAATTTAACTTTAAACTTTTCCATAAATTTCCCTATATCCATGATGCCCCAAAGAGTGGATTGACAGAAAATTTCAGAGATCTCCCAAGGCATCTTGTGGATGTGTAATAGAAGGGATTTGGGTGAAAAACCTACATTCTCTACCATTGAGTGTTTTAGCTACAGTCTGCAGTTCTGAACCCAGGGTGTCAATATTTGAGCTGATTCTAAATGATGCCCCACATAGCAGCCAACTTAACTGTAGGCACATGACCATAAAGTTTCCTTGTATTTTTCCCAACCATTATGTAGCATTAAGATGTGACAGACATCAGGTATTTAGAATACTTTTCAGACATCACTTCATCTAGCTTCCCCACTGCTTGGCCACGCAGATCCTAGAATTATCTCCATTTTTCCTAAGAGGAAACGAAGGCACAGATGTATTATTAAACTTGCCTCGAGTTGCACGGCGGGAAATGGAGAAGACATGATTCGAACCCACAAATCACCTATGAGTCTAGAGTTCAACCACCACTGGCTTTGACTTCCTCTACCAGCGAGTTAAATTAATTTCCCATTATCTCTCTTACATTAGGAAAAAAAATAGGTGCCCAAAACATATTAATACAATGTTTATGTAAATCAATCTTCCAATTTCTGTGTCAATTTGACCAAAACATATTAATACAGTGTGTGTGTATGTAATTCAGTCTTCCAATTTCTGTGTCAATCAATTAACATTAATATTAATACAGTGTGTGTGTATGTAATTCCATCTTTCAATTTCTGTGTCAATCAATTAACATTAATATTAATACAGTGTGTGTGTATGTAGTTCAATCTTCCAATTTGAGGAGTCAAATGTAGGATCGGCCTTGCTATACTTTCCTCTCTACTAGAACTGGAAAGACTTCTGTATGGTGGTTGATATTTGGAAAAAATAGTAATTTTTAGGTGTAGACAAGGAAGTGAAATTAAAAATGTACTCTGCAAAATGACATCCTTGCTCCAAAATTACATTTGTGGCTTTTGTCCATTCCAATATGAAAATATTCATCCATTTGTTGCAAATTGCATTCGAGTTCCCACAAAGGAGATGAGTGTCACATTTAATGCTACACACTCAATATTATCATTTCCTTTGTTGAAACACAGGGAGACCAGTTTATTGCAACTTTTCTTTTCTCCAGGAGACCCTGCTGAGTCCTCCAAGAAAGGGCTGGTGAGTGATCATGGTTCAAAAATTTTCACTTGAAGTAAGTTTAACATTAGCCACATTTTCCTCTTCTTGTTCCTGTGATTTTTATCCCCAAATTCTGTGAAGACATTTATCTTATATAGTCATAACCTATCTTGTTCCCAATGGCATTTTTGAGAAAACGACTTCCCTTGGAAGGTGAAAACTGTCCCTCTGATTCTCAAACTTCTGCGTGTCGGTGGGACTCAATGAATGAGGATGCCATTTTAGACATAAAACTACACACATTCACACACCCAAATAACAAAAAACTGAACTTAAAAAGGAATGCATTGAATATAGGCAGACCTAAGTAGTTTCATGAGTTTTTTAGACCCTTCTCATACTGTCCCATCAAGTTTTATGTGCAAGATATAGAAAAGGTGGTACAATAAATACCATCTATTATTTTTCTTTTACATTTACCTTAAATGATTAAAAGTTATTTATAACAGTTACAAAAAAAGGATGGATTTAATTATAACAATGTTAAAATTCCATCTTAGGTATATATATATATTTATTTTGTGCGTGTTTGTGTATGTGTATGGATATATTCATATACAAACACACACACAAATACTCATACTTTTAAACACAAATTAATTAAACACAGTTAAACTCACATATAGAAAATATTATATGGGCATTAGACTTTATCATTTCTGGGAAAACTTCTACAGGAATACAGTGAGTTGTAGGATATATATAATGAAGTAGGAAATTTGAGCTGTCTTCAAATTGCTTAAATTCAACATAAATCCACAATTTAAGTTCTGTAGTTCTGAGACATCAAAAAGGATGTTAAGTCCTTTCTCAAATTAAAGGAGCTCGTTCAAGCGCTTTCTAATTTCAAGTCCGAAGCCATAATGGCGAGGACAAAGCAAGCATATTCGGGATTTTTTATGGATTCTTCATATGACTTCCAGTTACAATGAATGCTTTATTTTTTGTTCTGTTATTTAGGCCAAAGTCTAAAAGTGATATAAACAATATACCCAAACCTTCCTTTCCCCCCAAATATTACTAGAATAGGAGCAAATAGCTAGCATACTTTTTTATGTCTTTAAGTACCTTAGAGTTTCTATTTCTGTTGGAAAAATTAAAAAGTATACACCAAGGAAAGTAGTATTCTTGACTTAGAAACTGGTACTTATGTAGCATCAAAGACTAAAAATAATACGAAAAGGCTTAAAATGTGAAATTCATGATTTCTCCTCTCTATTTTCCAAAAATACTGAAACCTCAAGATTTCATAGGAAAAAGTATCCCAAATCCTATTCCCTGGGCGGTTTTAACATCAGCAATTTTTTGCATTTAAAAATCCAAAATCCAGCTTTATTTTCTGCAAGTAATAGTGATTTTGTATGCAGACAAACAGAAGCTGAAGGGATCAAATGCTGATGGCAGTGTCGGGAAAAATCACACTGCAGCTTCAAATGATTAAAGCTCCATTTTTCTGACATAACTGAAGAACGTAGAATGGGTCACACTTCTCACCATCCCATCTTTGAAACCTCAAAACTATTCTGCATCTCTCAGAAGCTGACAATATCCCTCCACCCCACAAGTCACTGTGTTGTTTCACTAACGTTGGGCTTTCTGACAAAAAGAATGGGGTACGATTTGCAAGTAATTGTGCAATGAGATAGCTTAAGAATTGAAAACAGAATGCCTCCATCTAAAAGAAGGATGGAACTGAGAGATCAAGCTGTCTTTTCACAGTGCAAGATTTAAGAGCCTAACTTGTCTTTACAAGCACACCCCATGCCAATGAATTTGGCCTTCCTTCCTTCTTAGGTAGCCCACGTGTCTTAAATAGAAAACACTTCAGGTTGGTGGATTATGCCAGAAAAAGGGAACTTTCCACAGCAGTGATAAAAGAGGCTCTGGCCTCAATGGTGTTTTTCTCAAAGTCTTCAATGGCTTCACACATTCTGCGGTTCTGTAAGGAAAGATTGAAAACAACATGGTCACACCTGGAAATTAAAAAAAAAAAAAACAAAAAACAGTCTTTGGATTGTTTTCTAAGCATTTTTTTTTTTTTATTGTGTGTAAAACACTTGTTAAGGGTTTTCAACATCTTAAATGAATGGAGTACTGTGTATCTTTTTGGGTAAAGCTAATATTTCTATGGTGCTTTTATAATGTACAAAGAAGCTCCTTTTCAGATCTGGTCTCATTCGTTTTAACAGCCACTGAAGTGGATGTTATCAGTTGTATTTTACATAAAAAGGCAGTTTGAGCTCAGCAGTTCATTTAGGAGACAGATATTTATCGCCAAGAATGTAGCCCTGTTCCCCTAAGCCCCGCCCTACAAGGGGGACAAACCTCAGGGTGGGGACAACTCATGCTATCCACGAGGGCAGGGGTTACATTTCCCCCTGCAACCCTACAGAGGGAGTGATGAAATCCCATACCCAGCTTGGGGGAGCAGACAGCTGGCTGTCAGCTGAGGCTGTGGCTGAAAGCTAAATTCACGGTTGCTCTGACGCCACCATCCAGGCAGGAGACCCAAAAGATGCATGCTTTTCAGACGGTTTGCAGGTTTTGCAACCAGTGAGGTGGCGTAGCTCCAACCCAAGATCACGCCGCACCTTGGGAGCTGTCCCCTAATGACGAAACCATGCCTGCACCCTCGTCTTTTCTGACCTCAGTGACTCTAATGCAAGGGAACCCAAACTCGGTGTTGAGTGACATTAATGCAATTATAACTGATGTATGATGAAGCACATGCAATGGTTATCTGGCAGCCGAGAGGGCAGGAAAGAGCTTCCAGACAGCACAGAACTAAACCACTTTAGCAAAAAAGGGCTTCCACATCAGCTAAACCAAAGGCATTGTTTACATTTTAAAAACTCTCCTTGCTTCTGAATCTCAAGCAGGGCCAGGATGAAGGTGAAGCAAAATGTAAGTGGGCACCAGAAAGCTTGGAAATCAATATAAGTAATGCTTGATGCCCCATTTTTAAAAATAAAAATCCATGCACAAAAGGCTGTGATGCACAAAACATCAACATTCTAAATAAAGGAAGGAGCTGACTGCATTTGCCTCACGATGCCTCACTCACCTCACCCTAACCTTGCCCATGTTCCAGCAAAACTTTATATAAATGGGCAGCAGGTGTACAAGGCTGTAGTTGACCAATTCAATTTTTTAAAAAATATTGCTTTAAACTTTGGGTTATCTTAATGACTAAATTTTGGGGGAGCCCCCTTAAATTTTGCACCCAAGGTGGGTGAACAGGTACTTACAAATCACCTCCAAAGATGCAACAAAATTAATGCACAGTGTCACAGTAATGCTAACACGTGTTGCCGTGGAGATAAGAGGTAGCCCAAGGCTCATCCCAGCTGGGAGCTTGGGCAGTACCACATAACTGCCAGCAGAGGGAGCCCGTGCTCAATCTTTAGGATTTTGCACCTAGCCACACAAACTCTAAAGAAAGACAATTGTAACTGCACTTACACCTCCCAGAACACAGAGGAGGTACAAAATGGAGGCCCTGGACAAACACCCAGACACATGCAGACATGGGTGGGCTGAGGAGCAAAGCTTGAGTGAGCAAGTGAAAATTGGAGTTACCATTTGCTCTCTAAAACTTGCCCTCCATCCCTGGACCTCATTTTAGAGCCGTCTTTTAGGCACTGAACAGCAGCAAACACCTCTGCCCCCAATGACCCCCAAATGCTCATCAAACCCAAAAGCCTGAACCCAAAATTGAACCAGAAAAACCCAGCGGTCCTTCTGTTTTCCACTGCAGTGAGTGTGACTTCTGAATTCCAGGGAAAGGCTTAAAATTTAGTGTTTCTTCAGTTTGGGGGCGAGGGGGCAAAAATTTCAGGTTCGACCCAAATCTTTTTCGTAACTTACTTGGATTTTTTTTTTTTTAAAGCTCACTGGAAAGAATCAGAACCATTTTGGGATGGTGGAATGCAACCCCATACTTATAACTTTCCAGTGTAACTTAGTAAAGTAAGAAGCCTGGCAGAAAAGCCAAATGTTGTGGGTTAGAAAAACTTAAGAAAAATAGTAAGAATAAACCTCAACTGTTAAAAACCCATGCTTCATTTTCTCTTAAGTTCCCATAGGCCAACGAACATTCATTTTAGCACTGAAGAAGGTTGAGGTTTTAGAGGTAATGATGTAATTCAGTGGCTTCACAGGCTGCAAAGACTATTAAAATAATTGATATTACAGCGGTTAGAGTAAAATGGGTGTGCTGGTTTGAATGTGTTATGTACCCCTATGTTCTTCCAAACCACTCTTGTGGGGGAGAACTGTTATGGCTGGGACCTTTCGATTAGGTTGTTTCCATGGAGATGTGACCCACACAATTGTGGGATCTTTTGATTAGAAAATTTCCATGGAGGTGTGACCCCACCCATTCAAGGTGGGTCTTAATTCATTTACTGGAGTCCTTAAGAGAGCTCAGGGAGAGAGAGAAAGCTCAGAGCCAACACAGACCCAGGTGCTTGGAGAAGCTAAGAGACATTTTGGAGAGATGCTAAAATATGTAATCCAGCATTTGCTCTGGGAGAAGCTAAGAGGGAAGCTCAGACAGAAGCCTAGAGACATTTTGGAGCAAGCCACAGAAACCAGAAGCTAAACCCAGGAAAGGACAAGCAGACTCCAGCCTTCTTGTGTGACAGAGGAACCCCAGATACCATTGGCCTTTCTTCAGAGAAGGTATCATCTGCTGATTCCTTAATTTGGACATTTTCATGGTCGTGGAACTGTAAATTTGTGAACTAATAAATCCCTATAGCAAAAGCCAATCCATTTCTGGTATATCACATCCCAGCAGCTTTAGTAAACCAGAAAAATGAGTATCTGGAATTATTAGCATGCTTAGTACAAATAGGAGAGTATTATATCACAACTTAAAATGATTTTATTATGCAAGGAATCCATATCAGACTCACTCAGAAACAACACTGCCAGCAAAAGATGCAAGCAAGTATTTTTAGCAAATGGTAACACTTGCCATTTGAGCTGAAGCAATTTCTCCTCCTATTGTAGGTGAAATACCTGACGGCCGCCCCCACCAAAGTCACCACCACGACAGAGACTATCGGAGATACAATCTTCGCTATCGTGTTGCCTGCAGAAGTGAAGAAAAGTAAGATCTGAGAAAAACACAGCCAGCTGGAAAATCGCTTATCTTAAATAATGCCACCTTTATTTTCAATAACTTATCTTCACCTGTGCGCCCTCATTATCCACAGAAAAAGAGCCAATCCAAGAAAGAACTCTTGAGAAGGGATTGTACTTTCACAAAAAATCAACGTTGTCAAAATCATACCCATTTGTGGCATCCAACACAGTACTTGGCACAAAACAGGCATTGGATATGGCTTTTGGTTTTGTCATTTAATTTGATTGATTTTTACCTTTTTAGACTCAGAAAGTTTTCTCATGCAAAAAAAAAAAACAAAAAAGTTGAACCTCAATGGGCTGGGAAAATGCCCCCATCACAGACTCTCTGGGAATTTGTGACAGGTACGTACCCACTAAACCTGCACATCATCATACTTTAAAGATGGGATTACCATAAAGCATTGACTTCCTTGCACACAGAACCAAGGAAGGGGGCCTTGAAATGGGAAAACCACCAGTTGCAAAAAACAACAACAAAAAGACAATGTTTTCCATGTTAACAAATGACATCTGTCGTGTCTTATATCTGGTATACGGGAGGCGGTGGATCCTTGTGGCGTCCGTGAATGGAGCTGCCATGTTGGATGGGATCTGGTCTACATCTGATAATGCCCTCTCACTCCATCTCCTGTGGAGACTGCTTGGGAAAGTGCCCTCCTTACATCTACACCCTTTGCCATGGGAACTGGTAACTTTTCCCATCAAGAGTCCACTTCTGCATTGCCACCATCTGGGCTGGCTGGGAGGCTTGCTTTGGCCAAGAGAATCTACCAGAAGTGGCCATTTCCAAGCCCAAGACCACTTGCATCCATTTTCTTGGAACTCTGCTGTGCCAGTTTGGATATATTATGTCCCCCAAAACTCCATGTTCTTTAATGCAATCTTGTGGTGGCCGATGTATTAGTGTTGATTAGGTTGGAATCATTTGATTGAGTGTTTCAATGGAAATGTGACTCAATCAACTGTAAGTGAAACATTTGATTGGATTATTTCCATGGAGATATGGGCCCTGCCCATACAGAATTGCTGGAGCTCTATAAAAATGCTCACAAACAGAAGGACCTCAGAGCAGCCAAGAGTGACATTTTGGAGAGCAGCTAGGAGTGACATTTTGGAGCTGCGGCTTACAGAGACATTTTGAAGATGGCTGTTGAAAGCTGATGCTGACATTTTGGAGAACGCCATTTTGAAACACAACCTGGGATCAGTAGATGCCAGCCACGTGCCTTTAGAGCTAACAGAGGTTTTCCAGACGCCATTAGCCAGTCTTCCTTCGGTGAAGGTATACCTGTGCTGATGCTATAGCTTGGATACTACTACGGCCTTAAGACTGTAACTTTGTAACCAAATAAATCCCCTTTATAGAAGTCAATCCATTTCTGGTATTTTGCATTCTGGCAGCATTAGCAAACTGGAACACCTGCTCAGCCACCAGGTGAAGAAACTTGAGCTAACCTGAGACCACATGCAGCTGTGATGAGCTGTCTCACCAAAGGCCCCAGGTATTTTTAAAGGCTGCCATGACCCCCATGCTGGCTGCCAACAGAGGAGAGAGTTCAATGGAAGCCAGAACCTACCAGCTGATTTTACCCCAAATGGCTGACTCACGATCATGATGATAATAAACGGCTGGTGCTTTAAGCCACTAAGTTTTTGGTTGTTTTGTTATGCAGCATAGCTAACCGATAC
Organism: Choloepus didactylus; assembly: GCF_015220235.1. Classification (NCBI taxonomy): domain Eukaryota; kingdom Metazoa; phylum Chordata; class Mammalia; order Pilosa; family Megalonychidae; genus Choloepus; species Choloepus didactylus. The sequence continues at coordinate 1,545,213 of NW_023637621.1, read as the reverse complement.
ACCTCTTTCCCCTCCACCATCCCACTCAAATCAAGCAAGTCCCATCAATTCTAACTACGAAATGGACCTCAAAGAGCTATCTCTTCTCTCCACACCCTCCCCACCCCCCGCCACCAGTCTGGAGAGCTGAATGGCTCTTAAAACTGGTCTTTCTGACTCTTAGCTGTCCCCTTCTGATACAGTCTTTACATACCCATAAATATGGGCAAGCTCTTTCCTATCAAGCTTGTGAACAGGTTCCTTTTCCCCTTGGCATGAGTGTGAAATCCACAAAGTCAGCCTTCTGGTCTACCAGCCATCTTTCCTTTTGGTGTGAGATGGGGCTGGCAGTGTTCTTTTGAGGGTTTTCTAGGGCAGAATGCCCATAACTTCCCTCTGCCTTTTTGGGGTTTCCAGTTAGTACCAATCAGAGAAAGGGGGATCAGTGTGGCCCTTTGAAATATCCAGTAACCCAAACTTCCTTTGGATCCCTGCTCTAAAAGCTTAGAGTTGTCTTCTAAACTGAAAAGCAGCCCTTACCACTCACTTCTCCAAATATCTGCAGAATTTGTCCTATCTTCAAGAAGAGTCATTTCTGACTGGAAGCTTCTTCACAAACATAAAAATAGCACATGCTCAATGAAAGTCATTGGGTTGAAATAAGAAAATGAGCTCCACTGGCCACTCCAACAGGGCTTTACAAGAACAAAGTCTTATTAAATTTCGAGCCAGTGGAGCCTACCACTTACCTTGAGGGTTGCCGTAAGTTGAATATTCATCTCCACCTGTCAGGAAAAAGAGGCACGTTCATTTATTTATTCAACTGAATTTGCTGAGTACCTTCCATTGCCAAGGATGTTTGAAGATGCTGATACAACAATGAAAACAGCAGACACAACTGCCTGTCCTCAAAGCTCACATCCTAGCCTGGCACAGACAAGAAACATAAAGGAATAAGTAAAACTAAGGGTGCCTCTAATGGGGAAGAATAAAAGGAGATGGGATTGCAGCTTTAATTTTAACGACACACATACGGACACACACACAAGCACACGCTAATGCCTGTCAGCCAGCCATAGTTGCTTTGAAGAAATTAAGGCTGCATCACATGCAAAACATCCTCCCCGGCATCGATGGGCATAACTGACCAATGATGGGTGACGACACAAATTAGAGACCCCGGTGATCAGTTGGTTAACAACTAATATGAGGCAAGTTTTCCCACCGGTGTCCAGACAGCATATTAGTTCTCCGAGGCAGGAGAACTTCTCCTTCCACATCTTTTAAAAAACATAATTCCTTTACCATAAGTATTTCCATAGTGAGAATTGGTCTGTATCTCCCTACTCCTGCAGGATACAAAAGGCCTCGTAAAATACATGATGCCACTCAGGAAGTATTGACAATGTAACAAAAGCCAGCACCCATGTGAAAGTATTGACGATGTAACAAAAGCCAAGACTGAAAGTGTTGACCATGTAACAAAAGCCAGCACCCACGTGAAAGCAAAGTGCTTTTAGAAGCCGCAAAGATTCCAACCTTTCTCCCCAAGCACAGAAAAGGGGTTCATTGAAGACCTGGTGCTTTATGTCCACCCAGGGACTGACAGCTGAGCACACTCTCCAAAATGGGTTTGTTCTGGTGTCGCTGTAAGAAAACGTGGCGACCAAATGCAATGGAATCTGCAACCCTAAAGACTGGAAATTTTACCTAATGTTAAATAAGTTTCCCTTGAAGTCAAAAGAAAACCCCAGCAAACTTTGGTAGGAGAATAATATAAATGGAATCATAGAATCTAAATAGCAATCACAGCCAATAAAAAATTAAAGAGCTTTATATACTTTGAGAGCAATTTTAAAGAATGATGTGAGATTTTTTAAATGCTTGTGCTGTGTCCATCAACTAATGCATGGATAAACAATATGGTCTGTCAATACAGTGGAATATTATTCAACCAGAGAAAGGAATAAAGTACTGAAATATATGACAACATGGATGAACCTTGAGCACATCACGTTGAGTGAAATGAGTTGAAAGACCACGTACAATATGATTCCATTTATATGAAATTTCCAGAATAGGCAAATCCATAGAGATAGAAAGTAAATTCATGTTTCCAGGTTCTTGGGTGGTGGTGGGTAGAGGAACAAGGTGTGATAGCTTAATGCAAACAGCGTCTCTGTTTTCTGTTTTGTATGATGAAAAAGTTTCAGTGATGGAACACAGCACTCATAGCACAACATTGTAAGAGTAATTCATGCCATGGAATTACATGCTTAAAAATGATTAAACTGGCACATTTTACATTAGGGATATGTTTCTGCAATTTAAAAAAAAATGCTTGTTGCTAATCTGGAAGCTGAGCATTTACACAGGTGTTATTTAAATACTGAGGGATAATTTAATAAACTGCCTCTTCCAGGTGATGGTGGATATTAAAAGTCATCGTTCTACACGACGATTGAAAGTTTTTCTCCACATTGTCAGCTTGTCCTTTTAAACCTTGGGAGGCAGAACACTCTTAGGGACGCCCTGGTTGGCCAAGGTCAGCCCGTGACTCACGTCCCCACACGCCACATGGGAACTGAACGTGCCTAACATGTTTTGCCACCTGCAGGGGAGAAGCTGAGAATCTGGGTTCATGACTCAGCCATCCCTGCACCCAGGCAATTGAGAGCTGACCCCCAGAGGGCAGAGGTCTGCACTGGGGTAGGAGAGGGGTGGTCTTTTCAACAGCCAGAAATGCAAATGAATGCAGTACCCTTCCCCACCCCTAAAAAAAAAAACTGCTCCCTGGGGTGTGAGGTCTGGCTGGGGGTGGGGGCAGATGCTGTTTGAACTTGGTGCTGGCCCCAAAAACATGCACGATGGTGTTTGCAACCGTTTTGCACTAGAGTTAAAAGCATCCTGTTTCGTGAGCTGTAATCTACTCAGGGAGACAGACGATGGTCCCCAAGAATCAATGCAGTATGATGAGGCTCCTAATTTCCTGGGAAAGCAAACAGAAGCAACCAGGGTTGCCGAGAGAGTTGTGGGGTGCACCATTTGCCTCTCCCTTGTTAATGTGATAAAGCACACCCTGAAGAATATCATCATAGGAGAATGTTAAGAGAAAAGCGCACCCAAATGAGAGACCTTCCTGGGCATTACGGATGTGGGGAGCTCTGACACTCATACATCAGCTCCGTAGTTTTTGTAAAGACATTCCATGAGCTTTTCCCTCAAAGTCTCAGAAGGAAGATTATGACAGAAGCATCGCATAATTGAGATCATCCTTGCCCATTCTTGGTCCAACCCCACCCATTGGCACCATTTCCTCTCCCTAATTATTTTTGGGGGTGACCCCCAGTTTTCTTCTGCCTAAGTGGAGGTGTGTGGACCACCCCGGGAATAAGCAGATTTGGGGATCCTGCAGAAGAACTTCTGTGGACCGAGCCCCCAGGGAGAAGGTCCAAGGCAGAATGCACTCCACACACTTCCACCACCCCCATCACCACCACCACTGTCTCCCCAAGGAGTGGCTGTACCATGTGTGTTTCCATCACCATCATAATTGGGGTGATAGCTGCTGCCTCCTGTCGGGGAGAGACGGTGGAGTTATGGGACGCTAAGCCACAGTGTTTCCAATCCGAGCTGTCACAAAAGCCTTCTTACAAGGCACCCCAAAGAGAGCTCAAAGGGCGGCCACCAGGGGACGTTCGAGGTGGCTCTGCAAACAGTTATGTCTTCCTGGAAGGAAAGCTCACTGCAAGCCTGGGCTCTAGGAAAACGCTCTCTCTTTGCCTTCACAGAGCAGACACTGACCCCTGAGAACGTGTTGTCACCGCAGGTGTGTCCTCCTCCTGCAGAGAAATTTAACTGGAACCTGAGATGAAACACAGAACTAACTCCAAACTGGAGCAGCTGGGCAGGTGGTCCTGATCATCAATGTTCTTCACTTCTTTTTATTTATTAAGGGCTACTTACTGTTTTCTGATAGCTATAATAATCTTTAAGACAAAGCTATTTACTTACTGCATTTGAGCATCACACAAAAGATGACTGGAAGCAGTCTGCTTGTCCAGACAATGAACAGCAAGCTTCTCAAGGTATCTGGGACACGACCAAAATCTCAGAACTAAATACATTAGAAACTTCACATACTTGAGGGTAAGAAATCTAATGTTGCATTCTTGAGTCCACATTACATTCATGTCTGAAACATACTATGTATTCTTTTATTTATCTTTGAAATATTCTTTGTAAGAGTTCATGTTCCAATTACAGAGAAGGCTTTATATATGTGTATATATAGATGACAGAGAGTTGATAGATATAAATATAAATAGATCAATAGATAGATGTAGGTGATGGATGGATAGATGATAGGTGATATGATGATGGATATCGGATTGATGATATAGATGATAGATTTACAGATAGATGACTGATAAATATGAGAGAGGTGGCAGATATATAGATAATTGATAATTTATAAATATTATAGATGATGATAGATATACAGAGATGATAGATGGATAGATATTAAGCTACATTAATAATAAATACATTAGATATAGATATAGCTAGATAATTGGGTGATGGATAATTTATAGATAGATGATAGAAGGATAGACAGATGATACGTGATAGAGGTGATAGATGTTGGAGTGATGACATAAATGATAGATAGATATACAGAGGGATGATTAATAAATGTATAAAGAGGTGGTAGATAGATTAGATATAGATATAGCTAGATAGTTGGATGATGGATGATTTATAGAAAGATGATAGATGGATAGATGATACATGATATAGGTTATAGATGTTAGAGTGATGACATAAATGATAGCTAGATAGATATACAGAGAGATGATTAATAAATATATAGAGAGGTGGTAGATAGATAAATAGATAATAGATAGTTGATAAAGATGTGATAGAGGATGATAGATACTGATGATAGATGGATAGACAGATAGAGGTGATGGATGGATAGATGATAGGTGTAAATGATGGATGTTGGATTCATGACATAGATAATAGGTAGATAGATGATAGATATACAGATAGATGACTAATAAATATAGAGAGGTGTCAGATAATATAGTTGATAGATATAGATGATGATAGATACATAAATAGATGAATAGATAGATATTGAGGTACATGATTAATAAATGTAGAAAGAAGTAGATAGATATAGATATATAGATGGATGATTGATGATTGATTGATAGATGATAGATGGATCGATAACTATAAAGGTATATACATATATATATATACATACGTTTATACACAAATGACTACAAAATTTCAAATGGATCCCAAGCTTTGCCTGTTTATCGGTTTTCCTCCATTCCACAAACCCTGCGAAGTACACTCACAAACCCCATCCCCACCGACAGCCCCCAAACCCTCCACGTCCTCCCTGCATCACCTTGCTCTCCCACGTATCATCAACTTCGTATCCAAGTCCCTGCCCCACAAAAGGAGCCTTCTTGCACAACCCTTTTTCAGCAAATCAACACAATCCCAAGGAACACAGAACATACCGTCAGGAGGCCTGGGTCTGGGTGGGTAGTTTCCGCCATGGTGGTCGATGTCACTCACGAAACCTGTGGGTGAGAGCACAGGGCGGTTCCTAAAACGTTCTCCAAAAAGGCTTCTGAAACCAAAGTGTGCACTTAGGATGCTTGGGAAGATGATGAAGGGCAAGTTCCAATCCTATCTTGTTCTTCTCAGGATGCACAAGATCTCGCAGGGAAGAGGGGGCTGCCCACCCCACTCGTAGAAGGGTCTGGAACTCGCACGTATCCTGGAGTTGGCTCTCCACAGGGTGGAGGTTTGTAGACCTCATCTGTGTCATCTCCTGCTGAAACTCTCTCAAGTGACCCTGAGCTGGGTCCAAATGGCCAAACAAGCCTCTCACCATCTTTGCAACCCAGGAATGGCTTTCTCCAGGACCCGGGAACTGTCCTTACAGTGTACTTACCAGAGGGTGAGTCTTCTCCTGGTTCCGTGGGAAGACGCCACTGGCTTGTTTGAATAATTCTGCCAGCTGGCAGAGAATGGAAACACACACTTGGGGAGAAGCCAGCATTTAGCCTGGTCCCCATGACAAGGATGCTGCTTGGCTGGGGGACCGTATCCCACGGAGCAGAGGGAGAGCGGAATTGCATTCCATCTCTCGTTTTCCATGGGAAGGTAGGAACCTAACTTGCGTGGAAACCCAGCTCTAAACTGCAAACCTACTATACCAGTTTGTATATATTATGTCCCCCAGAAAAAGCCATGTTCTTAAATGCAATCTTTGGGGGCAGACGTATTAGTGTTAAGTTGGAAACTTTGGATTAGGTTGTTTCCATGGAGATGTGCCCCACCCAACTGTAGGTGTTAGCTCTGATTGGATAGTTTCCATGGAGGTGTGGCCCCGCCCATTCAGCATGGGCCTTGATTCGTTCACTGGAGCACTATATAAGCTCAGACAGAAGGAACTCACAGCTAGCTGCAGCTGAGAGAAACATTTTGAAGATGGCTATTGGAACATCTCCACTGACATTTTGGAGAACACCATTTTGAAATGCAATCTGGGAGCAAGCAGATGCCAACCACGTGCTTTCCCAGCTAACAGAAGTTTTTCAGACGCCATTGGCCATCCTTCAGTGAAGGTACCCTGTGTTGATGCTTTACCTTGGACACTTTATGGCCTTAAGACTGTAACTTTGTAATCAAATAAACCCCCTTTATAAAAGCCAATCCATTTCTGGTATTTTGCATAAGGCAGCATTAGCAAACTGGAACACCTACCTCCCATCATAAAGATATCGGAAGTTCGCTTTTCCTTTGGATAAAGGCCATTAGCTAACACCGATGGCCACCCCAACTGCTGGGCAAATTTAGGAGGAACTTTTCCTTGAAAACTAGCTTTCATTTATCCTGAAAACACATACAGAATGAGTTGCATCTGCTGCATAAAAAGGTGAGCTTTCTTTTCATCTTTGCAATCTCTTTAATATGGTTTGTGGTGCACCTCATTCCAGTTTTAATGATTTTTCAATAATCAAATTTTTTTCTTTTCTCTGCTGCCTTTTCATAGAGGTTTTCTGGACTGGGAGTAGGTTTTGTTTTCATTACATTCCCCCAACACCAGGCAAGATATGAAAATATGCACCAGGTCCATACCTGTTGGCCACAAGCCACTGCCCACAGCCCCCTGCTTCCAAGCCTACCCCCCCTCCCACCTGCCCTGAACTCCCACTCCCCACCCACAGCAAGCAACCAAAGGGAACTTCAGCAGTGGCCCCAGCCCCCATCTCACTGCCAACCTCAGAGTTAGGAGAGATGGACCAAATGAGGAACCAGGGAAAGCTCTCAGGGCTTTGGGAAAACTGGGGGCTGCAGAAAGACATTTGAGGCTGTGTGTGCAAATTCTAGGGGAGAGTACACCCTCCTCTAGGGCAGCTGTCTGCTTGTGTATTCCTTAGAACTGAGACCTTCCTGCCTGCTCCACAAGGAGCCCAAGAGTTAACCCCCAAGCATGCATCTGGAACTAGGGGAGCCTCCCAGCACCCTAATCATCTGCCCTTCTAGTGCAAGCCTCATCCCGCAAAGCATCCTTCACTGCCCTGGTAAGGAGCTTGCCATGGAGTTCCATGGCCCCTCTGTCTCCTGAGAGTGTACCACGTAGGCTGAGCTACTTGGACCAGATAAAGATACAGAGGCTTCTTTGTGCGATCCATAATGACTTCTTTTCTTTCCAAGCTGGGTGCATGCACTGAGCTGAGTATCATCCCCCCAAAATCATGTCCACCCAGAATCTCAGAATGTTGACTTTACTTGGAAGTAAGGCTTGAGTCTCAATAAGGTTGGACTTGCAATCCAAAGATGGATGTCCACATATGAGAAAGGAGAGGAAATTTGAGACATACAGATGGGAGAAGGTCAGGGGAAGTTGGAGGTGGAGATTGGAGTGTTGCATCAAGGAAAGTCAAAGATGGCCAACAGTTGGAAGTGGCAGGAAGGAGCCATCCCTAGAGCTCCAGAACAAACCAACCCTGTCCACACCATGATTTTGGACTTCTAGTCTCCAAAACCATGATACAATAAATGCCTGTGGTTTAAGCCAACTCATGGGGTGCTCTGCTGCGGCAAACGAAGATGCCCTGCAAAAGGCAGAGCATTTGGGGGTGGGGGCTGCCTTCGAGCCTCATAGCAAATGGAGCTGAGGCTATGGACCTTGGCAAAGGGATGCCACGCTGAATGCCCTGTCCTTAGACTGAGCTGTGAGCCTCCTTTGTGGAGGAGCTGCTGTGGGAAAGGCTTAGCCTCACAGGTGAGAGCCCCTGTGTAGCTTTCATTCCAATTAAAGAAAGTAAACTCAAGACAATGGTGTGGCATTGCTTATTAGAAAGTAAAAATTGCTATGGGGCAAAGGAACACAGAGAGGGGGCTTCAGGGAGGACATAGTGGGCAGGGATTGCATTTTGGAATAAGGAGATCACATTCTGGAGCAGAGAGGACAAACGAGCCAAGAGCTGCAGAAGCAGTGGGGGAGGGGAACAAATTCTTTTGGTCAAATCTGATGGTCCTCTGGGTGGACATAACGAAGTATGTTTTGGATCGAAGAAAGTGACAACGTCCCAATCAACCTCCCGAGAGAATGAGGAGAACTAGAAAGTAGGATGCCCATTCTCTCAATTTTCTCCAGCATTCACCCATCTGAACACGTGCTCCCCAAGCCCAAAGAGCACAAGCACAGGGGCCTGGGGACACTTCCACCTCGGAGAGGTGTTTTGAATTGCACAAGAAGGGACATGATGTGTGAAATATTATGATTGGAACTGGAGCAAAATAGTCCCAAAGGGTGTTTGAACAGGAAAGCAAAAGTTATTAGGATATCCAAACATTAAAAAAAAAAAAAAATAGGCAACAAGAAAAAAGTAATTGTCTTCTGAGATAATAAAATGGATGCCTTTTGTCATCATTAGAGACAAAGTAATAATAATAATATAATAACAATTCACTGTCAAAGTAATTATCAGGTGCTACTTAGTAGCAGAAATACACTTTGCAAAACAGTCTAAAGGTATTTCAAAATAAAAGGTCAGTATTTCACAATGAGCATAGAATTTCAAACAATGAAACAAGTTGACTCCAAACACTTTAGAAATGTATCCTAATTCTTGTTATTCTTACCTCCGCTATTGTCAAAATTTCCAGGCTGCGGCCGAGAGGGTGGCCTCCGTCTTGGGTAAATATCTGTTGGAGAATAACATGACGGCTTTAGGAAAACAAGGACGTCTTTCAGTCATGAACCCTGAATATAATAACATTGAAATACCACAAGGCAGTGCAGTTTTGGACATTCGCTCTTGGTAACTTTTATAGAGTCTTATTGTTCATTTAAAAATCATGCACCTGACATGTCTAATAAAACTCCAAAGCCTAAGTCTAGAAAACATGTTCATCTTTGTTCCCAGAAGCCGCTTGTCTGGTTCTCAAAGCAAGAAGCTCATGGATCCCTGAAATTAAGATCACAGATGCTCTGTGGTGAAAATGATGACAAATGACAGAGCTGTGTGTAAAAGTGAGTCACCAAAATTAAGACCAAAGGACCTCACATTTGAGGGTGTGCTCTACTTTACAACCTGCTTTTATGCATCATCGCGTTGGAAATCTTAACTTGTATCACGATGCCCTTCAGTGTGCCTGAAGTTTCCTGTCCCACGACTTGGCACATGCTACCATCTTTCTTCCATTGTGTGCCTGTCATCGTGACCCATCAATATTTGATGAACCTGCTAGTCACCTGCAAAGAGTCACCTCATCCTTGTGTCTCAGCTTAAATGCCCTTTGCACCCAGTTCATGGCTGTAATTAAACAATTTACAACAGTAATTAAATAACCTGTGCAAGCTCTTTAGCACCATGAAGCTGGAAAATGAGTGCTTTCTGCACTACTTTATTTTTTTTATCTTCATTTTATTGAGATATATTCACATACCATGCAGTCATACAAAACAAATCGCACTTTCGATTGTTCACAGTACCATTACATAGTTGTACATTCATCACCTAAATCAATCCCTGACACCTTCATTAGCACACACACAAAAATAACAAGAATAATAATTAGAGTGAAAAAGAGCAATTGAAGTAAAAAAGAACACTGGGTACCTTTGTCTGTTTGTTTCCTTCCCCTATTTTTCTACTCATCCATCCATAAACTAGACGAAGTGGAGTGTGGTCCTTATGGCTTTCCCAATCCCATTGTCACCCCACATAAGCTACATTTTTATACAATCGTCTTCAAGATTCATGGGTACTGGGTTGTAGTTTGATAGTTTCAGGTATCCACCACCAGCTACCCCAATTCTTTAGAACCTAAAAAGGGTTGTCTAAAGTGTGCGTAAGAGTGCCCACCAGAGTGACCTCTCGGCTCCTTTTGGAATCTCTCTGCCACTGAAGCTTATTTCATTTCCTTTCACATCCCCCTTTTGGTCAAGAAGACATTCTCCGTCCCACAATGCCAGGTCTACATTCCTCCCCGGGAGTCGTATTCCACGTTGCCAGGGAGATTCACTCCCCTGGGTGTCTGATCCCACGTAGGGGGGAGGGCAGTGATTTCACCTTTCAAGTTGGCTTAGCTAGAGAAAGAGGGCCACATCTGAGCAACAAAGAGGCATTCGGGAGGAGGCTCTTAGGCACAACCATAGGGAGGCCTAGCCTCTCCTTTGCAGCAACCATCTTCCCAAGGGTAAAACCTGTGGTAGAGGGCTCAACCCATCAAACCACCAGTCCCCTATGTCTGTGGTCATGTTAGCAACCATGGAGGTGGGGTAGGCGAATACCCCTGCATTCTCAACAGGCTCCTCAAGGGGGCACTACATCTTTTTTTTTTCCTTGATTTTCTTTTCTTTTTTTTTTTTTAACTTTCCCTTCTTTTTTAAATCAACTGTATGAAAAAAAAAGTTAAAAAGAAAACAAACATACAATAAAAGAACATTTCAAAGAGACCATAACAAGGGAGTAAGAAAAAGACAACTAACCTAAGATAACTGCTTAACTTCCATCATGTTCCTACTTTACCCCAAGAAAGTTACCTAATATAGCAACATTTCTGTGAACTTGCTCCTACTATATCCATCAGAAATTAACAGACCATAGTCATTCCTGGGCATCCCCAGAACGTTAAATAGCTTATCTGTTCTTCTTGGATTATTGTTCCCCCTTCCTTAATTGCTCTCTATTGCTAGTTCCCCTACATTCTACATTATAAACCATTTGTTTTACATTTTTCAAAGTTCACATTAGTGGTAGCATATAATATTTCTCTTTTTGTGCCTGGCTTATTTCGTTGAGCATTATGTCTTCAAGGTTCATCCATGTTGTCATATGTTTCACGAGATCGTTCCTTCTTACTGCCGCGTAGTATTCCATCGTGTGTATATACCACATTTTATTTATCCACTCATCTGTTGAAGGACATTTGGGTTGTTTCCATCTCTTGGCAATTGTGAATAATGCTGCTATGAACATTGGCGTGCAGATATCTGTTCGTGTCACTGCTTTCTGATCTTCCGGGTATATACCGAGAAGTGCAATCGCTGGATCGAATGGTAACTCTATATCTAGTTTTCTAAGGAACTGCCAGACTGACTTCCAGAGTGGCTGAACCATTATACAGTCCCACCAACAATGAATAAGAGTTCCAATTTCTCCACATCCCCTCCAGCATTTGTAGTTTCCTGTTTGTTTAATGGCAGCCATTCTAACCGGTGTTAGATGGTATCTCATTGTGGTCTTAATTTGCATCTCTCTAATAGCTAGTGAAGCTGAACATTTTTTCATGTGTTTCTTGGCCATTTGTATTTCCTCTTCAGAGAACTGTCTTTTCATATCTTTTGCCCATTTTATAATTGGGCCGACTGTACTATTGTCATTGAGTTGTAGGATTTCTTTATATATGCAAGATATCAGTCTTTTGTCAGATACATGGTTTCCAAAAATTTTTTCCCATTGAGTTGGCTGCCTCTTTACCTTTTTGAGAAATTCCTTTGAGGTGCAGAAACTTTTAAGCTTGAGGCGTTCCCATTTATCTATTTTCTCTTTTGTTGCTTGTGCTTTGGATGTAAAGTCTAGGAAGTGGCCGCCTAATACAAGGTCTTGAAGATATTTTCCTACATTATCTTCTAGGAGTTTTATGGTACTTTCTTTTATATTGAGATCTTTGGTCCATTTTGAGTTAATTTTTGTGTAGGGGGTGAGGTAGGGGTCCTCTTTCATTCTTTTGGATATGGATATCCAACTCTCCCAGCCCCATTTGTTGAAAAGACCATTATGACTCAGTTCAGTGACTTTGGGGGCCTTATCAAAGATCAGTCGGCCATAGATCTGAGGGTCTATCTCTGAATTCTCAATTCGATTGCATTGATCTATATGTCTATCTTTGTGCCAGTACCATGCTGTTTTGGCAACTGTGGCTTTATAATAAGCTTCAAAGTCAGGGAGTGTAAGTCCTCCCACTTCGTTTTTCTTTTTTAGAGTGTCTTTAGCAATTCGAGGCATCTTCCCTTTCCAAATAAATTTGATAACTAGCTTTTCCAAGTCTGCAAAGTAGGTTGTTGGAATTTTGATTGGGATTGCATTGAATCTGTAGATGAGTTTGGGTAGAATTGACATCTTAATGACATTTAGTCTTCCTATCCATGAACATGGAATATTTTTCCATCTTTTAAGGTCCCCTTCTATTTCTTTTAGTAGAGTTATGTAGTTTTCTTTGTATAGGTCTTTTACATCTTTGGTTAAGTTTATTCCTAGGTACTTGATTTTTTTAGTTGCTATTGAAAATGGTATCTTTTTCTTGAGTGTCTCTTCAGTTTGTTCATTTCTAGCATATAGAAACATTACTGACTTATGTGCATTAACCTTGTATCCCGCTACTTTGCTAAATTTATTAGCTCTAGTAGGTGTATCGTCGATTTCTCAGGGTTTTCTAGATATAAGATCATATCATCTGCAAACAATGACAGTTTTACTTCTTCTTTTCCAATTTGGATGCCTTTTATTTCTTTGTCTTGCCAGATTGCCCTGGCTAGCACTTCCAGCACAATGTTGAATAACAGTGGTGACAGCGGGCATCCTTGTCTTGTTCCTGATCTTAGAGGGAAGGCTTTCAGTCTCTCACCATTGAGTACTATGCTGGCTGTGAGTTTTTCATATATGCTCTTTATCATGTTGAGGAAGTTTCCTTCAATTCCTACCTTTTGAAGTGTTTTTATCAAAAAGGGATGTTGGATTTTGTCAAATGCTTTTTCAGCATCTATTGAGATGATCAATTGATTTTTCCCTTTCGAGTTTTTAGTCTGTTGTAATACATTGATTGTTTTTCTTATGTTGAACCATCCTTGCATGCCTGGAATGAATCCCACTTGGTCATGGTGTATGATTTTTTTAATGTGTCTTTGGATTCGATTTGCAAGTATTTTGTTGAGGATTTTTGCATCTATATTCATTAGGGAGATTGGCCGGTAGTTTTCCTTTTTTGTAGCATCTTTGCCTGGTTTTGGTATTAGATTGATGTTAGCTTCATAAAATGAGTTAGGTAGTGTTCCATTTTCTTCAATGTTTTGAAAGAGTTTGAGTAAGATTGGTGTCAGTTCTTTCTGGAAAGTTTGGTAGAATTCCCCTGTGAAGCCATCTGGCCCTGGGCATTTATTTGTGGGAAGATTTTTGATGACTGATTGGATCTCTTTGCTTGTGATGGGTTGGTTGAGGTCTTCTATTTCTTCTCTGGTCAGTCTAGGTTGTTTCCAGGAAATTGTCCATTTCCTCTACATTATCCAGTTTGTTGCCATACAGTTGTTCATAGTATCCTCTTATAATTTTTTTTAATTTCTTCAGGATCTGCAGTTATGTCACCTTTTCCATTCATTATTTTGTTTATATGGGTCTTCTCTCTTTTTGATTTTGTCAGTCTAGCTAGGGGCTTGTCAATCTTGTTGATCTTCTCAAAGAACCAACTTTTGGTGATATTTATCCTCTCTATTGTTTTTTTGATATCTATGTCATTTATTTCTGCTTTAATCCTTGTTATTTCTTTTCTTCTATTTGGTTTAGGATTGGTTTGCTGTTCATTTTCTAGCTTCTTCTGTGGATCCATTAGTTCTTTGATTTTGGCTCTTTCTTCCTTTTTAATATATGCGTTTAGTGCTATAAATTTCCCCCTTAGCACTGCTTTTGCTGCATCCCATAGGTTTTGGTATGTTGTGTTCTCATTTTCATTCATCTCTATATATTTAGCAATTTCTCTTGCTATTTCTTCATTAACCCACTGATTGTTTAGGAGTGTGTTGTTTAACCTCCAGGTATTTGTGAATTTTCTAAGTCTCTGATGCTTATTGACTTCTAATTGTATTCCATTGTGGTCAGAGAATGTGCTTTGAATAATTTCAATCTTTTTAAATTTACTGAGGCTTGTTTTATGTCCCAGCATATGATCTATTCTGGAGAAAGTTCCATGAGCACTAGAAAAGTATGTGTATCCTGGTGATTTGGGATGTAATGTCCTGTATATGTCTGTTAAATCTAATTCATTTATCAGATTGTTTAGGTTTTCAATTTCCTTATTGGTCTTCTGCCTGGTTGATCTATCTATAGGAGAGAGCGATGTGTTGAAGTCTCCCACAATTACTGTGGAAGCATCAATTGCTTCCTTTAGTTTTGCCAGTATTTCTCTCATGTATTTTGTGGCACCTTGATTGGGTGCATAGACATTTACGATTGTTATTTCTTCTTGCTGAATTGCCCCTTTTATTAGTATGTAGTGGCCTTCTTTGTCTCTCAAAACATCCCTGCACTTAAAGTCTATTTTATCTGAGATTAATATTGCTACACCTGCTTTCTTTTGGCTGTAGCTTGCATGAAATATTTTTTTCCATCCTTTCACTTTCAGTTTCTTTGTGTCCCTGTGTCTAAGATGAGTCTCTTGTATGCAACATATTGATGGTTCATTTTTTTTTGATCCATTCTGCAAATCTATATCTTTTAATTGGGGAGTTTAATCCATTTACATTCAACGTTATAACCATGAAGGCATTTCTTGAATCAGCCGTCTTATCCTTTGGTTTATGTTTGTCATATTTTTCCCCTCTCTCTATTAATATCCTTTATTGTACCCATACCGAATCTCTTTAGTACTGAACCTTTCTCCAAGTCTCTCTGTCCTTTCTTTGTTTCTCTGTCTGTAGGGCTCCCTTGAGTATCTCCAGTAGGGCAGGTCTCTTGTTAGCAAATTCTCTCAGCATTTGTTTGTCTGTGAAAAATTTAAGCTCTCCCTCAAATTTGAAGGAGAGCTTTGCTGGATAAAGTATTCTTGGTTGGAAATTTTTCTCACTCAGAATTTTAAATATATCGTGCCACTGCCTTCTCGCCTCCATGGCGGCTGCTGAGTAGTCACTACTTAGTCTGATGCTGTTTCCTTTGTATGTGGTGAATTGCTTTTCTCTTGCTGCTTTCAGAACTTGCTCCTTCTCTTCTGTGTTTGACAGTGCGATCAGAATATGTCTCGGAGTGGGTTTATTTGGATTTATTCTATTTGGAGTTCGCTGAGCATTTAAGATTTGTGTATTTATGTTGTTTAGAAGATTTGGGAAGTTTTCCCCAACAATTTCTTTGAATACTCTTCCTAGACCTTTACCCTTTTCTTCCCCTTCTGGGACACCAATGAGTCTTATATTCGGACGTTTCATATTATCTATCATATCCCTGAGGTCCATTTCGATTTTTTCAATTTTTTTCCCCATTCTTTCTTTTATGCTTTCATTTTCCATTCTGTCATCTTCCAGGTCACTGATTCCTTGTTCAACTTCCTCTAGTCTTGTACTATGGGGGTCCAGAATCCTTTTAATTTGGTCAACAGTTTCTTTAATTTCCATAAGATCATCCATTTTTTTATTTAGTCTTGCAATGTCTTGTTTATGCTCTTCTAGGGTCTTCTTGATATCCTTTGTATCCCGTACTATGGTCTCATTGTTCATCTTTAGTTCTTTGAGTAGCTGCTCTAGGTGCTGTGTCTCTTCTGATCTTTTGATTTGGGTGCTTGGGCTTGGGTTATCCATATCGTCTGGTTTTTTCATATGCTTTATAATTTTCTGTTGTTTTTGGCCTCGTGGCATTTGCTGAAGTTGATAGGGTTCTTTTAGGATTTGTAGACCAATTGAAGTCCTTATCTCTAATTTATCAGATCTACAGCTTCGTGGAGTACACGTTCTCTAACTAACCAGCAGGTGGCATCCACGAGCCACCTGTTCTCCACAAGCCAGTTCTCCCCTGCTTAGCCTTTTTGGTGAGTGGGGGAGTGAGTCTTGTGGGGTCCAATTGGTGTACCAAGCTTGCATGTGTAGTTGGTGTTGCCTGCCCTGTATATGGGGCGTGTTTCTGGGCAGTCAGGGAGGGGGGGTGGCTCTAACAATCAAATCTCCCTGGTGATCCTAGAGTTTTAAAGCTGCTGCAATAGTCTAATCCTTCAGTTCAGTCCCGGCACAGTTTGTCTCTGCCACTGACCCACAAGTCCTTGGTATTGGCATATGGCTCCTGAGACTTGCAAGTGGGCCCCTCTTCCAGGCTGTGCACCCCGGGTCCTCTGTTGAGGGATGACTGTGCTATGTCACAGGTGAGTGCCGTCCCCCCAGGGCAGTTCTGGGCTGCTGGGCTGTGTAGGGAAGCTCCCAGTCTGCTGAAATGATGGCTGAATGGGGCTTTGTTAATTCACACTGCTCCACCTTCCCAACTCTGGGACAATCAGCTGAGGTTGCAGGGAAGGCTAATGCCCACACCCAGTTTTGTGGTGTGTGCCTGTTATTTGAAATGCTTCCGTCACACTGGGTTGTCTGGGGCAGCTCTGGGCTATGGGGCTGGTGACAGGCAGGAGTGTTTTCTGTCCACCAGGATGATGGCTGTGAGCAGACACCCCCCTTTTCTTGGGAAGTTGTGGTGTTTAGTGAATTTTCTCAGCCACTGGATTATTGCCTTTTGTCTCAGAGCTCTCCTAGTTCTGCTCTTGTCTTGACCTGCCCAAATTGCAAGTCTTTGAAGCTTTCTGTATTGGGCTTCTTAGAGTAATTGTTTTAGAAAAAGAAAAAAGGTTTAAAAAAAAAGGGCCCTCCTCAGAGATCTAATGGGTTATTGAAATGCTAAGAGACAAAGCAATTAGGGCCATTAAGGAAAGGTCCACAGGGCAGAGAGATCAGCTTTTCTTTGGGATTTGCATATGAGCCTCAGGGCCTGAGCTCTGCCCTTCCCCTTTCTATGTTCACCAGAACTCCAAAAATCCTCCGCTTTTATTTTGGAGTTTTTCGTGTTGTTTTTTTCTATGCCTGTCTCCTCTCTGCTGGGCTGGCTGCTCTCAGATTCTCTGGTGTCTGGTCTCAGTCTATCTATGGTTGGAGTTTGGATCAGTAGAATGAGTTTCTGATAAGGGCTGCCACTGCAGTTCTCCCTTCTCCTTCCCGGAGCTGACAGCCCCTCCTCCCCCGGGACTGAGCCTGGCAGGGAGGGGTGCGGGTCCCCTGGCCACAAAAACTTACAGATTTCGCTGATCTCAGCAGTTCCACGTTTTCATGAGTGTTGTATGAAGTATGCCCAAAGTCAGATTGCTCTGTGGTGTCCAGTCCATGCAGTTCCTGGCTTTCTACCTACTTTCCTGGAGGAGTAACTAAAACATACAGCTCACCAGTCCGCCATCTTGCCCCACCTCCTGCACTACTTTATACACCTCGTACCTGGCAACCGCTCATAAACATTTGAGGGAGGATGGAATTACTTTAACTTGGGAACAAATGCATGGATTTCATTCTCAGAGTCCTTCTTCAGGATTTCATTACAAGGAAACTGGAAATTTGTGCCAAGCATGAGTGTTTTTCCTTTCTCAGAAAGGACCCTTTTCCAATGGCTTTGGAATGATATGGAGCTTTGGGGCCAGCCAGTGTGTTCTGCAAAGCTTTGGGGTACTTTGGCGGGAGTTTCGTGAGCTGATATAAGGGATGTGTTTTGCATCGAAAGCAGGGAGGAGCTGCTATCTCTCCACATGGCAGTTGCCAGCCCTCACTGGCCTCACTGGCCTCACTGGACCTGACCCTTGCCCTCCTCCTTGACCTTCCCCCCTCACCCTGCTACTTTCAAAAGGGCTTGCTGCGGGCTGCAGGCACAGGAGAGAGAAATGCAGAGGGAGCCTTGGGGAGTCTTGGAGGGGCAAATACAGGAGCAAAGCCAGGCACGTCCAGGGACGATGCCCAGAGCTGGGGGAGGTGTGGCAGCCCCAGGCTGAGATATGCAAGTCAAAGGGGAAACCAGGAAAAATGAACTGAGTCACTGAAGAGGAGGCGGCTTGGGGAAAGAATCTGGACTGGCCTCAGCACTCCACCTGGAAAAACGCAAGTCCTTTCTCAATGTAGCTCATGCATCAGTGCCTTCATTTTGTACCATGGAATGTTCCGGCACATCCCACAGCCGATGACCTCTTCTTCCTTCTCTAGATTTGGATGGGAACCTGGGCTAGGCTGGGTGCCGTCATTTTGACGACATCAGGGGGCCGAGTTTAAGAAAGCAAACATGCAAACAAAGTCAAGGAAGCCACCTTCCTCTTTGGGTTAAGCATGACTCTGAAGTTCAAAACTGAGTCACTGAGGGTTGTCTCTGGAGCTCGAAGCTTGTCTCACACCTCATGTGCACAAGTCATGCTGGTTTGGGAAATATGACTCCCAGGACCCCTTGTCTGGCTCATTTCAAAGGATAGTTTGCATTTTGAAGATTCTGAAGAGTTCTGCAGGATAAAAGCCCATTTCAATTTTCTTTTTCACCCAGCATTTCCCAAATATGTTTGAGCAAGAACTAACTTTCCTAAGGAAATGCTGAGAAGGAGTTAGATAAAGAGCTTGACTTGCATGCTAATTTGTTTCTTTCCACAATGACAAAAAAAAAAGGTCCTTTGACAGAAATGCAATTTTCATGTGTCAACACAAAGTGAAACAAATTATTTGGAGTTGATTTAACTTCCTAGGTATGGAACCCAATTTCCGGCAAAAGCGCTATTCCTTATTCCAAAAGCAAATGAGATAAAGTTCCTAGTAAATAAAAGGCACATTTATCACACGGGTTTTGAAATGAGTCTTAGTGCTCAGAATTCTTACTTCCACTGTTGTCGGGGTTTCCAGGCTGTGGGTGATAGGGCGGCTTCAGCTTGGGGTAAATGTCTGTGGGGAAAATAACATTGTCATTGTAGAAAATAAACAGGTCCTTCAGTTACACGCAGCCTAGAAAATAAAACATTCAAGTGAGTATAGATTTTACATTTTGTTCTCATTTGTTGTTCATGTTGTTTATCGATGACCATTGTATGATGAAAAATGGCTTGGCCACTACAAGGGAAGCTCTAAATCCAGAAATTAAAACAACAACAAACAAAAAAAAAAAGCTTGCATTTTTGTTCCTAGAAGCTGGTTTTCATGCAAAGAAAATGGCCTAGCTGCCTGCAATTATGCTGGCAGGTAGCCCAAAAGGGAAAGCATTGAAACATTGTTATATGATTATTTTATGGTAATGCAAAACATTCTGCTATCATTTTCAAAGTGCCTTCACCTACAAACTCATTAACTTTTAACTCTTTTAAGCACCACCAGCTTAATTTACTAAGGTTCAGCTTTCAATGATAAAAAATGTAGAGAAAACACCAATGAGACATTGCATTATATTCTATGTGCAATTATTTTTCCTTTTCAAAATAGTAAGAGCTGACACCCCTTTTCTAGCTTTCATTTCCCTGGGGGGGGGGAGACTAAAACACTTCTCTAAAGTGAGTGAGTGCCTCTTCTAAATGATTTAGAAACCTTTTAACATATGTCTATAAGCTATAAGTTTGGTATGTTTTTTAATTGGCATTTATATTTGTCCACATTCAGCTTCTTTCTCATCAGTCAATATTATATTTTTGAGATTTATTCTTACTTATATTTGTACACCTAGTTCATTTTTTATCAACAGCTCCACTGTATAAATTTGCCACCTTTAACTAATCGATAAACATTTAGTGGGGTTTTTCCCCCTTTATAAATAGTGCTGCAATCAGTTCTTGCCTTTCTCCTTTGTGTGTATGTGGGATGAGTTTTTGCCAGGTGTGTCCTGAAAGCAGTATTTCTGGGTTTTAAGTATGCCAATATTCAATTCCCCTTCAGCATTGCCACATTGCTCTCCAGTTCATTTTACAGGGTTATCGTCTACCAGCAATTTCGGAGAGCTCAGGAACTGAAAAGTGGACCCATGTCATGGCAAGATCTGGTTGTGTTTCAACTCATTGTTAAGTGAATCAAAACCAAAGAAGGCTCTGCCAAATAGAGAGGAACATAAAGCATAGTATGATACGGGGACATAAAAGAGAAATTGTGGTTAATCTAATTCTGTGCAACTATATATATACACACACACACACACACACATATAAACTATATATATCTTTGCTTTATATTTTATTTACTTTATTTATGTAAACATTAATGCATTTATATAATTATTAAACACATTATTTGCAGACTAATGATGGCCAGTCTTTATAAACATATGTGTGCATAAAAATACTCTGCTTTCTCTCCTTTTTTGATTCATTAGACCAGATTTGTCCGTTGGGTCATCCAAATCTTTATCCTTAATAATATTTCTCATCCACCAGACCTAATACTTCTGGGCAAAGACTTGTTAGGATCGTGCAGTATGAATATTCAATTTCCAACTTTAAATTACTTGAAGTGTTCTCTCATCATTAAGTGGTAACTCTTTTTATTCCCAGGAATTGTTGAAGTGTTGAAGGTTATTTGGTCTATTACCCTTCTTTGGGTTAATATTTACCTTGTGTATCTTTTTCCAACCATTCATTTCCACCTTCTCTGTTGCATTATACTTCAGAACCTTCTCTTGTAAATCACATGTAAATTGATTTTAAATTGCTTTATCTAATCCCCATCTTTTAACAGATTAGAAGAATCACTTTACATCTACTTTCATAAATGGTTCATCATTCTTACTGCTCAACATTTACTGGTTCATTATTGCCTCTTCTTCTTTACTGACTTCTATGTAGTTAATCTTCATTTTCTTCTCCCTCACTAATTTGGGATTTATACATTCAATTTCAATTTTCAGCAAGAATAGCTGAACTTAAAATTGTCATGATTCAGCAATATTTTATTGCATCTACTGTTGCCTAATATTTCATTTAGTAGTTTAATTCCATCTTTTTTACTAGAATTAGATGGTTGTTTTTAGAAATCAATACTCATTTGGTTTTACTAACTTATTTATCTTTTTTTAAGTTTCTGTTGCATTTTGCCTCCTGGGTTTGGATTTCTTCTTACTGAATACATAGGTTGTTATCTGTCAGTCGAGTTCTTTATTGAGAATATCAATACACCATCATCACCCTGAGACGGTAACTTATCTGCATCTTCAATTCTTGGCTCACAGTTATCATTCCCACAACCCCTTATAATTGTCCTTCCTTTGCTTTCTGTCAGCTACAATTGTTGGTGACGAATCTGCTGTCAGGCTGGGTGATCTTTCTTTTGATCTAACTTGAATATAGTTAATATGTTCCTTCCCACATAAACACACAAAAATATACACACGAGAGGCGGGGCAAGATGGCAGACTGGTGAGCTGTATGTTTTAGTTACTCCTCCAGGAAAGTAGGTAGAAAGCCAGGAACTGCGTGGACTGGACACCACAGAGCAATCTGACTTTGGGCATACTTCATACAACACTCATGAAAACGTGGAACTGCTGAGATCAGCGAAATCTGTAAGTTTTTGCGGCCAGGGGACCCGCGCCCCTCCCTGCCAGGCTCAGTCCCGGGGGAGGAGGGGCTGTCAGCTCCGGGAAGGAGAAGGGAGAACTGCAGTGGCTGCTCTTATCGGAAACTCATTCTACTGATCCAGACTCCAACCATAGATAGACTGAGACCAGACACCAGAGAATCTGAGAGCAGCCAGCCCAGCAGAGAGGAGACAGGCATAGAAAAAAAACAACACGAGAAACTCCAAAAAAAAAGCGGAGGATTTTTGGAGTTCTGGTGAACATAGAAAGGGGAAGGGCCCTGAGGCGCATATGCAAATCCCGAAGAAAAGCTGATCTCTCTGCCCTGTAGACCTTTCCTTAATGGCCCTGGTTGCTTTGTCTCTTAGCATTTCAATAACCCATTAGATCTCTGAGGAGGGCGTGTTTTTTTATTTATTTATTTATTTTTTAATCCTTTTTTCTTTTTCTAAAACAATTACTCTAAGAAGCCCAATACAGAAAGCTTCAAAGACTTGCTATTTGGGCAGGTCAAGTCAAGAGCAGAACTAGGAGAGCTCTGAGACAAAACGCAATAATCCAGTGGCTGAGAAAATTCACTAAACACCACAACCTCCCAAGAAAAGGGGGGTGTCTGCTCACAGCCATCATCCTGGTGGACAGGAAACACTCCTGCCCATCGCCAGCCCCATAGCCCAGAACTGCCCCAGACAACCCAGTGTGACGGAAGTGCTTCAAATAACAGGCACACACCACAAAACTGGGCGTGGACATTAGCCTTCCCTGCAACCTCAGCTGATTGTCCCAGAGTTGGGAAGGTAGAGCAGTGTGAATTAACAAAGCCCCATTCAGCCATCATTTCAGCAGACTGGGAGCCTCCCTACACAGCCCAGCAGCCCAGAACTGCCTTGGGGGAACGGCACTCACCTGTGACACAGCACAGTCATCCCTCAACAGAAGACCCGGGGTGCACGGCCTGGAAGAGGGGCCCACTTGCAAGTCTCAGGAGCCATACGCCAATACCAAGGACTTGTGGGTCAGTGGCAGAGACAAACTGTGCCGGGACTGAACTGAAGGATTAGACTATTGCAGCAGCTTTAAAACTCTAGGATCACCAGGGAGATTTGATTGTTAGAGCCACCCCCCCTCCCTGACTGCCCAGAAACACGCCCCATATACAGGGCAGGCAACACCAACTACACATGCAAGCTTGGTACACCAATTGGACCCCACAAGACTCACTCCCCCACTCACCAAAAAGGCTAAGCAGGGGAGAACTGGCTTGTGGAGAACAGGTGGCTCGTGGATGCCACCTGCTGGTTAGTTAGAGAACGTGTACTCCACGAAGCTGTAGATCTGATAAATTAGAGATAAGGACTTCAATTGGTCTACAAATCCTAAAAGAACCCTATCAAGTTCAGCAAATGCCACGAGGCCAAAAACAACAGAAAATTATAAAGCATATGAAAAAACCAGACGATATGGATAACCCAAGCCCAAGCACCCAAATCAAAAGACCAGAAGAGACACAGCACCTAGAGCAGCTACTCAAAGAACTAAAGATGAACAATGAGACCATAGTACGGGAGATAAAGGAAATCAAGAAGACCCTAGAAGAGCATAAAGAAGACATTGCAAGACTAAATAAAAAAATGGATGATCTTATGGAAATTAAAGAAACTGTTGACCAAATTAAAAAGATTCTGGACACTCATAGTACAAGACTAGAGGAAGTTGAACAATGAATCAGTGACCTCGAAGATGACAGAATGGAAAATGAAAGCATAAAAGAAAGAATGGGGAAAAAAATTGAAAAAATCGAAATGGACCTCAGGGATATGATAGATAATATGAAACGTCCAAATATAAGACTCATTGGTGTCCCAGAAGGGGAAGAAAAGGGTAAAGGTCTAGGAAAAGTATTCAAAGAAATTGTTGGGGAAAACTTCCCAAATCTTCTAAACAACATAAATACACAAATCATAAATGCTCAGCGAACTCCAAATAGAATAAATCCAAATAAACCCACTCCGAGACATATACTGATCACACTGTCAAACACAGAAGAGAAGGAGCAAGTTCTGAAAGCAGCAAGAGAAAAGCAATTCACCACATACAAAGGAAACAGCATCAGACTAAGTAGTGACTACTCAGCAGCCACCATGGAGGCGAGAAGGCAGTGGCACGATATATTTAAAATTCTGAGTGAGAAAAATTTCCAGCCAAGAATACTTTATCCAGCAAAGCTCTCCTTCAAATTTGAGGGAGAGCTTAAATTTTTCACAGACAAACAAATGCTGAGAGAATTTGCTAACAAGAGACCTGCCCTACTGGAGATACTCAAGGGAGCCCTACAGACAGAGAAACAAAGAAAGGACAGAGAGACTTGGAGAAAGGTTCAATACTAAAGAGATTCGGTATGGGTAAAATAAAGGATATTAATAGACAGAGGGGAAAAATATGACAAACATAAACCAAAGGATAAGATGGCTGATTCAAGAAATGCCTTCACGGTTATAACGTTGAATGTAAATGGATTAAACTCCCCAATTAAAAGATATAGATTTGCAGAATGGATCAAAAAAAATGAACCATCAATATGTTGCATACAAGAGACTCATCTTAGACACAGGGACACAAAGAAACTGAAAGTGAAAGGATGGAAAAAAGTATTTCATGCAAGCTACAGCCAAAAGAAAGCAGGTGTAGCAATATTAATCTCAGATAAAATAGACTTCAAATGCAGGGATGTTTTGAGAGACAAAGAAGGCCACTACGTACTAATAAAAGGGGCAATTCAGCAAGAAGAAATAACAATCGTAAATGTCTATGCACCCAACCAAGGTGCCACAAAATACATGAGAGAAACACTGGCAAAACTAAAGGAAGCAATTGATGCTTCCACAGTAATTGTGGGAGACTTCAACACATCGCTCTCTCCTATAGATAGATCAACCAGGCAGAAGACCAATAAGGAAATTGAAAACCTAAACAATCTGATAAATGAATTAGATTTAACAGACATATACAGGACATTACATCCCAAATCACCAGGATACACATACTTTTCTAGTGCTCATGGAACTTTCTCCAGAATAGATCATATGCTGGGACATAAAACAAGCCTCAATAAATTTAAAAAGATTGAAATTATTCAAAGCACATTCTCTGACCACAATGGAATACAATTAGAAGTCAATAAGCATCAGAGACTTAGAAAATTCACAAATACTTGGAGGTTAAACAACACACTCCTAAACAATCAGTGGGTTAACGAAGAAATAGCAAGAGAAATTGCTAAATATATAGAGACGAATGAAAATGAGAACACAACATACCAAAACCTATGGGATGCAGCAAAAGCAGTGCTAAGGGGGAAATTTATAGCACTAAACGCATATATTAAAAAGGAAGAAAGAGCCAAAATCAAAGAACTAATGGATCAACTGAAGAAGCTAGAAAATGAACAGCAAACCAATCCTAAACCAAGTACAAGAAAAGAAATAACAAGGATTAAAGCAGAAATAAATGACATAGAGAACAAAAAAACAATAGAGAGGATAAATATCACCAAAAGTTGGTTCTTTGAGAAGATCAACAAGATTGACAAGCCCCTAGCTAGACTGACAAAATCAAAAAGAGAGAAGACCCATATAAACACAATAATGAATGAAAAAGGTGACATAACTGCAGATCCTGAAGAAATTAAAAAAATTATAAGAGGATACTATGAACAACTGTATGGCAACAAACTGGATAATGTAGAGGAAATGGACAATTTCCTGGAAACATATGAACAACCTAGACTGACCAGAGAAGAAATAGAAGACCTCAACCAACCCATCACAAGCAAAGAGATCCAATCAGTCATCAAAAATCTTCCCACAAATAAATGCCCAGGGCCAGATGGCTTCACAGGGGAATTCTACCAAACTTTCCAGAAGAACTGACACCAATCTTACTCAAACTCTTTCAAAACATTGAAGAAAATGGAACACTACCTAACTCATTTTATGAAGCTAACATCAATCTAATACCAAAACCAGGCAAAGATGTTACAAAAAAGGAAAACTACCGGCCAATCTCCCTAATGAATATAGATGCAAAAATCCTCAACAAAATACTTGCAAATCGAATCCAAAGACACATTAAAAAAATCATACACCATGACCAAGTGGGGTTTATTCCAGGCATGCAAGGATGGTTCAACATAAGAAAATCAATCAATGTATTACAACACATTAACAAGTCAAAAGGGAAAAATCAATTGATCATCTCAATAGATGCTGAAAAAGCATTTGACAAAATCCAACATCCCTTTTTGATAAAAACACTTCAAAAGGTAGGAATTGAAGGAAACTTCCTCAACATGATAAAGAGCATATATGAAAAACCCACAGCCAGCATAGTACTCAATGGAGAGAGACTGAAAGCCTTCCCTCTAAGATCAGGAACAAGACAAGGATGCCCGCTGTCACCACTGTTATTCAACATTGTGCTGGAAGTGCTAGCCAGGGCAATCCGGCAAGACAAAGAAATAAAAGGCATCCAAATTGGAAAAGAAGAAGTAAAACTGTCATTGTTTGCAGATGATATGATCTTATATCTAGAAAACCCTGAGAAATCGACGATACAGCTACTAGAGCTAATAAACAAATTTAGCAAAGTAGCGGGATACAAAGTTAATGCACATAAGTCAGTAATGTTTCTATATGCTAGAAATGAACAAACTGAAGAGACACTCAAGAAAAAGATACCATTTTCAATAGCAACTAAAAAAATCAAGTACCTAGGAATAAACTTAACCAAAGATGTAAAAGACCTATACAAAGAAAACTACATAACTCTACTAAAAGAAATAGAAGGGGACCTTAAAAGATGGAAAAATATTCCATGTTCATGGATAGGAAGACTAAATGTCATTAAGATGTCAATTCTACCCAAACTCATCTACAGATTCAATGCAATCCCAATCAAAATTCCAACAACCTACTTTGCAGACTTGGAAAAGCTAGTTATCAAATTTATTTGGAAAGGGAAGATGCCTCGAATTGCTAAAGACACTCTAAAAAAGAAAAACGAAGTGGGAGGACTTACACTCCCTGACTTTGAAGCTTATTATAAAGCCACAGTTGCCAAAACAGCATGGTACTGGCACAAAGATAGACATATAGATCAATGGAATCGAATTGAGAATTCGGAGATAGACCCTCAGATCTATGGCCGACTGATCTTTGATAAGGCCCCCAAAGTCACTGAACTGAGTCATAATGGTCTTTTCAACAAATGGGGCTGGGAGAGTTGGATATCCATACCCAAAAGAATGAAAGAGGACCCCTACCTCACCCCCTACACAAAAATTAACTCAAAATGGACCAAAGATCTCAATATAAAAGAAAGTACCATAAAACTCCTAGAAGATAATGTAGGAAAATATCTTCAAGACCTTGTATTAGGCGGCCACTTCCTAGACTTTACATCCAAAGCACAAGCAACAAAAGAGAAAATAGATAAATGGGAACTCCTCAAGCTTCGAAGTTTCTGCACCTCAAAGGAATTTCTCAAAAAGGTAAAGAGGCAGCCAACTCAATGGGAAAAAATTTTTGGAAACCATGTATCTGACAAAAGACTGATATCTTGCATATATAAAGAAATCCTACAACTCAATGACAATAGTACAGTCGGCCCAATTATAAAATGGGCAAAAGATATGAAAAGACAGTTCTCTGAAGAGGAAATACAAATGGCCAAGAAACACATGAAAAAATGTTCAGCTTCACTAGCTATTAGAGAGATGCAAATTAAGACCACAATGAGATACCATCTAACACCGGTTAGAATGGCTGCCATTAAACAAACAGGAAACTACAAATGCTGGAGGGGATGTGGAGAAATTGGAACTCTTATTCACTGTTGGTGGGACTGTATAATGGTTCAGCCACTCTGGAAGTCAGTCTGGCAGTTCCTTAGAAAACTAGATATAGAGTTACCATTCGATCCAGCGATTGCACTTCTCGGTATATACCCGGAAGATCGGAAAGCAGTGACACGAACAGATATCTGCACGCCAATGTTCATAGCAGCATTATTCACAATTGCCAAAAGATGGAAACAACCCAAATGTCCTTCAACAGATGAGTGGATAAATAAAATGTGGTATATACACACGATGGAATACTACGCGGCAGTAAGAAGGAACGATCTCGTGAAACATATGACAACATGGATGAACCTTGAAGACATAATGCTAAGTGAAATAAGCCAGGCACAAAAAGAGAAATATTATATGCTACCACTAATGTGAACTTTGAAAAATGTAAAACAAATGGCTTATAATGTAGAATGTAGGGGAACTAGCAATAGAGAGCAATTAAGGAAGGGGGAACAATAATCCAAGAAGAACAGATAAGCTATTTAACGTTCTGGGGATGCCCAGGAATGACTATGGTCTGTTAATTTCTGATGGATATAGTAGGAGCAAGTTCACAGAAATGTTGCTATATTAGGTAACTTTCTTGGGGTAAAGTAGGAACATGTTGGAAGTTAAGCAGTTATCTTAGGTTAGTTGTCTTTTTCTTACTCCCTTGTTATGGTCTCTTTGAAATGTTCTTTTATTGTATGTTTGTTTTCTTTTTAACTTTTTTTTTCATACAGTTGATTTTAAAAAGAAGGGAAAGTTAAAAAAAAAAAAAAAAAAAAAAAAAACAAGGAAAAAAAAAAGATGCAGTGCCCCCTTGAGGAGCCTGTGGAGAATGCAGGGGTATTCGCCTACCCCACCTCCATGGTTGTTAACATGACCACAGACATAGGGGACTGGTGGTTTGATGGGTTGAGCCCTCTACCACAGGTTTTACCCTTGGGAAGATGGTTGCTGCAAAGGAGAGGCTAGGCCTCCCTATGGTTGTGCCTAAGAGCCTCCTCCCGAATGCCTCTTTGTTGCTCAGATGTGGCCCTGTCTCTCTAGCTAAGCCAACTTGAAAGGTGAAATCACTGCCCTCCCCCCTACGTGGGATCAGACACCCAGGGGAGTGAATCTCCCTGGCAACGTGGAATATGACTCCCGGGGAGGAATGTAGACCTGGCATCGTGGGACGGAAAACATCTTCTTGACCAAAAGGGGGATGTGAAAGGAAATGAAATAAGCTTCAGTGGCAGAGAGAATCCAAAAGGAGCCGAGAGGTCACTCTGGTGGGCACTCTTACGCACACTTTAGACAACCCTTTTTAGGTTCTAAAGAATTGGGGTAGCTGGTGGTGGATACCTGAAACTATCAAACTACAACCAAGAACCCATGAATCTCGAAGACAGTTGTATAAAAATGTAGCTTATGAGGGGTGACAAGGGGATTGGGAAAGCCATAAGAACCACACTCCACTTTGTCTAGTTTATGGATGGATGAGTAGAAAAATAGGGGAAGGAAACAAACAGACAAAGGTACCCAGTGTTCTTTTTTACTTCAATTGCTCTTTTTCAGTCTAATTATTAATCTTGTTATTCTTGTGTGTGTGCTAATGAAGGTGTCAGGGATTGATTTGGGTGATGAATGTACAACTATGTAATGGTTCTGTGAACAATCGAAAGTACGATTTGTTTTGTATGACTGCGTGGTATATGAATATATCTCAATAAAATGAAGATTAAAAAAAAAAAAAAAAAAAAGACCTAATGCTGAGCAAAATAAGCCAGGCACAAAAAGAGAGATATTGTATGTTACCACTAATGTGAATTCTGTGAAAAATGTACAATGTTTTATACTGTAGAATGTAGGGGACCTAGAGATACCAATTAGGGGAGGGGGAATGATAATCTAATAAGAACAGATAAACTATGGAGGGTAATCTCAATGTTATGGGAATGCTCAGGAATGATTATGGTTTGTAAACTTTCTTGGATATAGTAAGATCATGTTGGAAGCAATAGAGTTATTTTAGGTTTTTTTTTTTCTCTTATTCCTTTGTTTTCTTAGGGATTGTTAATTTTCTTGGGGTATGGTAGGAACATGTTGGAAGCAATGTAGCTATTTTAGATTATTTGTTTTTCTTACTCCTCTGTTTGGACATGGTTTATTAATTTTCTTGGGGTATGGTAGGAACATATTGGAAGCAAAGCAGTTATTTTAGCTTATTTGTTTTCCTTAATCCATTGCTTTGTTTGAAATGTTGTGGGGTTTTTTTGGTTGATGTTTGCCTGTTTGTTTTTAATTTTTTGATAAACAAAGTTAAAAAATTGATAAAAAATCAGTAGAAAAATGGGAGTAAAAACTAAATGACAAATAGGGTGGGATGGGGGGATGGTTTGGGTATTCTCTTTTCACTTTTATTTTTTATTCTTATTCTGATTCTTTCTGATGTAAGGAAAATGTTCAGAAATAGATTGTGGTGATGAACGCATAACTATATGATCATACTGTGAACAGCTGATTGTATACCATGGATGACTGTATGGTTTGTGAATATATTTCAATAAAACTGAATTAAAAAAAAAAAAAAACAGTGCTACTTTCATACAATGCAATTCTATTTAGCAATAAAAAGGAACTACTGAAACAAAAAAAAAATATATACACACACACGCAATTACACATGCACACACATCTATATGTGCACACACAGTCATACATACAAACCCACAACTCTACATACACACACAGCTATACATGCAGTAGTCACATACACAACTACACATGCACACACATGCACAAATATCTAAGCACACACATATGCATAAATGTACACACAAATATACACACACACAACTATACATGCACACACAGCTATACATGCAGTAGTCACACACACACAACTACACATGCACGCACATGCACATATATCTAAGCACACACATATGCATAAACATACACACAAATATACATACACAAAGATGTATACAACTATACATGCACACACATCTATATGTACATATATACACTTATACTACATAAATACAACTAAACATGCAGTTATGTAAACACACACGTGTACACTGAAACACACAGAAATATACATACACACAACTACACATGCACACACATCTACACATACACACATACAACTATAAATGCACATGCATCAACACATACACACACATAAATATACACACAGAGAACTACACATGCACACACATCTATACACACCTCACACATCCCCTCATACACACACACACAACCATACATGCATGTAATAAACAAACACAAAAGCACACACAAATATACCTACACACACATACACATATGCACACACACAGGCATCTGCTAAGAGCTTCCTCCTTCCCAGGCACTGCATGGGGCTAAGCCACACTTTCCAGTCTCTGGAAAGAAGGGGCACAGGGTCCCTCCAGGGCACCATGGAAGAACAATGGGTTGAGTCTCCACAGAAGATTTTGTCTCTACCCTGCCGCTTATAAGATAAAAAATAAATGAGATGTTAAGCGGATACCCCAAAGTTACCCGCCAGTGGGGACTCAGAACCCCTTAGCACAGTGGGCATCTGGAACCATGTCACGGGGTGTGGGGGGCCATGAGGGGCCAGGTTCGCCCCGTTCAAATCAGGTTCAGGGAGGAACAGGAAGGCTATTGAAATTTCTTTTAATTTCCCTCCAGAAAGAGCAAATGCATTTGCATTCTGCCCCTCCAAAAGTCAGAACAGATGAGTGTCCACAAGTGGAACAGATTCCCAGCCATGTTACTGACCCTTGGGCATTCACGGCTTCCTTTGGTGAAACATGGGTCTCGAGAGGTAGTGAGCTCCCCATCAGGGCTGTGGAAGCAAGGGCCACAGGGGTTGGAAAAGCCTGTGTGTGTTGGGGGAAGGTGTCCTAGCTGAGTGGGGTTCAGACAACATCACCTGGGAAAGCCCTTCCCATTTGGGATGCACTGAGGCAAATATCTGCTGTCTTTTACTCTGTGTTGAAAGCTATGAAACAGTCGGCTTTCCCTTTAGAAGGTAGGAGAGCTCCAGCCTGCTCTTTTCAAAGTTCTTCAAAATGATGGCTTCCCCACTTACTGTCCTGACAGACATGGAGAGGTGCAGGGGCTCCTATAATATATTATATAGTCTTTATATATTATATCATATTGTATTATACTACATTATACTATATTATATTATACTACATTATATTATATTATATCAAATTATGTCATATTATATTATACTATATTATATCATATATTATATTATACTACATATTATATTATATTATATTATAATTATATTATACTATATTATATTATATTATACTACATTATATTATATTATATCAAATTAAATCATATTATATTATACTATATTATATAATATACTATATTATATTATACTACATTATATTATATTATAATTATATTATATTATATTAGACTATATTATATTATACTACATTATATATTATATTGTATCAAATTATATCATATTATATTATACTATATTATATTATATCATATTATATTATACTATACTATATTATACTACATTTTATTATATTATAATTATACTATATTATATTAGATTATATTATACTATATTATATTATACTACATTATATTATATTATATCAAATTATATATTATATTATATACATTATATCATATATTATATTATACTATATTATATTATACTACATTTTATATTATATTATATTATAATTATACTATGTTATATTATAGTATATTATTTATATTATATTATATTATATTCTTCATAATGCCAAGTTAGAACACAGAAATTCTGACTTCCACGGTCAAACATTTTAGCAGCAGGACAAAAGAGCATCACTGCTCATAATATTTGGCATGGCATGCTTGTTAAATATCAGGCACCAAATTAGTTATTCTATGGGATTATGCACATATTTTTTATTATATCTCACATATATTTATAAGCATACGTATACTAATACATATATTTGCTATGGGAATAGGTAACATTTAATAGTCCATTTAAGTTTTAAAAACTTTGTTTAAAATAGAAAAGCAGTAGAAAGGATTAAGTTCAGCTGTTTATATATATATTTACTAAATATATTTACTAAATAAATACTGTGCTAACATATACATAACAAAAATCATTTTAACCATTTTCTAGTGTACAACTCAGTGATATTAAATACGGTGAACATACAGTATAACTTTTACCATGATTTCCAGAATACGTGCATCTTTCCAAACAGAAGCCCCTTACTCATCAGCAGTCTCACCCCATTCCCCCTTCCCCACCCCTCAAACCCACTCATGTATCGTCTGTCTCTATGGATTTGCATGTCCTGCACTTTTTATATAAACAGAATCATGTAAATGTGTCTTTGTGTGACGGACTTCTTTCACTCAGCCCAATGTATTCAAGGTTCACCCACATT
Organism: Choloepus didactylus; assembly: GCF_015220235.1. Classification (NCBI taxonomy): domain Eukaryota; kingdom Metazoa; phylum Chordata; class Mammalia; order Pilosa; family Megalonychidae; genus Choloepus; species Choloepus didactylus. The sequence continues at coordinate 1,512,061 of NW_023637621.1, read as the reverse complement.
GTAGCATGAATTGCCACTTCATTCTTTTTTGTGGCTGAATAATAATCCAGTTTAGGGTAACACATTTTATTTATCCATCCATCTGTTGATGGACATTTGGGCTGTCTTTACCTTTTTTGCTATTATGAATAATGCTGCTATGAACTGGTGTACAACTATTTCTTTGGGTTCCTAAATTTCAATTTCTTTCAGGTGTCTCCTAGGAGTGGAATTTCCATGTCATTTGGTAATTCTATGTTTAACTATTTGAGGAACTACCAAACTATTTTCTACAGTGGTTATACCATTTTACATCCCCACCAGCAATGCCTAAGGTTCATATTTCTCCACATCCTCTCCAACATCTGTTATTTGTCTTTTCTTAGATTATTATAGCCATCCTAGTGGGTGTGAAGTGGAAACTCATAGTGGCTTTGATTTATATCTCGCTAACGTCTAGCGTTTGCTTCCAACACTTGCTAAATCTGCTTTTACTTGCTCCTCTCTTCAATACAATCCATGGACTTGTAAAACATTCTCACCCGCCCTCCAAAAATATTAGTTCAAGAGCTTTGCCTCTGTTTTGCCTAGATAAACAAGCACTTACCTGAGCTTGGCTTCTTGGTGGGTTCTGCAAACAAAGAGAGAAACAGTTTCAATGAGCATTCAGGATTGAACATCAGTTCAAGGAAAGAACTGTGAATACCCTAATGAAAAAATGAAAAGAACTCATCATAGAAAATTAAATAAAAGAAACACAAAATTAAATAATGCAAACACAGCTTGCATTCAGAAAAAAAAGCAAGCTCTCGCAATTGAGTGCAGCAGATGTCAAAAGCTGTGCCAGCCAGTGTCCTGGGCTGTGCTGGGGGGCCGGGAGGAAGCTGAGATGAAGTGTCAGGGTCAGCCTCCTTAGGAGGTGCTGTTTGAACAAAGATTTGCAGCAGGTGAGGAAGCAAGGAAGGCAGACTGAGTTGAGAGCAGAGGTACCTGGTGCTGCTTGGAACAGCAAGAAGGTCAGCATGGCTGGAGGGCAGCAAAGGAGACTGGTGATGGTAGAAGAGAAGGAAAGAAAAGATGGAGAGAGGACTCCCACTTACAGAAAGATGCCTTCTCACATTCGCTCCTTCATGCACACATTTGTTCCTTCAACAAACATTTATTAAGTGCCTCTTTCATGCCAGGGAGTATACAAATGGGGAAATCCATAGCTTTACACGTGACTGCAACACTGTGAAGTTGATGGTCATAAATGTGGATATCAGGTACGGGGCGCTCAAGGTGCAGCAATTGCCTGCCTTGCTCAGCAATGTTGGGTATGGGGTGTGGGTGGGCAGACAGGGACAGCAGGAGCTTGATAAGAATGTCACAGATTATCAGATTCCTTCTGATAATGTGAGGCAAGTTGGAAATTGTTGGGACCTCTATCAGCAATTTTTAATGCAATTTTTTAGATATAATCACATGCCATACAATCCATTATCAGCAATTTTTAAATCAATAAAATGTCTTAGATTATCCTATATCAAAGCCTACAAAGCTGCCTCCTTTTTAGTAGCTGCAGGACGTTCTATCTTAGGCATAGTTCTTTCTTTATTAACCCATCCCCTAGCACTGAGCACTTATATCAAATTTTGGTGAACCTGGCACAAATGTGTCTCCCAGCCTACCCAGAAACCTTTTACATTTGCCAGCCCAACAAGGGGAAGCAGCATCTGGATATCCAAGTGTGTGATCAGATTGTTGTATTGTGACAGCAATATTTCATATCTGCTGAGCTTTGGTTATTGCCAACAATATCCTCTCTATGTGGAGAGAATGGAGCAAGGGATGGCTTTGTATCATTTTTTGTTATTGTCTCCCTTCTCTTCCTTTCTTCATTGGCACTGGGTCTCAGTTTATTGCTCTAACACCAGAATCCAGTGACTCTTTCTTATGGCAGTTGAGTTTTATTTTTCTCTCAAAAGAAACCCCTTAATCTCATTGTTTGGCTTAAACAACCAGCATTTACTGTCTGGCGGTTTTGGAAGCCAGAAGTTCAACATCAAGGTCTCGACACACTGTGCTTTCTCCCCGAGTCTCTAGCATTCGGGGGCTGGCTCACTGAACTTCTCAGGGTGCTTCAGCTTTCACATCTGCCCTGTAGCCTCTCTCTCTCCTTGGGTCTGTACCTCTGCTTTCCACAGACTCCTGGCTCCTTCTGACTTTTGGCTTCCACTGCCCACATCTGAATTTCCTCTGCTTTTAAGAACTCTGGCCATTTGGATTAGATCCACCTTCACTCAATGTGGCCTCATTTAAAAGTATCTCCAAAGACCCTAATTACAAATGAGTCTGCACCTTAACTAAAAACATCTTCCAAGGCCTGTTTACAAATAGGCTCACAACCGCAAGACCAGGGCTTGGGACCCCAATGTGTCTTTATGGGGGGCCTGGTTCAAGCCCCAATAATGGGATTTGGTTGGTTACAGTCAGGGTGTGGGGATAGGGGCATCTCGGCAGAGCCAAGCCAGCGAGGACTGAGAACCGAGGTGTACGACAAGTAAAAACCTCCAGCGTATCCACAGACCACTGGCTTGGGTGGCCCAAACCCACCAAGAAATAAATCAGCCCCCCACCCAAGGAGACCTGGCAAAAAGATGTGCAAATACCATGCAAAGCATCAACTCAAAACTCCTGCAGTCTTGCACAAAGGACAGAATTCACTGCTCAGGAATCCCAAGCCGTGGCCTTATCCAAACCCAAAACAAACATAAAGCTGATAACAGTTATATGCACGCGCAAAAGCAAAGCTCCCTGGAAATTCTGGCCCTTACCTGGGTCGTCGAGGGCATCAGCTAAGTCAAAGTCTCTTTGACCTGTTGGGAACAAGCAAGACGTCAGCCAGGAAACAAAGTTCTTTTCTCTCTCCCTTGCTATAAGCCACCCCAAACCCATAGTTTATCTCATCATGCATGCATGTGTGCCTGCTAAACGACACCTTAAAAGACATGGTGTAACTGTCTCTAAAAGAAGTAACAAGCATCCTTCTAGAATCTCAGCTTCCTCCAGTGACCAAGCAACACAGGCACCTCTTTTGAAACCATGAATCCGTTCAATCTACAAACATTCCTGACAGCCTGTGGGGATTTGGAGATGCGATAATGAAGGAAACAAATGTTGCCTCCCAGATCTATGGAGGTCACGGACAATTCCACCTGCTATGTGCAGACCTGGAGGTCTTCCTGGAGGAGGTGATGTTCGAGCTGACTGGGATACACTGGCTTACCTCCGAGGAGAAGTTCTGACCTACATCTTTACATGTGTGAATGGTCCCAGGAAATGTGGTTTGTACCACCAGAACCTTTTAACTAACATTTGGAGACATTTTCCTTTTTCCCTAAGGCATCGTTGCCATTCTTCTCCTTGCCCCCTTATCAGGAACTTCTCATGAGGTCGAGAGCCTCCGCTGGGAGGGCGGACACACGGAGCCGAGAAGCCCAGCTGTGGATCACATTTGAGGCATGATTTCCGTGCGAGCTGTGCCAAGGGGGTTCTGAACCGCGCCCCCCTGAGGACCCGAGTGCACAAACATCTGCTTATTGACTCACTAAAAATAATAAAAGGAAATCTGGAGAGAACCCAAAACTGTGTTTTGGCATTTTACTGACTCAACTTGGAGAGAAGCTTAAACAGACTAAAAAAGCAAAAACAAAACCAAAACGAGCCATGAATACGGGTGGGGAGTGCTGAGTGAAAGGGGGCGATGAAAATTTTCTGGAATTAGAGGTGACGCAGTTGCACAGGCACTAAAAATCACTGAATTGTGCACTTTAACATGCTTAAAGTGGTGAATTTCATGTCATATACAGTTTTTTTTTTAATCTCCATAATGTTTTTTTTCTTTACTGAGCTGAGGTTGGGGAGGGGCTGCCCAACTCCTTCCTGCTGACTAAACCTATACTTCCTACATTTTTTTTCCCCTTTCCTGCCTCTAAAATTAGAGAAGCCAGATCAAAAAAACTTTGTGATCCCAACCAATTTGAATCTCATCTTTTGGTAATAACTTTTTTTTACACTGCTTATGGAGACATATAACTAATATGCCATACAATTTATTTATTTCAAGTGCACAATTCAGTGGCTTTTAATATATTCACAGATATGTGCAGCCATCACCACTGTAAATTTTAGAACATTTTCACACCTCAGTAGAAAGCCCTGAACCCATCAACCAGCTATCCCCCATTCCCTCCTCCTGCAGCCCCCAGCAACCACTGCTCTGCTATCCATCTCTATGGGTTTGCCTGTTCTGCATATTTCATATAAATGGAAGCACAGAATGGGTAGCTTTTTGTGCCTGGCTCCTTTCACTGAGCACCATTGCGGGATACTGATTACGTGCTTCAACTTGGCGGGCCTGGGCCAGGGGACCGGATCCGCCCCTGGGGAGGGTGGTGGGCACGGGCGACAGCGCCCTCCACAGCCCCCCAGGCCTGGGAAAGTGAGGCCGGAGGCAGGCCCCATTTCCTCACCCAAAATACCACCGTTAGGGGAGGCTTGCCGGAGGGAACCGCCTTTTCCCCACCCCCTTATCTTGCCCGCACACCCCCCGTTGCCAGAGCAACTCCCGCCACCACCAGTGCGCATACACTGTTGCCAGACACCGTTACCGGAGCAACTCCCGCCCCTTTTCAAACTACCTCCGCGCCCTCTTAGAACCAATCCTAACCTCCGCACCCTCTCAGAACCAATCCTAGCCTTTATCCCCTCAGCATTGGCTTGTAACAACCCCCGCCCTCTCTGCCAGCCTATATAACCTGTGCTCACCCCTAATAAACGCTCTTGGCTTTACCCCCCTGAATAAAGGTCCTTTTGTTCTACCCCTACTGGAGGAAGAGTGTCTTGTCTTTCCCTTCTCGCCGCCCTCCACACCTTGCACGCCACCGCCGGGGACCTGGCCAAGTCCCCCGCCTCGCCTTCGCCTCCGGGAAAGAGCCCCCGCCGCTGGTACCCTCAGAGCAACGCCGAGAGCCGAGGGTTCAGCAACCGGCCGCCATCCCCCCAGACAATTTAACTGCGACCGCACACCATGTTTTCAAGATCTGTCCACACTGCAGCATGCATCAGAACTTCATTCTTTTTCATGGCTGCATACTATTCCACTGCATGGAGAGACCCTGTTTAGTTTATCCATTTTTATGCTGATGGATATTTGTGTTTTTCTTCTTCTGTCTTTTGGCTATCACAAATATGCTGCTTTGAATGCTGGCTTCCATGCTGCTGTGTGGACATGCAATTTCCTTGGACGTCTGGCTATCTTTCCAAACTGGGCAGGATGACAGCCCTCCAGCTCCCACCCTCACCAGGCAACTAAATGGAAATTGCTTCTCACCCCCTGCACCTGCAGACCCACAGCTGGAGCCCTCTCAGCACAATGTCCTGGATGTACTTTCACCTGCATTTCCGTCTTGCCCACAGAGAGGGAGAGACCCCTCCCCAGCCTGCCAAAGTCTGGTAATCAGTGCTAAGACCCCCAGCCCTGGTTCCAATATCCATACAGCTTTGGGATCCAGCATTACTGGCTTGGGCTGCTTTCCATTTCCCCATTATTATATGGGAACCCTCCCCTCAAGACACCCCTTCTCTTCTCCCTCTCCCATTGCCAGCTACCGCCAAGCCCTCAAATGGAGAAGCCTACCTGTGCCCTCAGATATCACTTACTTGGCTTAAAAAATAAAACCTGCCATGCAACCAATAACCCCATATGATCCAGAAAGCACGTCCGATCAAGCTGGAGCTACCGCAACTCCTTGCCTGCCCACGGGTAGAAGCGACAGCCAGCCCCCAAGATGAAAACCCACCTTCCTGCCAACTTGCTTTTGAAATGGCTTAATGGGAGCATCAAGTGAGGCAGCCCAGATAATCAGGGCCAGGAAACCTGAATTTAGTTTTCTCAAACATTTTTTTATTGAGTCAAAATTCACATAACATGAAATTCATCATTTTAAAGCAAATGATTCAGTGACATTTAGTGCATTCACAGTGTTGTGCAACCATCCCCTCTGTCTAGTTCCAGAATATTCTCATTCACCCAAAGGAGACCCTGTACCATCAGCTATCTCTCCTATCCCCCTCCCCCAGCCCCTGGCAACCACTAACCTGCTTTCTGAACCCACAGATTTGCCTAATTTGGACATTTCTTATAAATGGAATCACGCATGTTTTAGTTTCCTGGGTGGAAAAGCAAACACCATGCAATGCATAGGTTAAAGTAATGGGAATTTATTGACTTTCATTTTGAGACTTGGAGAAGTCCAAAGTTGAGGCATCAGCAAAGCAATGCTTTCTCCCCAAAGACTGTGGCACTTGGGGGCTGGCTGCCGGTGACCCTCGATCCTGGGCTCCTCTGCCACATGGTAATGCATATGGCGGCCTCTCCTGGGCTCTCCTTCTCTTCTGGGTTCCACTGATGTTCAGCTTCTGGCTGCTCGCTCTGTGGCTTTCTCTATATATATCTGAATTTCATTCTTTTATAAAGGACTCCAGCAAGAAGAGTAAGGCCCATCCAGAATAAGGTGTGACACTCCTTAACTAAAATCACCTCATTAAAAGGTCCTACTTACAATGGGTTCACACCCATTGGGATAGATTGGCTTTAAAACATGTTTTTCTGGGGTACACCACAAACCACTGCAACAGAAAACTTGGCTTCTTGGTGTCTGCCTTCTTCCTTCACTCAGCCTAATGATTTTGAGGTTCATCTTTATTGTAGCGAGGATCAGCTGGGAAACCCAGATTTGCACGGGAGATGTCTCCACAGTTGCAGATACTTCGTTATTCCAGTGCCAGGGGTCTGACTTCTTATTCTGCCCCCATGTGTGTCAGCACACCCCAAGGCTCATGCCCCTCCTGCTCAGTGTGCTCTCCAGGCCCCCAAGACTGCAAGCCCTTTGTCCCCCACTGCCCACCCCTCATCCCACCACCCCATCCTGCAGAGACAGAACCTCCCGAGTTGTTATGAAAAAACAGGGGACAGAAAAGGCGTCCTTTGTCACGAGCCGTGCGTATGCACTTGTGAAAACTTACAAGCATTTTCAGGTGTTCTGGCCTTTAATCCCTGCACTCACCCCAGGACGTGGGTGTTACTGACAAGCTTGTTCATTTCACCGAGGAAGAGCCTGAGGGTCCAGAAGGCCAAGGACAGAGAGCAAATCCTTGATAGGCGAGGAGCTTGCACGCGGACTGCCAGATGCCCAAGTCTTACCCTGGTCCTGGAAATTGAGCTTATTTGGAAATACAGTCTTTGCAGATGGAATCATTTAAAACGAGGTCATACTGGAGTGGAGTTCACCGTAACCCAATTCAACTTGTTTCCTTTTAAGAAGAGAAGAGACGCAGGGGAAGGCCACGTGAGGACAGAGGCAGAGTTTGGGGTGATGCTCTACAAGCTTGGGAGCACCTGGGGCCCCCAGGAACTGGAAGAGGTAGGAGTGCACCCCAACCGCCCTGACCACACCTCAAAGTCAGACTTCCATCCCCCAGAACCGTCAGAGAACAAACTCCTGTCGTTTAATGCATCCCTGGTTTTGGAGCTTCTTTACGCAGCCCCCAGAAGGTCAGATACTGGGTCAGAAGCATGCTGCTCTGTAAGAACTGGGAATTCCTCTATTTTGGGTCTCCACTAACTTTTGGGGTGTGCCCGTTTTGGAGAAGGCCTTGACCGGTTCAGCCTGGGATCCACTCAGCCCCCGGCGAGACCCAGCCAGGCTGCCGCGTGGGCAGGCTCGGGGACTCCCGGCTCGGGGTGCACACGGCCATCTGGAAATCGCCCACCCTAGGAGCGCCGGGCCAGGGAGGGGTCGCCCGGGATGGGGGCAGGTGCTAGGAGCGGGTGGCATTCCAGGTAAAATCCCAGCGCCGCTTCGCTCAGGCTCGGGGAAGCCCCACGTCTCTCCCAGACGCCCCCTCCTCACGGCATCTTACCACTCCCTGCCCCCCTTCGCCATCACCCGCATGACGTAGGCCTCTGCCCGGGGAGGGGCAGGGCTCCACGCAACGTCTGGAGCAGTCAAGCGTAGTGTGGCACATCCTATGAGTGGTTTGGACCAGCCTACATCCATTTCAACACGCTGACGCACACCCAGAGCCATCCAAGTCCAGCAAACTTGCCACGCGCGGGCCTCACCAATGTGGATTCCAGTAACCCTCCGCAGCTCACGAATACCTTCCGTGCGTCATGCAAATAATCGAGGGCCGCCCTTTGCAACTCATCGCCTGTGTCCTTCCTTTTTCAGCAGCCCCCGAAAGATGCTCTGCATCCCTGATGTGTGGGGGTGGGGCAGAAAGGAGGGGAGCCCCAGAGGAAGCTGAGTTTGGGAGTTTTCAGTGTGGCATTTTGGGCAGAGACGTTGCCACAGGCGTGAGCATGAGTCACGGGGCGGGGTGCTGGTGGCCTCGCCCCGTTCTTGTGACACACCAGGGGCCTCCAGCCAGCTATCCAGTGGCCCCGCATTGAGAAGGACTGGTCCTGGGGGCCGGGAGGGGGGCGGGGGGGCAGCTGCGAAGATTTTGCAGGGGTCCCCCATGCTTTAAGGGGAAGCACAGGCTGAGGACCCCCACCTCCACCCCCAAGGAACGCAAGGGGGTGCTGCTCACAAGGAAACTTCTATTTTGCTTCTTTCCCTCGGGGCGCCAACCGAGGCATGGGAACTCGCCAGCTGTTTCAGATTTCTTTTTTTTCTCTTCTAGCAAGCTTAGCAGCTTTTAATCAAATCCTGGTGTTCTGGATCCCTGAATCCCTAAGGAGAAAGTAGCCTTGTGGGTTCTGAGACCCTTGTGCTACTCCATGGTTGCTGAGAAGCTGGGGAGGTGGGTTTAAATTGGCCTGGGCCGGCAGGGTGTGAGAATTTAGTTTTATACACAAGACTCAACACCCCCCCCCCAAAAAAAGACAGCCTTGAGGCTGTCATTGGTCGAAATCCACATTGAGTGGCACTTGGAGAAATTCTTCTGTTGCCTTGAGTTAGCACACTCCAAGCTGCAGCCCCTCCAAACCCACCTCAAATTCTATCCCTAAATTTGAGAAATTGGGGTTTTCTTGCCCTGGCATTCTTGCTTCCAGTCGGACCCTATGGCAAACACCAGTTGTGCAAAGAATAGAGCTTTTGTGACAATTGTAATAACAGGATTCAGAAGCTGATTCTGGTCAATAAAGAAAATCCACTGGCTGGTGGAGACTCCCAGGCAGAGCAGGAGAAGAAAACCGAGGCACATCCAACCTGTCACTTCTCATCGAATTATTTACTTCTACCTAATGGAGAAAAATCAGCCCCAGGCAGGCTCAGAGGGGAAAGAAAAAGAAAAAAACACAGTTCCTGTCCAAAAGCCTGGCATCCATTACAGTTATGACCAGCAGAATTTATACACCACTGGATTTGATTATCATCTAGTGTGTCTGTCACTGGCCTAAAAGTGCCTGAGTTCCTGCATATGGATTTCATATTTTATTATTTAAGCTAATGTTTTTTTAGTCGGCCTGAGATGTGTCCTTGAGGCAATTGCTTAATTTCTTTTCACAGGATTTTACTGGTCTTCCCTCAGATTCAGCCACTTTGCAAGTTTCCATCTCCATCACCCTTTTTCGACCTTGAGGAAATTTGTAAGGGGTCAGCGACTCAAAGGGAATCCAATATTGATTCCGTTCAGGCAAATTCAAATGCTCCCCTTTAAATCTGGTTCAGGAGTTATATATATATAAAGCATATTATAGCAGCTCTTTCTCAGCAGTGATTTGCTGAGTAAAGAAAATAATCTGCCCAATCTAGTCTTTTAGATTAAAACAGAAAAGGGAAATGAAAAGCATCTCCTAGTGGGAGGATCTGGTCCTAGTTCCTTTTCTTGGACTGTTGGTGTTACTATCTCCATTCAGTTCTCCAATTTCATGAGGTGTCCGTTTCCAGTGGGACAGCAAATACTGTTAAAGAGAGCTGGATTCTCAGCCTCAAGATGGATGTCAACAGATCCAGAACCACTCCACGTGGACCAGATCCTCCAGGCTGGGACCCTGTACCCCACAGGTGGCCAGACCCCCTGGAGGCGAGTCAGCAGCCCTGGTGGGTGGGATGCACCTGCCAGGTGGGCTCTTTGGGTCCGGAATCCTCATAGCCTTGGCTTGCACTTGCAGCTGAGCTCCTCCCAAGCTGGTCAACAAGTTTCCCTGAGTCCCAGTTCCCCAAAGACCCTTGCAGCCATTGTACAACTCAGCCCTTTGCCATGGAACATCCACATCTTGGAGGGAGAAGAGGTGTCTTGTCCAAAAGGACTGAGGAAGAGAGAAACAACAAGAAAGAGACACACCAAGGAGGCAGCCACATAAACAAGGAGGCAGAGCTTGCAGTGATGTAGCCACGAGCCTGGCACCACTGGAAGCTGGAAGAGGCTAGAGCCTCTGATAGCACCTTGACTTTAGAGTCTTGTTCTCTAGAACAGAGACAGAATAAATGTTTGTTTCAAGACACCTGCTTTGTGGTGCTTTGTTACAGCATCATGAAAGGAAGGATGTCTGTCAAAAATGGTCATGGCAACACCTCTGATGAAGACATGGCAGCAGTGGGTTCTAAATCAGCCAAACTGGAGGGGGTGTGCCAATCCCTGGGTTCTGGGAGAAATGCAGACTGTGCTCCAGCTGGTCTGGGGTGGGCCGGGCAGCTGCGTCCCTCACCAGTTCCCAGGGGAGGCAGAGGCTGAGGGGCCAGGACCTCAGTTTGCAAAGTGAGGGGCTGACAGTGGGGATGGCACATACCCTCTGCATACTTCTTTCTTGGAGATGGCATTTCCACCTCCAGTTGCCCCAAATCCCCTCTTCCCAGTGTGCAGGTGGTCCTCAGCCCAGGAGGACAGAACCTTGGCCACAAGCTCAGACCCCAGCTGCCCTTGCTTCCTGCTAGGAGGGAGGAAAACCTCGAATCCAGTGCAGGGACCCCTGGGGATGGAGCCTGCAGAGGGCTGGTGGGCTCAGCTCTGGGACAGCCATGAAACACCGGGAGCAGGCAGTGTTCCTCCTTTTGAAAAATCCTTGCTTCATCACCTTCCAAAATGCCCCAAAAGTGTCTTGAGTGAGGAGGGGGCTTTCCCAGAAGATGGACAGACAGCTTTGCTCTCTTGGAAAAGGAGGACACCCTTTCCGTGAATTCCAGGTGATTCTGAGGGTCAGAGGGGACAGAGGCATGCGCTGTCCTGGAGGAGGGACCCCCCCAACTTGCCGAAGCAGAGAAAAAAGCACCTGAGAAGGAGAAGGGAGCAGGGACTCTGCATTTTAATCCCCTTCCCAGGCCATCCCGCTGCCCTCCAATTTGCCAACTGTAGCTCATAGTGTTCATAGTCTGTCTACATTGTCTCATTGCTGCAAATAACAAAGAGGAAAACTCTAAAAGAAAACATGCAGAATGCATTTGTCTAATTTCATGAGAGTGTTCTTTGGGTTAAAGGCACTACTTTGCATTTTTTGAAAACTTGGGAACCATTTTGTCCGTGGTTGCCTTGGTGACATCAGCAGGATTTTCTTTGCAGGAAAAGCCAAGCAGGTTACGCAGATCCACTCTCCGTTCGCCACCATTCGGCAATTTCTGCAGCAGCTGTGCTCCCTGCAAAGGCGCCCCTTGCAAGGAAGCCGTGAATGAGGTTAGGACATTGGGGTGGTGGGGGGGGGGGGGCAGAAAGATTTAAATGGCACCAGCCTGCTGGGCAGACAACAAACACATGCACTCGTATTTGGACCAGGAGATACTGAAAGCAAGGAAGACGGCCGCAGGCGCCTTCAAATCCTCTGCAGTCTGCCCTTGAGCCAGGGATATTCTTATGCCATCAATACTCGGGGCCCCCTTCATTCGGGGTATTGGATTCCGGGGCACGCGACAAAGTCTGCCTGGCAGAGCCACCTCCCCAGAAGGCCAGGGACCTTGCAACATCTCCCATGCCCCAACACGGGGAGCCAGAGAACCTAGGAGATTCATGTGCTTTTCCAGCATGCCATGGAGGGCAGGCAGTGCAGAAAGACGAAATCAAACCAGCAATCACACAGAAGAAAACAAAAACTACCCCAACCCCTCATCAGGGAGCATCACCGCCACAACTGGGAGCTTATCTTGTGTGTGGGCATGTGCATGTGTTTACAAAAATGCAACCATACTATTTTTATAACTTTTTACGTAGGATTTGGTGTATAACCTGCATAAAATTTCTGCATGACAGGACAAAGCCTTGCGTTCTTGAACATCCTTCGGCCCCCTCCCCAGAAAGGGGGATGAGGTTCCTTGGCCTTGGCACTGTTGAAGTGTGGGCTGGATAAATCTCTGGCCCCTGGCCTCTGGATGGATGTGTTGAGAAACGTCCCAGTGCCGGCTCTGTGGTGAGCATCCCTGTATCATAATCCCCTAGTCAGCCAGCCTGAAGGCTGAGGAGCCGCACGTAAGCCAGCCCCTGGTGGGGAGGGTCCGCTTTGGCCCAAGCCCTCGTTTGTCCTGGGCAGTCTGCTCTCTTCCAGAAAAGGGGGAACTGTTTTCTCGTGTCTGTGCCTGTCTGGCTGTGAGCTCTGGTATTTTCCAAATGTTCCCACAGCCTTGTGCGGTGGAGTCTGCAGTCAGCTTAGCTGACCCCCTGCTGCCCCTCACCCCCAACCAAAAACAGCGATAATGGGTCTGTGCTACGTGGGCTCAAGGCCTCGCAAGTGACAGGGTCCTACGCGAGCATCTGAGCAATGAGGCCATCTGGAAACGGCCTGGCTCAGCTCCCTCAGTTTTGCAGGAGGGGGGCGGTTTCCCACATGTCCCTCTCCCTGCTTAGGAGGCACGTGGCAGTGGCAGAATTTTCCACATCTGCAGTTTGGATATCTGGGGCCAGATGGTTCTCTGTGGAGGGGGCTGTCCTGTGCATTGCGGGGTGTTGAGCAACATCTCTGGACTCCACCCTCTCAACGCCAGGAGCACCCCCAGTTGTGACAAAGAAAAATGTCTCCAGACATGGTCAAGTGTCCCTGCTGCAGTGGTCTCACCCCAGGCTGGGACCTGCCAGGCTATGGCCTCTCTACCTGGGGCTCACCCTTTGTACTGGGCCTGCCCTTTGATACATCCCTAAATAGGGACCCCTGAGCAACACCCCTTAATGCAGGGATCCCTGATGCCCAGCCCAAGAGGAAATGAGATGGGCCAGCCACCCAGTCCTCCTGTCAGAAAGCTTGTCCCTCACCCCAGCCCTGGTGTTGCCCAGAGCTTCTTGCAAAGTGTGTCCCCAAAGCCCCGTCCCACACCTCATCAATGAGCATCTCTGGGGGCTGGGCTGGGAAGGAAGCTTTTCCCCCAAGCTCCCAGGTGACTCGTCTGCACATTAAGGCCTGAGAATCACCCCACGGAATCAGAATCGCCGGGCATGTTTGGCCACCACCACTCTGCAGCCTGCCGTGGGCGGTTGACAGCAGGCAGATTCAATGACTCACTTGTGCTCGGTTCCCACACCCATCCATTTGTCAGGTCAAAGGATCCTTGGCAGAGATTTGAGGGAGGAGGCAGAGTCCAGAGTGGGGACCTTGGGGAGCGGCCACCTGCCTGGGTCCCAGTCCCAGGCTTTAGTTAAGGACGTTAACCTCTGCACAACTCGACTCTTCACTGGTAAAAGCAAAGCAGCCCCTGGTGGCTCCATGGCGAAAGGAGAGTCACCTCTCCAGCAGGGCGCCTAGCTTTACCCATCAGGAAGAGCTCAGAAATATGATGAGTGACTTCAGGAGCTGTGAAGGGCATTCATGCTATTTTATACTATGTATTTGTACAGAGAAAAGCAGTGCAAAGCTTATACAAATGCACACACTTCTTTTCTGATGTCTGAGAATAGAGTAACACACAGGAGATAATGGAAGAGAATGCCAGAACCAATTTAAATTGATACATAGTATGATTGTATATTGTATACTATATATTATACATTGTATATTGTGTATGATACAGTATATATTGTTATAGATTATATTATACATTGTGTATTATGTTATATACTATTATACAATGTGTATTATACATTATACATTGTATAGTGTGTATGATACAGTGTATATTATACTATACACTATATCATACATTGTATACTGTACATGTTATATAATATATAATATACTATATATTATGTAGTATATACTAGATACTATATATAGTGCATATTGTTACAAACTATATTATACATTGTATATTATACATTTTATATAATATACAATATACTATGTATTACATACTGTAAGATACTATATAGTGTATATTGTTATATACTATATTATATATTGTATATATATTAGATACTATATAGTGTATATTGTTATATACTATATTATACATTGGATATTATACATTTTATATAATTTACAATATACTATGTATTATATAGTATATATAGGTACTATATAGTGACATTGCTATACACTATATTATACATTGTATATTATATATGTTATATAATATACAATAAGCTATATATTATATAGTATATATTAGCTACTATATATTATATATTGTTATACAGTATATTATACATTGTATATTATACATTTTATATAATTTATAATATACTATATTATATAGTATATATTAGATGCTATACATTATATACTCTATTATATAGTATATACAATTTTCTTTTTTCTCAACCAATCAAGCATCACTAGTATATATTCTATACATAGTTTTCTCTTTTCTCAATGAATCAAGGACAACTAGCTGTGGGATTTCTATTTCCAGTTCTTCCCTTCTGGTTTTGATGAGCTTTGAGAAGGCCTCATTTGAGCTCATGTCCCTTTAAGCTCATTTGGGTTGCACTGTGGATCCTAGTTGAATAAAGTAGAAATTTGGAGTCACCAAACCATAACCCTCATCTCTGTCCTCCTACTCCAGGGATATTAACCACGACAGCACCCTGCTTTTGTACAGCCTTTGTAAGCAGCATCACGCCAGCCTTGCAAAAGGTTTTGGGGCTTTGTGGTCTTGCTCAATCAGCCCCCAGCTGGCAGTGGCTGGGGAAGTGGAGGAGGGGGTCGGCTGTGGATTTAACTAACTAGCTGGGACCTGGGGCCACACGTGTCCACTATGTGCACATCTTATTTACCCAGAAGCACCCTGATTCCAACTTTTTCTTTTTCATGTCCCCCCTTGGTGGGAGAGGCCCTCCCGAGAAGGGGCCATTCGGATTTCCAGAACGGGACACTCCATATAAAGTAGGCTGCACATGGATTTCAACACAGAAATGAGAGAGGAAGACTTGCAGCCACACGAGTGGCCTTCAACTGCACACCACCAGCCCCTCCTCTGTAAAATGGGACCAGGTCCCCAAGCCAAGCACAGCCAGAGAATGAGCTGCCAGGGGGATTGCTGGTGTGTGTGTTTGCGCACACACACCCAAGAACCAGCTCCCTGTGCAGAGCCCTGCCTCTACTCTTTACTAACAGTGAGACCCCAGGCAAATGATCAAAATGCTCTGGGCCTCAGTTTACCCATCCATAATAGGGCACCCCCATGGCACCTACATCTTAGAGCACAGTGAGAATTCAGTCAACGATGCCTGTAAAGTGTTTAGGGCAGGCTCTGCATGTTGGAAGTGTTGACATCATGCAAATAGCACAGCTTGAACGAAAGGTAACGACCCTCGGCCAATGTCAGTGCCTTCTCTTTTTTCTCTTGTGAGAAATGTCTGTGGATTGAACAAGGTCCCTGCGGGTTTACAATGAGCTGGAAGGTGTCTGAAAGGGTTTGGCGTCCAGTTAATCACAATGAACCGAATAGGCTATCCATTGTAGAGTGAGATTCCTGAAAGCAAGAGGGTTTGACAGCAAACTCCAGCAAAAATAGTCTCAGAAGTGCGTTTCTGGATTGCTGCTGAATATCTCTGCCTAAACCAAAGATCCTTCTTCAGCCCTTGTGTAAACCATGGGACAAACATCTTGCTACATACAGAAGCTTCCATGACTAATTTGCAGTCCATCCCACATACAGGATATGATATAAATATGATGTGGGTTAACAGAAGGGTTTCGCTGAAGATTCTGGGCTTGGAGCACTGGGATCTGTCCCCACATCGCATGTAGGCTGTAAACAACCAACTCTTACATTAATAATATGCATTGCCCTTAAACAGGACAGACAGGAAAGTCACGCTGTCAACATCTGAAGGAAATCGTTTCATCCTGAACTCAACGCTTCTCACTTTTAAGGTTCAGTTGGATATTTCATTCCCTAGAATTAGAACATTAAAACAACAAAAGACTTCACTTGCCATTCAAATCCTATATTTCAGAGATTCATTTTAGCTCCTTGAGTAGTTTACCCCAAATGAACCAAAACAAACAAACAAACAAACAAACCCAATCCTGGAGTCCATGAGAAAGCCTCCAAGCTTTATTAAATCCTTGACATGAACAATTCAGATGATTTTACTTTTCAAACATGAACTCTGACATTTAAACAGCTGAAAAATATTCAGTAGAACCCAATATCTTGTAAGTTATCCAACAAGATGAAGCAGTACCTCAACTGCATTTTTATCATACAAAAACAGTCAGAGCTAAAATTTTAAGTTAGAAACAAATAATTTAAATCCCCCATGTGCCCGGTCATGCTTAAATCACTGAGTGAAAAAGGCCAGTTTTTAAATGCGTGAGACAATCTTGTTTTAGATCAAAGCCGCAGAATAGTTGATTTCTGAGTGTCCTCAGCATCCGGCATTCCCAGCTCTGATTCCCAGATCTAAAATTGGCCCCCATCCCCTCTTCTCCTTCCCCAATCGTCATGTTCAACCTCCTTTCTAACCCAGTCTGCAAAACCATAACAATTGACTTAGCAGAAACTCCTTCGGAAGTTTTTAAAAGCGGCAAAAGGGAAGTCCACACCCACGCGGCTCTCCTCCAAAGCAAAATGGCTCTTACCTCGGACGTGCGTCAGCAAAGTCAGGAGTGCAAGGCAGGAGAAGACCTCCCTACAGCTCCCCATCGTCGGTCCCAGGTCCAGATATCCCAGCCCAAAGCAAAGAGACCCCACTCTCGTTTCGTTGACTTCCCAGCTTGGAAGGAAGAGAAGCGACGTCCTCACCTGGAAACTATTAGCCAGATTCCCATCCCCTGTGCCAAAAGCAAATGGGCCTGAGGCTCAGATTCCAAATGGCAGCACCATGGGCCTCAGGATGAGTGCGTGCATGCGTAGGAATGTCTGGGGACAGCCTCTCTGAGTGGCACCCGCCAATCAGCACGAGGACAGCTGACGGGGAAGCCAGGGATGTCACCCAAGCCCCAATGAGCAACCTGGGCTTCTGGAAGCTGGCACGCCCTCCCAGTGGATCTGTTCCTTGCAGGCGTGGGAGGTGCTGCTGCAAGCTCAAAGGAGCCAGCCCTGCACCCAGGGAAGGCACCGTCTCAAGAGAGGCAGGAGACGGCTCTCCCAGTTCAGCATCCTCCTGCAGGGCGGGGCTAATCAGGTAAGACCAGGTGTTGGGCGAATACCCGAGTCTCAAGTCTCAGCTTTTGCAATTGCCTTCTCCATGACTTAGAAAGGTCTCCTGCCATCCCTCAGTTATCCACAGGAGGGGACATTGGTGTGAGCAAAGCAGATGACACTTGGCCTTCTGTGCATCCACCTGAGTAGCAGTACAGCTGATGAGAAGTCATGGATTTATAAACTCCAGGGTTTCTACTTCCTGGATCTGTGACATCAGGCAAGTTGTGCATTCATTCAACAAACGTTCGATGCACACCTGTTCTGAGCCAGGTAACATGCAAGATACAAGGTGCTAGGTGCACAGCATTTAAGAACTCAAATGTTTACAAAACAGGGGGGATGCAGATAGTTAAACCAGTTTTATTATAATATTATATCATGTCAGGGTGCCTACTACGGTTTTGGGGTTGCTAGAAGATCCTGAACTCTGCCTGACATCAGGTAAGTCTTCTGGACAGGGCAATAATTCCACACTGGCGTTATAAAGCATGGGAAGGGTGGTGGCTTGGAGCCTTGTATCCAGAAAAACACGTTCTTGAACTTGATCCATTGTCATGGGTGTGAACCCATTGTAGGTAGAACCTGTACATGAGGTGACTTCAGTTAAGGTGTGGCCCACCTGAATCAGGATGGGTCTTAAACCTATTTCTTGAGTCCTTATAGGGAAGGTCAGAGAGAGAGAGAAAGCCAGAAGGCAGCATCAGAAACTGGAAGTCAACAGGACCCAGAATAGAAAGGAGAAGCCAAGAGTGACCGCCATGTGCATTCTCAAGTGATGGAAAATTGAAGGACCAAGGACCACAGGCAGCCAGCCCCAGATGGTTTTATCGCCTTCCTGCTGCCTTCATTTTGGATTTCTCCCAGCCTCAAAACCATAAGCCAATTAATTCCTGTTGTTCAAGCCAACCCATTCCATGACATTCTTTTCCGGCAGCCAGGAGACTAAATCAGGTGGAAAAAGTGATTAGGTAAGGAGAGCTGGATGTTGTAAACAGAGGAAAGCCAGGACAGAGGGACAAGGTAGGCTGGAGCCCGAGTCCGACTCCAGAAGGTACTGCACACTGCCGAAGAAAACCCATTGCTTAGAGTCGGAGATTGGCTAATGACCGCACAGCTCCTGGTGACACAGAGAAAGTGTGAATTCAATCATGTAAATCTCACAACACAAGAGGGACTGCTTGTGATATTCTTTACATCCTGGAAAATATATTTTCTCCAAAAACCGTTCTTTGTCCATGTAGCTGCCTGGTGATTTAGGGATTAGGGAAGGTGTGGATTTACATGCTGCTGCAGTTGGCAAATCCACTGCTTTGAGGCTATCAGAACAGAGTGGAGATTTTCACCAATACTTACAGGTCAGAAGAGAGTGTGAATTTATATCAATAATTACAGGAAGTCAGAAGAGAGTGCGGATTCACACCTATACTTATGGGACATCAGAAGAGTCTGGATTTATACCAATATTTATAGGCTTTCACCAACTCTAGTTTTTTTGGTTGCCAACAACCAATTGAAATATACCGAAGACAGTTTTACATGAAATTCCAGCCAAGGTTTAGCTCTATTTGTGAAATGTTTTGTTCTGCGGCAGAAGGGGCTATCGAAAGCGTGAAACGAAGGAGCTGCATCTCGTCATGGAGTAGCCGTGGCTGCCCCTCCGAGGCTCTTGAACCCCGACAAAGCCTTATGACCCTTCCTGGTTGTCAGAGAACTCCAGCCTTAGCACCCCAGAGATGGGGACCCCTTCTCAGGGGACTCAAGGGAGACCCGGGAGCAGGGGGACATGGAGACCCCTATGGAGGGTGGACGGAAGGATGCTGAAGGAGAACTTTCAGCCCTAGTACAGATTAATATAAGGAGCCTCTGCCTTCTGCAGGGGTCTCACAGCTCTGTTAGCAACTGGAGAGCCCGATCATTGTGTTCCCCTAGGTGGGTGATGTGTCAATGATGGTTGATTGGAACTCATTGCATTCCATTCTCTAGGTGATGGGGAGCACTGATCATTTCTTCTCTTTTTCTTTCCTTTCCTTTGTTTTTTTCTTTTTTTGCCTATGGTGATATTGTGGAAGTTGTGCTCTCCACATCACTCTTTTGAAGAGGAAGATGAACTAAGGACAGAATAATGGCTCCAACACCACCACATCCCCATCTCTCTAACCTGAGAACATGGCACCTTCCATGGGGAAAGTGGCTTTGCAGATGTGACTCGTTAAGGACTTTGACATAGGATTTGAACTAGGACACAATCTGGTAACTTTTGAATAACAATGGAGGTGAATAGAATTCCTTTTCAAAGTTCCTATCCATTCTCCTGAAACAGCCAAGAATTCTCCTTAAAAGCAATTCTAGGAACACAAAGCCCAGCTTTCAAGAAGGCACTGGAAGTTGGAGAATGATGAAGAATTGAAGGAAAAAAGCCAGGCTATCATGAAAGATGAAAACCGTAATTGCTGCATTCCATTACTGCTGCCAAACCACTAAACGGCCGGTAAAAGGGACTGCAGTGCAATTTGAAATAATTAACTGCTCTGCCCCCTCAAAGGCTCACTCTGCACCACAGGATGGAAATGTTCCACAGAGGCTTTTAAGCTTGACTTGGGGAAATTTTCTCTTTGCTGTTTCATTTTGGCTTCTTTCTACCAAAAAATCAAAAAAACAAAAACAAAAACCAAAAAGCAAAACAAACGAACAAACAAACAAAAAACCCCCACAAAATGTATGCTTTATAGACAGAACACACATTATCATTATTTAAGTGTGAATTATTTTATGAAACTAACAAATTCTTCAAATCTTCCATTTGAAATCTCCCTCAAGAAGAAATATGGTCAGGTTGAGTCCAAGGATTTAATCCTGTTTTCACAGTTACTTTTGTGCCTACAATTCTGTGAGAGTGTCAGATTTACCCGTATGTGTTCACTGATTAACCCTTGTAAGCTAGCCACCTCAGAGCAGTGGGGAAGATGGAAAAGTTAGCATTTGCAAAAGGCTCTGAAGTCGTCTGATAAATGGAATAGTAAGTGTCTGAGAAGGAAAAAGAAAACCCCAGTTATAACAGCAGTCTCTACAACCCCAGAGAAGCTGGGTTTATGCCAAATGAACCCAAAAGGAAAAGCCAATCTCGACCTTTTCTGCATCCAGCTCTTGGCGCCTGAACATGTATATTTATGTTGCCTGGTGTTTTAGATTTGTTTTCCTTGTGACAGCTTTATAAAGAGCTTTCCTTAGGAGAATGAGGTCCCAGTGCACACAGGTGTGTTGTGTACATGTTGGGGAAGTGCTTTACAGAAACCCACCTGTATAATCCTGACCGTGAGTGGGTCAGTCGGTGAAAGCAGCTAATGTGCTTAGAAAGATGTTGCCCTGAATGTTGCCTGACTGGAGCCCAATCACCTGGAGCAGACACACCTGTTCTCCCTCACCTTGTGGGTCCTTCACAGCAGCTTATGGGGGTGAAAGACCTCCATCCCCCCAAGCATGAGGCTGAGCTTGGGGGATGAATTGGGGGTGCTGAGAGCCTCAGCGAGCCACGCAAAGTTGGCTGTAGGAGGGAGTAAACCATCGGTGACACGGGTCACTCAGGTGGTCACTCACTCATGCACAGGTAAGCTACATGGATGAGGTTCCAGGGATCAGGCTAACTGCTGAGGAGAGAAAGGTGTGCAGGACAAAATGCATCTGCCCCAGTTGCCCTTGGACCAGCAACAAGAAGGGACATGGCCACAAAAATAAGGGGACTGCACAGCCAAGGAACAGAATGCAACAGAAGCTTACCTGGGAGCAGAGAGAAGACTCTTGCATCTGCCTGGGAAGGAGGACAGAGGGCGTCAGGAGGATGGAGATGCCTTAAGGGCTTTCCCAAGAGGACCGCTGCAGAGCAGGAGGGAAAGGGCTCTTCGTGGGGGGCTGAGAGGATGGCAAGCAAACAGCCAGAGGGGCACTTCCTGTTTCCTCATTATACCTGGACGCCAGGTGTGACAGGAAAGGTAGCTGACACGAAGTGCAACAAGGAGCAGGAAGCCAAAGAGGCAGCTGAACTAAGCCATACTACACATGGACAAGCCCATGTGTCCAGACCTGGGAGCCCCCTAAGCACCGTCCAAAAGATTTATTTGCAGATGCAGTGGAATAGATAAGAAAGGAAAAACACCATTGTTGGGTGAATGGCTTAGATTCAGAAAATCCTTGTAGAAGAAAGAAATACACAAAATTATAACTAACACTTTTCATGGGCAAGGCAACACTCAAAGTCTTTTACATATATTAGCACAAGGGTCTGCAAACTTTTTCTGTAAAGGTCCAGATTGTAAATATTTTCATCTTTGCAGCCCAGAGGTTCTCCGTCACATCTACGCCATGTGAAAGCAGCCATAGATGATGCATAAATGAATTGGTATGGCTGTCTGCCAATAAAACTTTATTTAAGGACACTGAAATTTGAATTTCATGTAATTTTCATGCACCGTAAAATATCATCATTTTTCTTTTGAATTTTTCCAACTGTTCAGAAATGGAAAAACCATTCCTAGCCCATGGGTCATTCAAAAGCAGGTGGTGGGCTCAATGTGGGGCACGGACTGCAGGTTGCTGGGTGCTAAATGCTACTCATGTTATATGTTCCCATGTGTTCCATGAAGTACACAGTCTCACCACCCCCACTTTGTCGAGGGGCCACAAATTTATCAATGTCAGATTAAATGACTGTCTATGAGAATATCTGCCCAACCTCCACCAGTAAAAAAGGACCATTTGACATATTTCCTAATCATATATTTTTATTTATACATGATCCAAAATTGGAATCCTTTAAAAAATACCAATCCTTTTACCATTCTGCTTTTTACTTTGAGACATGCATGTTCATAACATGATTTCAATGCTTATAAAATGTCAATGTTATTCAAAGAATGACAAAGTAGGCTTTATGCATTTTTTTTGTAATTATAAAGTAAGCCCATGTACAGGATCAGAGCTAGAAGACAATCCCTAACAATTCATTTGAGAAGACTCTGCACACGCTCCTTTACTTTTATAAAATGTGTTTGTTGCTAGTTAGCAAAAGGCCTGGAGCATGTTTCTAATCCAGCCTAAAGCCTGCTGACGGCTGGGCAACCCCGTTGCATGTTGGCTGATGGACCAGGGAAGATACCTGCGAAACTTCTGTTACATCCAGTGGAATCTAGAATGTCAGGTGCATCTCTGTGCTCACCTGGCCCCTAGGGGGTGCCGGGTATTTGTTGACTGAAATAATGAATGGATGACCACACAAATAAATGGGGTTTTCAATCCATTTTTTTTCCCATTTCATGGGCCCAAAATTTATTCAAGACCAACAGCTCTGCCCACCAACCTTACCCCTTCCCAAATTCAGTTGATTTGTGCTAACCACCAAAGCAGGTCTGATTTTAGTGAACCCTGACTTTGGTGACATACATCAGCTTTTTACACTATCATCAGTGATAACATTAAGCATTTTGCTGAAATTGTTATGCCTCTGTATAACAGCCTTCTAAGACTTTGCATTAGCTTGTCTATAAACATGGAAGCATCCCTGACAAGATCCTAAATCTTCAGGGAAGAAAAGCTTATTGATGAGGTCAACTCTACTGGGGAATATCAGAGCCTCTATCCTTTATAAAATTAAAACAGAATTCAAAATGAGGCCCTTCCCAAGCCTTCACATAAAAACACGGATTTGAAAAGCCTTGCTGTGTAGCCCTAACCTTACATGGAGAAATGCTTCTAAATGAGGAAAAGCCATCCTTTACTGCATGGAGAAAACGATGCTTTCAGCTAATTCCGGCATGTTAGAAACTGTATAAAGAGATCCTCTGTCACAAAGCGACTTTACTGTGTAGTTAAACCACACTCTCACATCAAAGTTATTGAACATTTAGTAAAGACTGTGCAGTTGACAAATCCATGACATTTATTGGCATGAAATCCATAAGAAGGCAGGGGAGTATCTGAATATGGGGGGAGTATCTGTGTGCAGGGGTGTGTCTGAGTGCAGGGGTATCTGGATGTGGGGAAATTTGGATGCAGGAGAGTATCTGGGTGTGGGGAGTAGCTGGATGTGTGGGAGTATCTGAATGTGGGAGGAGTATCTGGATGCAGGGACTATCTAGGTGTAGGGAGTAGTCTCTGGATGTGGGGAGTAGCTGGATGTGGGGGTGTACCTGTCCCTGAGGTGGCAGGACAGTTAGAAAGAAAAGGGCAGAGAAAGGAAACCCTGAAACTAAAGAGCTAGCACTCAGTTTGATCCTTCCTCTAAAAGCCTCTATAAAGGGAACGTGGAATCCACACGCCACTACTTTCTACAGCCTTCTTTAAACATCACCAAATGGCAAAACATGTAAGTAAAAAGCAAATTTCCAATTTCTAATTAGTCTGGTATGAAAAATCTTAACAAATAAAAGAAATTTTGAGGAAACACACCGAAGGCTTACCTTACTTTATAAAAGATCAATTGTATGGAAATTTCAGATGTGTTCAATATTGATATAATTAGTAAATGACCCTGGGTCACTGCATTGACTTGGGTTGTTATTTGAGCACCTGGGGCTTTATAAAGGTCAACCCCTCACATCCCACGAAGAACCCCCACGAGCCTTGGGGAATGAGCTCAAGTTCCCTCTGGTTGCAAAATTCATGGTAAGGAAACCTCACTGCACTGTAACAGGGGAGACAGAGCTCAAGGTTAAAATGAAAGGATCCGACGTGAGTAGACGTGCCTCTGCCTGCAAGATGTTCGCTGGGAATGAGCAGAAGGCTCGTTGTCCGATCCTGCTGTGAAGTCCGGTTTGGTTTTGCTTGCAGAGCTCTATTTCTCCAGAAGAGTTCACGGAACTGCCGGGGCAAAGACACAAGACAAGACTTTGAAAGCATTTCCCAGCTTCCCAAAAGCACAAGAACATTTGCTTTTTACAGTACAGAAGTGGGGGACTCTATCTCTGTATTAGATAAATGGTCTCAAACTCTTCAATGAGGAAAGGCAAAACCTAAATCTAACACATTAAAAAAAAAACAATTTGATACATTTCACTGCATGATACAACTGTAGCTTAGCAAGAATGGATACTTTTGGAAAAGTAAAAAGAAGGCATTTTATACTAGCAACTTCTCTGAGATAGTAAAAATCTCTACCAAATTTCAGAATAAAAACTTTTCTAAATGAGGATGCATGACTTTTATTAATTAACTATGATTCAGGGGCTAAGGCTGTAGGGTTCATTAAAGTATTAGAGGTTTATTTTGCATTTAATTCTTAAAACTTAAGTTTCCTAAATTCTGAATGCTACCTATTTTGGAGGGAAGAGGTGGATGAGAGAAAGAAGAATCATGATATTTTCCTTTCAGATGGGCGGACAGAAAAAGATGGAGAAGGTTGATTCCTCTTTAGGACGATAGACGAAAGAGCTCCCCATCAAGATTAGCATATTAGCTAGTTAAGCTGACCATCCTGAAGGGATTCGTGTTGACACAGTCTTCTTGCCTCCTTAAAGACAAAAGCTAATTTTAAACACCTGTCCCTGATATGAAAAAGTGGTGAGCTGGACGCTAACTTTCTAAAAGTCTCTAATTTTAGAACTCAAAATATTTTGAAATTTCATTAAAAATTCATCTCAATTCAATAGGAACTCCATTAAATCAATGCTGCTTCTCTGGCAAATGAGTATTTACCATCATATACCATATACATGCACACACAAACATACATGTACACACATACACACACATTTTCCCCCCTGACATTTTAAAAAATGGTCCTAACTGCAGAATGCCTGTCTTTGGCCCTGAAAATTCTCTACGTGGTTGGGATGAAAAACTTTTAAACACAGCAAGAAATCCTTGACAAACAATTGCAATTAGGAAAGTTCAGTTTTCATGCTGTTTGCGCACTGGCACGCCATTGACTTTTTGGCGGTGCAGCAACTGGGAGCATCTTGGAAAATTATCTTAATAAACACTTAGTTATAATGTGGGGCTCAAACATAATCAGTCTCACGGGAAGGCTCAAGCCCCCAATATTTTAATCCATTATCTCCTGAATGAACCCCCTGGAAAGCAACGAGACTGAAGTGCACACATCTAAAGCAGTCAAAGGCGCTTTGAGGATGTGCTGAGGGCAGCAAGGCTGCATTATGCTGGGAACAAATAAAAGTTAAAACCTCTGGGGGCGAGTTCCCCACGTCCCCTCCAACCCCCACATGCACTCCTCTTACTCAGTGGCTTGGCTTTGGTGATGGGATGGTTTTCCATGTTGACATCATTTTCATCTGCTGAGAACAAGAACAGAATACACAGAGAGTCTGAATACGACAGAGAATACACTGTGAGATGCATTTAAATCACCGTAGGAGACAGTGAGGTCTAGACAAGATGACAATTCTAAATCCCCAACTGCACTGTGGCATCAGGTCTGGGTTTACACCCACGCTAACACCCTATAAACGAGCCCTTGGCTATAGCTTTCTATATGTGCGCATGTAGGAATGGCCATCGTTAGTGGAACCCAAGCGGTTCTATCTTGCTCGACATTCACAGTCACGTTCTTCCCCCTAAATTCTGACATGCGGTATGGGGAAACCCCGTTGTCAATAAATAGACACAAGTCCATAAAAATAAGAGATTTATCTCTCAGCCCCAGACCCATGGTTAGGGGTTGAATCATGCCACCCCCACCCCCATCCCCCCAAAAAGACACACTCAAGCCTTAACTGCTGGTCTCGTGATTGTGAAAATCTTTGAAAATCAGGAGGTCTCTGAAGATGGGATTAGTTAAGCTGAGGCCAAACTGGAGTAGGGTGGATCCTGATCCCAAAGGACTGGGGTCCTTACACGCAGGGGAAAATCAGACAGACAGACACAGGGAGAATCAGACAGACAGACCCTAGAGAAGGCTGTGTGACAGTGGCAGAGATGGAGCTACAGGTCTACAAGCCCAGGAGCTCCAAATCCACCCGAGACCACCAGAAGCTGGAAGAGGCCAGAACCGCTGCAAGGAAACTGAAGCTGAAATCTACAGATTTCCGAGGGAATTGGCCTCACAGACACCTTGATTTCAGATTTCTAGCCTCAAAAACCCTGAGAGAATGAATTTCTTCTTCTTCTTCTTCTTTTTTTTTAAGCCACGCATTTAGTGTTTCTTTGTTACGGTCATCCCAGGAAACTAAGACTCCCAACCAAGATAAACACATTCTCAGTAGCCTAGTATGTATTCTGCATCTGGGAAATGAGACTCCAACCCACGACCCTGATTGTTATTCTCAAGCAGAAGCCATTGCCCCCTCTCCAACACCATCCCACCTACCTTGTGGCTCCTGAATTTTAAACCCTGACCCCGAAACACAAACACAAAAATTATCATCCCCTAAATGTTCTCCATTTAGCTTCTCCTCTAATGGGTAGTAGCATCATCGGACAGAATCCAAAGTGCTTGGGGGATTTACAGATAAGATATTTATTTTGTGACTGCATTGTCACAAATGTAAACACAAACTATACACTTGAAACATGAAACGAGGCAGAACATGTTCACAAATCTGGGACAATTTGTTCTCCGTTCACAAATCTTTAATATTTGTCATGCCGCATCGGGAGTTAACATACCTGGATGAACAAATATGTACAGTACATCAACACATCTTTTAATGAAGAGGGTAGAAAAATTGATGACAATTTACATTAAATGATTTCGCTGATCTGTCACCCTTTCCCCCAACCACTCAAGGCAAACCATGCTAGAGTGTACAAAATTCTAAGGTAACAAAGAATCTCCTGAAGGGGGAGTTTGAAGAGATCTGTGGGTTACGAGGTCACTTTTTCTGCTGGCTGAGCAGATGGTCAGTTCCAAGCAGGTGTAGTGAAAAAAAAAAAAAAAAAAAAAACAGTTAAAGAACAAAACTGTAAAAATTTGTGATTTCATATTGCAAAGATATTTTCTTATTAAAAAAACTATGAATGGCTAAAAGGGCAAGTATTCTCCCTGGGTTGGGAAAAGCTAAATTCTGGCTACCTTTAAGGAAAAAAAAAAAATTCCATCCAAAATAAGAAATGATCATTGGACCAGACTTTTGGCAAAAGTCATTTCTAACAAATAAAAGCCATGTTGGATTCTCTAAACTCTGAGTAGCAATGTTGGGAGTGGACTAGCACTCGGCATTTTACTCTGGAGTGACAAACCCCCATGTGTGCAGGGAAGCAGACGCCACCCAAGATGTCACACTTATTGTATCAGAATTGAGAAACCTTCTGACTTATCCTTCAAATAATTAGAGAATTCTAAAGGGGATCCCCATGGGATCCTGACTCAGAGCCTGGGGAACAGTATTTAGACCCCAGATCCAGAGTGTTCAACCCTCTTTATGTTTAAACCATCCATCCTAACCCCAAACCTGCAGCTCAGCCATGACTTCCTCCCCTGAAACGGGAGCTTATCCTTAATCTCAGCCCATGGAATAAATCAGAAAAATGATTTCCACACCCAGGGATAAGAAGGCAGAATCTAATAAAGGAGGGCAAATCCAGCTATCATTTAGATATTTATAGGAATACTACAGACTTCAGGGCAAAAATGAAGCACAAAAGAGACTGAATGCTCAGCTGTAAATAAGATTTGCCTTCAACACCTTCTCAAATGACCTTGAAAATTTGACATCCTAAGATTTTTCAGATCATTCCTAAATATACGGTTCTTACTGTTTTCTCTGAGAACTGGGAGGTTTACGTATTTGGAAAAACTGATAATGGAGCTAGGGGCTGCTTTGAGGAAATGAGTGAAAAAGGCACATAAAAATTCCAGGGTTAAGAAATCAGAGGATTAAAAATTGCATCAGTCTCATGAAAGGTGAAATCCTTAAGATCACATGGATTTTGGCCAGGCCACAGCAGGGAACATGGCGGCCAAACCTTGCCTGTCCCCATTGGCAGAGGTGGACCTGGTGTTGAGTTCATCATTACATGAAAGTTGTCCACCTCTTTCTTTCTCTTGGATATAAGTTTAAAAGAAACTATCTGTATTTCTCTTCAGTTTCTGAAGCCACCTTTGCAATAATATATTGTAATATAATAAGCTGTGTATTAAGAAGGGAAAAAACATTCAGAATTCAAGAGATGCAATTTGCTCTCTGAGAATCACGTCATGATAGTGATTTGCTAAAGGAGAGAGGAGAGTGACAAACACAGAGGTTTGCTTGGGGGGCTGAGGACTCTGAGGCTAAGGAGATAAACAGTTATCCATCAGACGCATCTTGAGGCCTGGGCACGGTTCTCTCATCATCCCTAGATCATCGAGTCATCTGAAAAGGAAGGTTGGAAAAGAAAAAAAGAAAAAGTAAACTTCCGATACGTTTGCTTCAGGTATATGCAGGGGCCCTGGGCCACGGCAGCAAGCGGGGGAATTAGAAAGCGATTTTTGGCCTTAGAATAGTGATAGGGGCTTAGAACTGGCATAAAGTGTGAAGCAAGAATCAGAGGTTATGAGGGGAATCAAAATTGGGAAAGAAGATAGGAGGGAAAGAAAGAGGAGGGAGGGAGGGAAGGAGGAAGGAGGGAGGGAAGGAAGGAGGGAATGAAAGAAGGAAGGAAAGGAGGAAGGGAGAGAAGGAGGGAACAAGGGAGGAAATGAAGTAGGGAAGGAGGGAAGGAAGGAAGAAAGAAGGGAGGAAGAGAAGGAAGGAAGAGAGAAAAGAAGACAGAAAGGCAAATAAAAAAGGGAAATTATTATGCAAAGATGAATAGGAAATGCCACCCTGTTGAAATGACTTACTGCGGAAACTAGAAGAAATTTTAGATGGTTTTGTGTTAGCAATAAGAGTGAAGAAAATATGGACCTGGTGAAAAGTGACAGACAAAAGAAAGGATGGGAGGAAGGGAGGGAGGGAGGGAGGGAGGAAGGTAGGAAAACAGGGAATAAAAAAAGGGAGAGGGAAAAGGAGGAGAGAAGAGAGACAGAAAGAGGGAAAGAGAGAAAAGGAAAGAAAGGAGGGAGAGCAGAGGAAAGGTAGGAAGGAAAAGAGGGAGGGAGGGAGAGAAAGAAAAGGGAAGAGAAGAAGGAAGGTAGGTAAGAGGGGAAAGAGAAGAGGGATGGGAGGAAAAAGAGGAAAGAAAAAAGAAAGAAGGGAAGAGAAAGAAAGGGGAAGAGAGGAAGGAAGGGAGTGAGAGAAGGAAGGAAGAGAAGGACAGGGAGGGGAAGAGGGGGAGAGAGAGAAAGAAAAGAAAAGAAGGAAGGAAAGGAAAAGAAAAAAGAAAGAAGGAAAAAAGAAAAGAAGAAAGAAGAGAGGGAGGGAGGAGGAGAGAGGGAGAGAGAGAGGAGGAGATGAGAGTAGAGCTCAGTAGCTCAGGTCACCAAAGCATCAAGAAAATGCCTTTGGGAAGGGACACTGAGGAACAGTTAGAAGTTGACCTGCAAGCAGCAAGAATCAGCCACAAGAGATGCAGAAGGACAAGTTTGTTAATGTCGGGACGCAACAGCCAAAAGCCGGGTTCTGCAGGACAGGCGTCAGCTACGTCTTGCTAGCTGCTTGAGCCAGGTACGTGACGCAACACACCACAAGGCACGAGGCCAGGAGCCCACCAACGGAGACAGCTGCAACTGCTGGCAACAAAGTATCACTTGCATAAAACCAGATTAAACTTCTAGAACCGCAAATACAAATTTCTAGAAATAAAGGACAAGTCTACCAAATTCTGTTGGCAGTGTATGTTTTAATACTTTAGCTCAGAATATAATAGGGAAAAGCTTTTAATATATTTATATTAAGACTGACAATATTTGATCGATTTATCTTGGTGTTGATTTTCCTGAGAGGAATTTTCATACAAACTTAACAGACACTATGAATTTTTGTGCAATAGCACAATTCTGGAAAATCCAACTTTTACACACATGGCCCCTATAGAATAATAGATTCAGGATACTTTCCCCAAAACCACGGACCGAGGCTTGCTATATCCACAGCATTCTTAGGAAATCGCCAAACTCACAATTACTT
The DNA here is from genome assembly GCF_015220235.1 of Choloepus didactylus. Taxonomy (NCBI): domain Eukaryota; kingdom Metazoa; phylum Chordata; class Mammalia; order Pilosa; family Megalonychidae; genus Choloepus; species Choloepus didactylus. The sequence continues at coordinate 1,481,589 of NW_023637621.1, read as the reverse complement.
ACTGGTTTGCATGTATTAAAATTACCATCCCTGAAATAAAAAATGCCAAACCATCCTGTATAGACCCTGCAAGTTCTAACATCATATGCCTGATAACTTCATCTCATAGGTCAATAAAAAACATGTAACTGAAACAAACACTGAATTTATTTTATAATACAGATGCAAAGACCAAACTGAGTGTCAATGTAGTCAAGAAAGAGACTCACAATATTGAACTAGGTTCTCAGTTTTTAAATGAGAATAGTCCCTGATTTTCTTTCATTGTTATTACTGGGCATTTTATCTCTGGAGACAAAAACCAAGTCACAAACAACAGCTTCCTCCCCTCTTCATGGTTTACTTACTTACTTCCTTTTGTTTTGCACATCTACTTGAGCTCAAGATCACAAACCCTTTGAAAACTAGAAGGCAAACTAGGATTTAATATTGTGCCTTATGCTAATTTAGCCTAAGAAAAATAAAAGACTGTAGAAAATGTGGTAGGGAAATGAACAAAGCCCCTCTACTGGGTAAAAGTTTTACCCTGGACTGCTCTGAGCCAATTTTCCAGAAAGAAAAATAAGGCAACGATTTCTACTCAGGGAGAGTCTTCTGTTTTCATGTTCTACCCCCCTCACAATGGAGAGAATGCTGCAGCCAAAGACAAAAAACCAAGGCTAATGGATTGGGATGGGAAACACTTTGCCTTTTCTTTTCCTAATTCCATTGCCAAATTTTTGACCAAGCCGAGACTATTTAGATCTCGTGACTGGGATAGTCTGTGACTGGGGACAGGAATACCAAATAGCTCCACAATATTCCAAAGGTTAATATGTCCCAGTCACGAGCCCATAGAAATGATTTTCAACTGGAGAATCCAATTTGAGTATATTTAAAGATTTTCAAAAACCGGTTGGACCAAGACATCTGCCTAATGCTAGAGTGTTCAACACTGTCCAGGATTCTAAAGAGAGATGGAGAATTACAAATAGAATATCACACATCCTCTCTTGAGGACAGAGCTTACTTGTCTGTGAGCTGAGTATTATGCTGTGCATTGAGACCGCTTCAGAAAAGAGGGAAAAAGCAATTGAAGAGGAAAAACAAATTTATTTCCACTGAATCCCTATTAATTTAGCCTCTCAGGTATTTCTAGTAGAAGCAAGAAAAAAATACATTTTGTTTTTCTCGCTCCCCAGTTCTAACCATAGGCTTTTTCTATGCACCTCCTTGAAGCTTGGTCACGTCTCCAATTGGGAACAACTCAACCCTCTTCATCTGATCAACCAACTACACTTTCCAGGTGGAAGGCACCAGGTCATGCAATGCAATCAGCAGCCTTATCCCCCACACTACACCTGCAGAAAAATCCACAGCAGGAAGGGGGGTACAGAAAACAGCAGCCCAGGTTAGACATCTGAATCCACAAGCAGTTTAGGACTGTGAACTTTAGGTCATAAATAATCACGGTGCATATAAAAAACATGGAATGATGGAGGGTGACGGGTCCATTCTATTCCGTGTGATCTAATTTCACCGTCACCAGCAGCTCCTCAGACTGCCTGGGAATTTCAGAGCCTTAGGAGGGTGAGCTCAACCAAGCCTGAATAAGGCCAGTGAGGATGGTTCAGGGTTGATGGGATGATGCAGAAAGCCCCAAAACCACTGATCGTGGAAAGAGTGTATTCAAGATGCTGAGCCCTATGTCTTGGGACTTGCCCCTATGAAGCTTGTTACTGCAAGGAGAGGCTAAACCTGCTTATAATTGTGCCTAAGAGTCTCCCCCTGAGTGCCTCTTTGTTGCTCAGATGTGGCCCTCTCTCTCTCTCTCTAACTAAGCCACCTTGGCAGGTGAACTCGCTGCCTCCCCCCTAAGTGGCACCTGACTCCCAGGGGTGTAAATCTCCCTGGCAACGCAGAATATGACTCCTGGGGATGAATCTGGACCCAGCATCATGGGATTGAGAACATCTTCTTGAGCAAAGGGGAATGTGAAATAAAACAAAAAAGTTTCAGTGGCTGAGACATTCTAAATGGAGTTGAGACTTTTTTTAGGTTTTAATGTATTGGAATAGCTAGAAGTAAATATCTGAAGCTACCAAACTCCAACCCAGTAGCCTTGACTCTTGAAGATGATTGTATAACAATGTAGCTTACAAGGAGTGACAGTGTGATTGTGAAAACCTTGTGGACCACACTCCCTTTATCCAGTGTATGGAAGGATGTGTAGAAAAATGGGGACAAAAACTAAATGAAAAATAGGGTGGGATGGAGGGGATGATTTGGGTGTTCTTTTTTACTTTTATTTTTTATTCTTATTGTGATTCTTTCTGGTATAAGGAAAATGTTCAAAAATAGATTGGGGGGGGACTCGGGCAAGATGGCAGCATAGAGAGGAGTGGAAGCTAAGTAGTCCCCCTGGAACAACTACAAAAAACCAGAAACAACTAGTAAATAATCCAGAATAACTGTGGGGGGACAAACGAGACCATCCATTCATCATACACCAACCTGAATTGGGAGGAATGCCCGAGAACACAGCATAAAATCTGTAAGTAAAACCTGCAGAACCAGGTCGGGAGACCCCCTCCCCCATAGCCTGAGCTGCAGAGCTGCGTGGTGCCACAGAGAAGCTCTCTCCCAGCAAGCGAATACAGCTCAGCTGAGCTCCAGCTGGGGTTTTAAGTAGCAAGTGTGAACTGCTCACTACAGGTACGCAGCCCCAAAAAACAGACAGAGGCTTTGGGTGACAACTGACCTGGGAGAGCCGGAGGGTTGCCTTGACTGGGTCTGAAGGGGACTATCTGTTTCTTTTTCAGCTCAGTGGAGAAAGCCCCAGTCATTTTAACTTTCCAGGGCTGTGACTCGGGGAAGGGCGGAGACAGCACAAGCAGAGAGCAAGACCATTGAAATGCTAATGACCTCCACCTGGGGGGTCTGTCTTCTCTAGGAGGAAAGGGGTGGGGCCCTTTCCATTCAGAACCAGACCCCAGAGCCTGGGGGAACACGGCCATACCTCCTCAAACCAGTCAAGAATTATAGGCTAACAGGTGTCACCTGCTGGGCAGAAAAGCACAGTGACCTGAGGCATCAAAGTGTGGAGCAATTTTCTAAGACACACCCACAGGGAAACCAGATACTGAATATTTCTTCCCTCTGGGACCTGAGCCTGTTCTGGTCTGGGAAAACCTGATTTGGATAACCAAGGAAACCATGCCTAGACAACAGAAAATTACAGCCTACACTACGAAAAACAAAGTTATGGCCCAGTCAAAGGAACAAACGTACACTTCAACTGAGATACAGGAATTTAAACAACTAATGCTAAATCAATTCAAAAAGTTTAGAGAAGATATCGCAAAAGAGATAGAGGCTGTAAAGGAAGCACTGGACATGTATACGGCAGAAATCAATAGTTCAAAAAACCTACTAGTAGAATCTATGGAAATGAAAGGCACAACACAAGAGATGAAAGACACAATGGAGACATACAACAGCAGATCTCAAGAGGCAGAAGAAAACACCCAGGAACTGGAGAACAAAACACCTGAAAGCCTACATGCAAAGGAGCAGATGGAGAAAAGAATGAAAAAATATGAGCAACGTCTCCGGAAACTCAAGGATGAAACAAAGTACAATAATGTACGTATCATTGGTGTCCCAGAAGGAGAAGAGAAGGGAAAGGGGGCAGAAGCAATAATACAGGAAATAATCAATGAAAATTTCCCATCTCTTATGAAAGACATAAAATTACAGATCCAAGAAGCGCAGCGTACTCCAAACAGAAGAGATATGAATAGGCCTACGCCAAGACACTTAATAATCAGATTATCAAATGTCAAAGACAAAGAGAGAATCCTGAAAGCAGCAAGAGAAAAGCAATCCATTACATACAAAGGAAGCTTAATAAGACTATGTGCGGATCCCTCAGCAGAAACCATGGAGGCAAGAAGGAAGTGGTGTGATATATTTAAGATACTGAAAGAGAAAAACCACCAACCAAGAATCCTATATCCAGCAAAGCTGTCCTTCAAATATGAGGGAGAGCTTAAAATATTTTCTGACAAACAGACAATGAGAGACTTTGTGAACGAGACACCTTCCCTACAGGAAATACTAAAGGGAGCACTACAGGGTGATAGAAGACAGGAGTGCGTGGTTTGGAACACAATTTTGGGAGATGGTAGCAATGTAAGTACACTGAACAAAGGTAACTATGAATACGGTTGGGAGAGAAAGATGGGGAGCATGTGAGACACCACAAGAAAGGAGGAAAGATAACGACTGGGACTGTGTAACTTGGTGAAATCTAGAGTATTCAACAATTGTGATAAAATGTACAAATATGTTCTTTTACGAGGGAGAACAAGCAAATGTCAACCTTGCAAGGTGTTAAAAATGGGGAGGCATTGGGGAAGGGATGCAATCAGCATAAACTAGAGACTGTAACTAATCGAATCATTGTATTATGCTTCCTTTAGTGTAACAAAGGTGATATACCAAGGTGAATGCAGATAAGAGGGGGGGATAGGGGAGGCATGTTAGACACTTGACATTGGTGGTATTGTCTGATTCTTTATTCTACTTTGATTTAAGGTTATTTTTCCTTTTGCTGCTTCCTAGCTGTCATTTTTTTTTGTTTCCTCTTCCTTTTGCCTCTCTACCTTCTTTGACTCTCCCTCCTGCCTTGTGGAAGAAATGTAGATGCTCTTGCTTAGTATGAGCAGAATGTTCAATTAGGATGAACTTAAATGTTTGGAAATGAACAGGGGTGTTGGTAGCAAGATGTGAGAATAACTAACAGCGCCGAATGGTGTGTGAATGAGGTGGAAAGGGGAAGCTCAGAGTCATATATGTCACCAGAAGGAAAGTTGGAGGTCAAAAGATGGAAATGTATAAAACTGAATCCTATGGTGGGCAATGTCCATGATCAACTGTACAAATACTAGAAATCACTTCATGAACCAGAACAAATGTATGACAATACAATTAGAAGTTAATAATAGAGGGGCATATAGGGAAGAACTATATACCTATTACAAACTATATACTACAGTTAGTAGTATTTCAACATTTTTTCATAAACAGTAACAAGCGTACTATATCAATACTAGGAGTCAACAATTGAGGGGGGTTGGTTAGGGATAGGGGAGGTTTAGAGTTTCCTTTTCTTTTTTTCTTTTTTCATCTTTCACTTTATTTCTTGTCTGGAGTAATGAAAAGTTTCTAAAAATTGAACAAAAATTAAGTGTGGTGATGGATGCACAGCTGTATGAGGGTACCCAGGGGCAAGTGATTGTACACTTTGGATCTCTGGATAATTGTATGGTATCTGAACAATCTCAATAAAAATGAAAAAAAAAATAGATTGGGGTGATGAATGCCAACTATATGATGGTACTATGAACAGCTGATTTTACACCATGGATAATTGTATGGTATGTGAATATATCTCAATAAAACTGAATTAAAGAAAAAAAAGAGTGTATGCAAGATCCATATAAAGCAGTCTAGAGATGCCTGAAAAATCAGCTGAGTTCAAGACAGACTTATTTACTTTAGGGTGGATGTGACATAACGTAGGAACTTTTATACAAGTGCGTGAGGCTATAAATGCCCACTGGCAGAGGCTGAATCACTGTGGGGCTAACTGTGGCATCTCTGTTAATTTTCTCTCTCTCTTGAGGATATGCCCTTAAATTTTATATCCTGTCTGAGGACTTTCCAGGTACATGTTGGAAATTGGTTTGGCAGAAAGGGTGGGCATCATCTGTTCCATATTTTGATCTTGATACCCCTGGGTGAAGAAAACTATGTGGCTTCCCTGTGGCTAACACTCCTTCCCTAGTTCTGATGAGGATAACGACAATGGCGGGTATCTACGAGTAAATCTTCAGAGCTGGCATTTCTTGAACACACCGTCTGCAGGATGGTGTCTGAAAGCTTTCACGGCTGACCTTATTGAATGCTCACCAAAACTCTATGACAGATGATCTATAATCTCCCCCACTTTATAGACCTAAAACCCAAGGATTGGAGTAGTTAATAACACAGCTGAAAAACAGGCTAACTCTGGGATTCATACCTGGAAAATCTGATGTGGCTGCCATCGTGATTTTATAAAACATCAGCACCTAAAATTTGTGGTGCAAAAACATGAGTCATTTACTTATTGTTATTTTGTTTGTCTGTTTGTTTGTTTGTTTTAAGAAAGCACACACTTGTCGAGTTAGCAATTCACAAAGGGAGAGGAACCGGGTGAGAATCTTACTGCTTTCTTTGAAGCACAGCTTCTTTTTCTGGTAAGCGATGAAACTGGAGATGGCCCCTAGCACCGCCACAACCGCGGGCACCGTGATTCCGGAGAGCATTGCCGTGAGGTCACCTGTGGAAGGAAGGACAAGACAGTCTGGTTGGGATCCCTCCTACAGACCACATCCCAGGACACGCAGGTGGCTGGCAGAGATGCTCGATTGTGAGAGACACAGGAAGTGACCGAGCCAACTGTTTTCCAGAGGAAGATCCCTGAATTGCAAAACACAGACAGAAAAAACCAAGAGACCTTCCTTGAGCACGATGGTCCATTAAGGAGATGGACTCGAAGGACAAGGGCAAAGGGAAACAAAACCTGAAGACCGACAGTGGAGAAGGGGACAAACTCAGCCAAACAAAGACAGAAGATAAAGCAAGACAAAGAAAGACAGAGGAGCAAATAGGAGCTCCAGATGAAAGGGGGGCACACAGGGTGCAGGAGAGAAGAGAATGTCCCAGGGCAAAGCTTGGGGCTTGGAGAGGAATTGAGAGGGGCAGCCAGCATCCAAGGAAGCCAACAGCTCTTATCAGCACCTTACACTTGCTTTAGCTTTCAGCTCAGTTAGAAAACCCCCTTGGCTCCAAGAAGGGTATCTTTGGGTGTTAATGCAAGCATTCCAATTTACCTACTTTAAAAAAATATTTAACGTCAGCAAGAAATTTTAAGACCCCGTATTAAATGGAAGGACTTTGACAAATTCCCTTGGAACCTTGAGGGATCAGAAACCAAGGAGAGGGCAGGGCTTTCTCTCCAGCTGCTTCTCCAAGTGGCTGTGGAGGCTTGGGGACAGGGACGGCTCGGTGGTGACCCCCACTGAAGGTCAGTGGAACCCCCCCCCCAGACTCTGCTGCAATTTCCAAACCAGCCTCAAATGCTTTCCTGCTCTGAAAGAACACCTCCTCCTGAGCCCAGAAGTTCATGGCAGCAATCAGAACTGGTTATACTATGCAGAGCACCCCAAATCCAATTTCTTGGGGAGCCTTCATTGGTTTCCAGTGGGGTGGCAGGTCGTGTCTTCCCAACCCTATGCCCAGGGCACGTCCTCGTCCCCTGGGGGTGGAGAAAGCTTTCCCTGTCGATGATGATATTCCAGCACTGCCCAAATAACTTGCAGCCTTTTTCTTTCCTTTGGAAAAGTGCCCAGCTCGGAAGCTTGGCGCCTTAAGCATTCTTACGCATTCCAACTCTCAGCTCTTCTTCCCCTTTTCAAAAGCCCAAGCAATGACCTGTTAATTATTTTTCCTTTATTTACAACAAGGGCATTTCCACCCATTGTTGATAATTATCAAACCATTTTTATCTGTCCCGTGTCTACAGCTGTTTCTTGGACACGATAAGCATTCAGAAAGTCCTGCTGCATGGATCAGTGAGGGTCTATATACATGGACTTGTTTTTCTACATTCTTTGGATGAAAATGATGATCAGCTCTATGATCTATAATCAAGAGAGAATTCCCAGAGCCACACCAGGATTCCCAAAGCCGCCTTTGTGTCAATCCCCATTAGTGGAAAATGAAAACATTCCCTGTTTTGATAGCTGGATTTAAGACTTAGGTTTTTTCTGCAATAAAAGTCTTAGCAGCCCTTTAGCAGGGGAAAAAAATTATTTTCTGGGTTTCAGGAAAAACACTGACTTTCAACATTGAATATTGGTGATTGGGATTTCTCATCTATATTAACTACATTTAATTAATGCAATTGTATTATTATTGATACAATGAATAAAAATTATATTATTAACATATATGTGACTCTATATTAAAGTAAAGCAGGGTCAGAGCCATGGAAATGTTCTTCAAGTTTATCTTCTCTCTCTGATAAAGTCATACATTAAACATCCCCTATAAATGAGAAGCTAAGAATCATGGTTGGAAATAAATGTGCTACACATAAATTTTCCTATGGTATTTCCTTTTAAATGACCTTCCATCTTAGGTGACAGCTAAAAGCAAATGATTTCCTCTTCAAGGATGGCTTAAAAAACAAAAAGTGCATCGTTAAACATGATGATTACATGAAAGGGGCTCCCGCATGTGACTTGTCTTTTTTCCATGAATATTCATGACTTTTTAAAAATCCATGTTTGAAGAGCAAATAGATGTTAAAATATTTGGCCAAATATCTCCTCTGCCCCAGAAGCTGCTCAAAACCAGGGATGTGGCTGGAAGTAAAGTTAAAGCAAGACCTTGAAAATGTTTAGGGGCATGGGAGATGAAAACATACAGCTGTAGCCGTCACTTGTATGTATTTTTACAGTTTTTTAAGGAAATATTTTCATTGTTATTTCCTCATCAAAAGGAGTATGAAAAAGGCAAAACGAGGTAAATCATTTGTCTCCTGTGTCAAGAAAACAAAAAATCTTTTAGAACAAGGGGGTGGAGGTGGGGGGTGGACAAACTCATGCTTCCCAACTGCCCCTCGTAATTTATTTTACTCAAGGGCAAGTGGACCTGGGATGGCCCAGTGTTCACGAGCTTTAGTTACAAGGACTGAACAAAGGAGCAAGCCTTCTCATTATACGCAGGGGAGTGGAAGAGAGGGTGGGTTTAGCTGTGTCTCTTGCCAGTTGGGGGAATTTGGGCTGAGGGCAGACCTTAAAATGGGGATCAGACCCCCCATTTGCTGGGTCTTTTGGGAGAAGCTAAACTAGCTGCTTCGGCTAAGTGCTTGGGGACATTTGGCAAAGAGTTGCCCTTCTTTGTGCCAACGTCTTTATGGTCAGGATGAAAGGGCTGAATGTACAGTCTGGAGCATTTTCTTCCCCATTTTCTCACAACATGGGCAAGGAACCCCAAGGAAGACGTCAGAAACCAGATGCACTTACCTGACTGCTCTTTATCATGCCTTCCACCAGGAAGATTTTTGGATAAAGGAAAAGTCACACTTAAAGGCAGTTCCCTATTACCAGGGGCTGGGGAGATATCTGAGTGCAATGAATAGGGAACTGGTAAAGCCATTTTAATACAGCAACTGCATACTGGTAGTTGTTCCAATTTTAGCAGGGAGATATTCCCTCTCTGCTGTAACCTCCAGTTGGCCAAGGGCCAAGGGTATCCTGTTTTATGCCTATTCACATGAAAACCAGGCTCAGCTCCCATCTCGGACCACTGCATCCCCAGTTGTCCACGGGACTCTGCGGTGAATCTGGACAGTGCCTCATTTCCCTCTCATTGGTTTTGGAGAAGATGCTAGCTGGGGCCATGCATCCTGCCCAAGACACAGAGCATGGCTACAAGCTCAGCCCTTAAGTCTCCTGTTGATTTCTGGGATCCAGAGAATCCACTGATCTCACCAGCAGTGGCCATTGGCCAAGACCTAACCCTTCACCCCTGGGTGTTTTCTTCCTGCAAACTTTCCCTAAATTTCAGAGACTCTGTCTCACCCCCCCTTTATTTTTTTCCATGTCTAACATCAACATGTATTTGATTTGAAGCCAATGCTTGTACATTTATCAAAAGACGTTTGCATAGTCCAGTAACTCACCCAGTGATCTATAAACTTGAGAGTGTGTCTTTAGTTTTGTTTACTTAATATCAGCTAATCACTTCCTGGGCACCCATTATTCCAGGTCTGCACAGGCATTGCATGTCACACAGCTATAGAACTAAGGACTGCCTGTTACCCAAAAAGAGGAGAGAGCATGCAATATAGTGAAAGAACTCAAGCACTGCTTATTATACTAAAAGGAGGGAGTGCATGCTACAGAATCATAGAACTAGAGAACTACCTGGAACACATAAAAGAGTACATGTTACACAGCTATCAAACTAGAATATTGCCTGTTACACATAAAGGAGGAGTGCATGTTACACAGCTATAGAACTAGAGTATTGACTGGTTCACTAAAAGGGGAGAGGGCATGCAACACAGCCAGAGGATTCAAGTATTGCCTATTATACTGAAAGAGGGGAGTGCATGTTACACAGCCATAGAACTAGAATACTGCCTATTACATTAAAAGGGGGCAGAGATTGAACAGCACATCTAAATGCAGATTTAAATTGGAAAACATTTAATGTAGATTGATAGCAGTTGTGGACACGATTTCAGTGATGAGTCAAAAGGGTTTACTCGGAAAGTTTTTCCAGCTGAAAAGGGAGAGGGGGGCATTCTCAGTGGAAGGTAAACAAGCCATTCACTGAGCATCTCCCAGTGAGGCCCCAAGGAGGTGGTTTACTATGCTTGCAGGATTCATTCATCAATCCATGACAATTCAACATGAAAATATTTTTAATAACATAGAGAACAGACCAGCAGGGCATGAATCCAACATTCTCTTACATGACTGGTAGGACTGTACGTGATTCCAACCATTCTGGAAAGAATCTAGCAAGCTGTCACAGGAGTTAAAAGTGGCAACCCCTGTGAAAAACCTCACTCTGGGAAACTGCCTTAAGGGAGTAAAAATAGAGGATTTCCAACACCAGAATGTAAGGATATGCACAGGGATATCTACAAGAACCCCAAACTGGAATAACCTAAACACCTAACAATGAGGACTTGTTAAATAAATTGTAGCATGAAGGGGAAAGACCATGAAATAAAGGGGGGAGTGGAGCAACCCTACAAGGAAAGTTCATGTGGCTTCTTGTGGAAGTCTCTTTTGGAGGAGGAAGGCACATGGAAAATCTTCACCCCATTTTATTATTGTTTGTGGTTTAGGCTCAATTCTCAAAGAAGGAAATTCACCATTTGTGATGGTTAGGTTCATGTGTCAACTTGGCCAGGTGATAGTACCCAGCTGTCTGGTCAAGCAAACACTGGCCTAACAATTGCCATGCAAGGACATTTGAGGCTGGTTAATAAACCAACAGGCTGGTTTATTAAATCATCAGACAATTGACTGCAGCTGTGACTGATGACTCACCAAAGGGTGTGCCTTCCACAATGAAAGAATGCAATTGGCTGGATTTAATCCAATTAATCAGTAGAAGACTTATAAGCAAGACAGATAGAGGACCCTCACTTCTTCTTCAGCTGCCCAGTGAAGCATTTCCTGAGGAGTTCATCGAAGTTGCCGGTTCATTTCCTGAGGAGTTCATCGAACACATTCGGCGAAGATCCCGGTTCATTTCCTGAGGAGTTCATCGAAGTTGCTGGTTCATTTCCTGAGGAGTTCATCGGACGTCTTCCTTGGAGTTGACAGTTTGCTGACTGCTCTACAGAATTTGGAGTCGTGCATACCCAAAGTTCCGTGAGTAACTTTTACAATTTCATAGTCAGAGACACCTCTCATTGATTCTGTTTCCCTAGAGAACCCTAACTAATACACCTTGGTACCAGGAGTGGGGTCTTGAGAAACAGAATCTTAAAACGGGCTTTTACAATTTGTTTTCTACTCTGATTAGATTCAACGGCACTAATGACTCTATTTCCAATAATCAAGAGGGCACTGACAGTCCATGGCATGAATTGGCAAAGGAGATATGCAAAATAGCACCATTTGATTCTCCTAATCATACTCTAGTATGAAGCAAGGCTCTGGGTGACAGTGTTTTCAACACCTTCACAGAGTTTTGCAGAATTAAGAGGTATAATGATGTTGGCTGGCTGCTCTTAGATACTTTGGCTAAAGTTGTAAGAGAAAGGGATGAGCTAAAGGCTTCAAATTCAAAACTTAAACACCGTATGACAGATGTAAAGCAAATATCATTGCTTTCTTCTCTGTCTTATCCCCTTATCATATGGCATAACCCATACTGTTCATTTTGATCTATTTAAGCTAAAGGGAATCAATTTTAAGAGCTAATGTCACCCAAGGACTTGCACCCTATTCTGGAGAGATTTAGTGCATTTCCAGTTGTATGCTGCACAGAGGAGTATTGTTAGGCAAAATATATGTCTGTTATTGTTATCTACTTAGAGATAAAGTATGGTTTTAGGTGATGTGTATAACTGCCAAGTTGACAAGGGGTGGACTGTGATGGTTAGGTTCATGTGTCAACTTGGCCAGGTGACCCAGCTGTCTGGTCAAGCAAACACTGGCCTAACAATTGCCGTGAGGATGTTTGAGGCTGGTTAATAAACCAACAGGCTGGTTTATTAAATCATCAGTCAATTCACTGCAGCTATGACTGATAACTCACCAAAGGGCGTGCCTTCCACAATGACAGAATGCAATTGGCTGGATTTAATCTAATTAATACATTGAAGACTTATAAGCAAGACAGATAGAGGACCTTCACTTCTTTGGCTGCCCAGTGAAGCATTTCCTGAGGAGTTCGTCGAAGTTGCCAGTTCGTTTCCTGAGGAGTTCATTGAACACGTTCGTCGGAGGTCCCAGGACAGTTCCTGAGGAGTTCGCTGAAGTTGCCGGTTCATTTCCTGAGGAGTTCATCAGACGTCTTCCTTGGAGTTGACAGTTTGCTGACTGCTCTACAGAATTTGGACTCGTGCATACCCACAGTTGCGTGTCACTTTTACAATTTGATAGTCAGAGACACCTCTCATTGATTCTGTTTCCCTAGAGAACCCTAAGTAATACACCATTGCTGAATACGCTGAGGTAGAAATAAAGAATTTCCAAAGACTTTGTGTGGTGGTTTGAAGCTGTATGTACCCCAGAAAACATGTTCTTAAATGAAATCCATTCATGTGGGGGTGAACCTATTGAGTGTAGGAACTTTTTATGAGGTTACCTCAGTTAAGGTGTGGCCCAGCCCAATCAGGGTGGGTCTTAATCCTATTACTGGAGTCCTTTATGAAAGAATGAAAGTCAGGCACATAGAGACAAAGCCAGAGAGGGAGCAGCCCGAAGCTGGAAGTCAGTGGAACCCAGAAGGGAAGGGAGAGGCCAGAAGAGGCCGCCATATGCATTACCATATGACAGAGGAGCCAAGGATCAAGGGTCGCCAGCAGCCAGCTCCAAAATGCCAAAGCATTGCCTTGATTATACCTTGTTTGGGACTTTTTCCCAGCCTCAAAACCATGAGCTAATAAACACCCATTGTTTAAGCCAAGCCATTGCATGGTATTTGCTTGAGTGGCCAAGGAAACTAAAATGTTAGTGAAGAACCCCTGGTTTATACCCAGAGATCTGTAATGATCAGGAACTTGAAATGCATTTTATATGCATTTTACGTCGTACATGTGAGGCAGGTAATAAAACCCTCTTCTCTCAAGGAAGGTCAAGAACATCTGGAGAGTGGAACCAAAATAACCCTGGAAGGAAGACGTGTGGCTGTGATTTAAGCCCAAAGTCAAGGCTGATGTCAAATCTCCTTCCATCTCATGAGGGCAACTGTAAGGGCAAATTCTCAAGGAATCCTGAGCGATTCTGACCTGGTACCTAGCTATGCATTTATATTTACTTGAATACTGCTTCCAAACCCTTGAGGCATCTACAAATAGCAGAGCTCCCAAACCAACTTCCAAACATATGGCTTCACTGAGGGCTAAAGCTGTAGACCATAGATACTGCAGAACAGTTAGTAAACGTGGGATGGGGGGAAAACAGACAAAGAGGATGGGAATGTAACTGTACTTCCATCTGAAGTCCTGTCAGAGGGGTCAGAATCTGAGAAACCATCTAGGAAGGAAAAACACAGCGTCATCTCTCACACTGAAAGTTCTGAGGGGTCATCATGTCTTGGAGTAAAAGAAAAACAACATTAGACTCAAAAGCATTTCTGGGAGAACCCAATAAAGGAATTATCATTTCCATAGAAGCATAAAGGACACCACGAAGGAAATTTTACTTATTGTCAAAAAATAGTGTTAAAAATATTCAAAGACAACAATGAAATGGGAAAACATGTTCATAATGATGGGCAATAATTAACATCCATAATCAATGAAGAAGGCTTATAAATTAGCAAGGAAAAGTGGATGTCTTAAAATATTTAAAAAAGGGCAAAGGACCTGAATAACCAATACACAAAAGAACTAAAAATGGCCAATTGACATACTGAATTTATTTTGTTAATTCTGAAATAAGTCATGAAATTAGGACAATAGTAAAATACCATTTTATGCTCTCTCCTCGACAGAGATTTTCTAAGTGATAATAACCAGTGCTGGACATGATGTGGAGATAAGGACATTTGCTCACACTGCAAGGTGATTTTGTAAAACTCCAAAAGCAATTTTCAAAAATATGTCAAAAGATACAAAACTACTCACAAAAGTGACCTAAATTACTTGACTTCTAGATATCCTTCTAAAAACAATAATAATAATAATAATAATAATAAAGTGCAACAAAGATGACTTAAGTCTGCTTTCTACTTCATAATTCTAAAATATCAGAAGAAACATAACATTTTCAAAATTAAGAATGAAAGCAATTAAAGCATTATATTATATTATATGAGAGTCTTTAATTGCCACTGAAAGCCATATGATAAAATGACTAAATGGCATGAGAAAATGTTTATAGAATCTTGTTAAGCAAAAAATAATGTTACAACTCGGCAGGGTACAAAAGATTGGCACTTTCATTTTAAATTTTTTCATTTAAATTCATATGTAAAATACTGGAGAGAATAACCATCAAAATGTAAAGAGTGTTTATTTCACAGTATTAGGATATGGACACCATTTTCTGCCTTAAAAATTAAAAACAAACATATAGGCAAAAAAATCTAAAAATCTGATATTTCTGCAGTCATTCCATTCCAAAACTAGTGCTGGTCAGATCACTCTGAGAATACTGTGATATATCAGAAAAGCTGATTTATGCAGTCTTAGGCAACGCTTTTAAAAACCGTAACTTTCCTGCAGGAAATGCACAGCTGACACTTTTCTCCATCTCTGTTTTACATCATTAAAATCTCAGAATCCATTTTTGAAGGTTCTACAAAACGTTGGAAGTCAAATCAGCAAGCTGAAAATCAAATCCAAACCGACAGTACCTCTTTGAAAACCATATGTTCGACCCTTTAAAAACTGTAATTACCTTGTGCAAAGAATAAACAGTAAGCACATGCTAATCTACTGTCAACTCTCTCCGCTTAAAAGGAAATCCCTGCTCTTTGAAAAATTCAGAGGGGGCTCATGGAGCCCAAGTGTCTTACCAGAGGAGCCAGGTTTCGGATTCGGCTTCGGCTTGGCTGGGTCATCTGTTCACAAAAGACACACATTTCGATTGTGGACACTCTGACGTGATGACAAGAAAGCATCAGCCCACCAGACAGAATGCAGAGCTCAAGCTTTGTCACAGAGGGGGTACACATAGGTGCACATACAGCCATCTGTCAATTATTTCCACCCTCTCCGAACCACGGCATTTAACTTCATGCATTTCCAAGAGAAGCAAAGGCCAGTGTGTGGACTAGCTACAGAATTTGTAGGCTCCAGTGGAAAATAGAAGTAAGGGCACCTTGTTCAAATATCATTAATAATTTCAAGATTGCAATAGCAGGGTTTGAATCCACTGTCATTTTCCCCTACGGGCAGGGGTTCCTGTGCATTCAAGAAGCAGGCTCTGTCTAAGTGCAGGCATATTTGCCGTAGATTACTCCAAAGTGTGTAAGAGTTTAAAAGAAAAGTAAACATGCAGGCAAAGCACAAAAATACAATGACAATAACATATTTATTCCCTAGGTGTTCACTGTAAAAATGTGCATTCTAGCTATAATTTAAAAGACACAAGACTCTTAAATAATAGTAATTTGGTGATTATGAGCAAGACAGCAAGCCAGTCGGTTTAAATTAAGTATTCACTTTTTCCTCCACCAGTCAGGGCGTCTTCTAAGTTGAAGCCATCATCTGCAAGGGAAAAATGGATTGTGAAGACAGAAGTTCTGAGTGAAACCAGGAAAGAAATGAAATCCTAAGCAGATGGAGGAATCTTAAATCCCACATCCCTAGGATACCTTCTTTTTTCCCCTGAATATCACTTGGACCAGGATCTCACTAGAAAGTCTGCATTCCTGATTGTTTTCACATCATCTTCTCTCAGATGGAAAGAGTACAAAAATTATATACATATATATTTATAATATTGTATATATGTCAGGTCAACAGGTTATATGGGCACCTTAGCCTCAAATATTTATATTTTGTCCCACATAAAATGACCACACAAGGAGAGAAAATCTCAGATACTCAGAGTAAAAGGATCCAAGGATGCTGGCAAGATAACCAAAACTATTTCATAGATGTGCCAGTGTTCCTTTCCTTAAATCATCACATGAGATGACATCAATATCACACAACCATTCAAATATTATTATAACATTCTAATATTAATCATAATATGCCATGATTATAACACCAAAGCATACCCAGAAACCCTGACCTTTCTGTCCCTCCATTATATTTGTTTTCACAGCCACACCCTGCTCTCTGGGGAACCCCAGCACAGAAGGCTTTTTTTTCCACCCTCTTGCATGCTAAGATCAATTCCTTCTTACCAGCCGAGGGGGGCTTTTTGGGTGGCGCATGGGTGGGTTTCTTGTCATCCTTGTCTGAAAAGAAAGACATTTTATCAGTAAAACTTGCACTTGGAAAAAAAAAAAAGGTCAATTCCCAAGGATATTACATCTCATTAAAAATAGTGGGGGAATGCACAGCGTCTTTTTTCCCCACCACCCCCCACAGTGGCCACGTGGAGGCTGGCTCTTGAGCTCGTGTTTGAGGTCCTTAGGCTGGCTGTGGCCCTGGCTTGTCACTGAGACCCAAACCCAGCTCTGGGGGCTGAGGGGGGCTAGGAGGGGACGAGATGGGAGGAAGCTAGGAGAACAGAAAGGTGAGCACCAAGACTGGACTTTGAGGTCCTGGAACCATGCAGGAGGAGGAGGGATAGGGGGTACCCCCTCTTTGCCTCTTGTCACCCCCACACCGAATGCCCCCTCTGGGATGCAAAGCCCAGCAGGCAAAGGTTGGAAGAAGCGAGCAACCTGCTATCGCAGGCATCCTTCGTTCCCATTGTCCTGTCCCATTTCCCCTGGGAAATACTGCAGCTGGTTTGGTCTCAAGCTTTCTGTGCTGGACCACAGCAGTTGAAATGAATAAACACGGAAAGTTTTAGGGCAGAGGAACTATTCTGCATGGTACTGTAATGCTGGAGGTATCATGGTACGCTGCTGTGAAAACCCATCAAAATGTCTACACAAAGAGCGCCCCCTCTTGAAAACCACAGGCTGTAGTTAGTAACAATGTTTCCATACTGGCTCAGCCTTTGTTACATTGTAGCAACTAATGCAAATGCTAATAGGGAAAACCTTGGAGGGAGGGTTTCATTAGATAGGAATTCTGTACTTTCTTTGCGACTTTTCTGTAAACCTAGACTGCTCTAAAAAATGGTTTATTATTATTGTTTAAATATAAGAAAAGGATAAAGGATGGGGGGTGTGCAAGAATGGGAGCCAGAGATGAAAGTCTTAAATGCTTTTTTGTTCGTGTGCATCCCTGAGGGGAGCTGGGACGGAGGAGAAACAAGGGGTGGTGGGGAGGGTCCCCCGCACTCACCATGCACTGACCAGGGGTGGAGAGAAAGGCAGGTGTGAGGGCAGCGGACGGGGGCCGGGAACCCACCCCCCCTTGCACCCCGGCATGCCCAGCGGGTGTCAGCCCCCTCCCCAAGCACCTCACAAATCCACGGAGTGTTTGTGCACATTGCAAGGCAGTACCAATTATTCCACCAGTGAGGGAAGCTTTTTCCTCATGCGGATATTCTGATTTTCCTCACCGTGTGTTGATGGAGCTATCATGACACATACAAATGTACGTACGACATTAAAATAAAATATTTACCGTATTTTCTTAAATGTTATTATGACTTACCAGGAATAGCATCGGATAAATCAAAATCTTCATCTGAGAGAGAGAGGAAAAAAAAAAGTCACGTTAGAAATGAGGAAAATAAAATTAAATTGGAAAATCAACCTAAATGATCTGCTGTTTTTCTGGATATTGCCATGACAGAGGTGTTCAACAGCTTTAAAAAAATGTGTCGTGTGTTGCAATTTATCTTTGTCAGACCCCAGAAAAAGAGTCTAACAAATAGAAGAAATGTCTGATCTATGGGCCCTGCTGCTTATCTCATAGATACCAGGTGCTCCATAAACTAAGGGTTGAAGGCTGTTTTAGGAATCCCAGTCACAGTGGCACCTAGACCGCAGGGGGCGGACAAGGGAAGATCAGATATGCCCATAAAGATGAATGACCATAAACAAGCCAAAAGGCCTACTAACTCCACATAGATAATACAGTGCACATCAAAGAAGAGTAGTGTGTTAGAGTCTTAGTAACCAGTCAGCAGAAACTGATAAGCACTCACCCAATCGAGGCCCAGAACACACTCAGCAGAACCCTTCCCCCCCAACACCCAACGTGGGTTTTTCCTTTAAAAAATGCTGCTCTCAGATAGAGGGCTGGAGCCATTTTTCCTTTCTTTCTTTTCTGATGGCTCCCACCTGCTTTCTTCTGCTTTCTTCCTCTAATAAACCTTAAATTCTCTACTTAAACCATGACGCGCTGCGTTGCATGGATTCTTGAACGGCTCTGGACCTAACAATCTTCTCATTCTGCGGGACACTGTTTACGAGTTCCGACTTGGCGGGCCTGGGCCAGGGGAACTGATCAGCCCCTAGGAAAGGTAGTGGGGCACGGGCGGTAGCGCCCTCCACGGCCCCCCGGGCCTGAGAAAGTGGAGCCGAATGCAGGCCCCATTTCCTCACCCCAAAGTACAACCGTTGGGGAGGGCTTGCCGGAGAAAACCCCCCCCCCGTGCCTTACCTGCACCCTCCACCCTCTTCGTTACCATAGCAACTCCCGCCCTCCCCGTTGCCGAAGCAACTCCCGCCCCTTTTCAAACAACCTCCGCGCCCTCTCAGAACCAATCCAAGCCTTTAACCCCTACAGCTACCCCGCCCTCTAAACCGCCCGATATAAGCTTGTACTCTCCCCTAATAAACTCTCTCGGCTTCATCACCCTCAAAGAAACGTGTCCCGCCTGTTTCTTCTCGCCGCCCTCCACACCTTGCACGCCATCGCCGGGGACCGGGCCCAGTCCCCCGCCTCGCCCTCGCCTCCGGGAAAGAGCCCCCGCCGCCGGTACCCTCCGAGCAATCCCGAGAGCCGAGGGTTCAGCAACCGGCCGCCCCCCCCCCTCAAGAAACAAAAAAACAAGGCCGCAACTGGCGCCCAACGTGGGGCCGGTCCTCTCCACACAGCGGTCCAGTAAACCACCCGCTCGCCCGGACGCCTCTCCAACTCCCCTTCTCCTCGCCTGCAAGGTAAGGGCCGCCTCTCCCTCGCCGCCCCGCGGAGCCGCCTCTCCCTCGCCGCTCCACGTCCGGAGCCGCCTCTCCCTCGCCGCTCCACGTCCGGAGCCGCCTCTCCCTCGCCGCTCCGCGCCCGGGCCGCTCTTCCTTTCCCGCATTAACCCGGCTTTTGCCCCCGACTACCTTTCGTCTTCTCTTCCTATGTCCCCCCATTCCTCCTAACACTCTTCCTCCAGTAGCTTTCCCTCTTCCCCTCCATCACTTTGCTGTAGTCCTTTGTGTCTTTGTTTCTTTGTTTGGCGCCGTGTGCCTCTTTGCAACCGCCCCCCCCCCAGACTGCTCTCGCTACCAGAGGGTCCTGCTTTCTATTCTCGCCGTCTCCTTCGGCCTCGCGGCCACGGTTTACCTCATTTTCTTTACTCAATAATCAACCCCCCCCTTTTTTTTTTCTCTTTCCCCCTCCGCTATGGGTAATCGTCTATCTGCACGCCAAGCACCTCAAGTTCACGCTCTAGCGGGTCTCCTAGACACACATCGCTGTAAGGTGTCTGTCCGGCAGCTGCAAGTATACTGGGACCTCCTGCTGCCCTTTAACCCATGGCTCACCACTTGCCATCTTTGGGACCCTGTTACTTATAATCGCCTTATTGATCGGGTCACCAACGCCATGGAACATGAGAGCAAGCGCTTCCCTCCCGGCTTGCTCCCCACCTTAATAACCGTCCGCTCCTGCCTTCAAGGCTCCCTCCCCCCTGATCGAGGCCCCATTAAATCCAAGGAGGCCCTATCAACTCAGTCAACAGATTCAGACAGCGAGACCAATGCAGACCACGATTCGGACGCAGAATCCTTAGTCGAGCAGATTAACAACGCACTCGAAGTCGCCCCCCAAAAACAAAGCAATACTAAGCCTCTCCAAAATGGCGAACTTCCTCCTTCTTCTTCCACTGAGGGGAGGAAGTGCTCTAGTGATGACGTCAGCCCTAAGCCGAGCCGAAAACCGCATGCGCTTTACCCCGCCCTTTCACAGGGCGGAGTTAGTCCGCCATCTTATGCCTTAGGCCCCGCCCTTTCACAGGACGGGGCTAGTCCGCCATCTTATGCCTTAGCCACGCCCACCGCGCCACCATCTTGCGACGCTTGGGGCCTCCCACTTTCGCCTCCCCCTTCGGCGAGCTCCCCCTCGAAGCTGCTACTGGCAGCTGCCGCCGCTCCTCCCACCCTGCCGACTAACAACCCCTGGCTGCCTTCTACACCTCAAGGCAACCCTTGGGACAACGCTCCCCCTACCCCCACTCCCGTGCCAGGCCCTCTGCAAGCGCGTCCTCCTTTCTCTCGTGCTTTTCGCTGCTTTCCCCTTAACCTTACCCCCACACCACAGAAACCGTATGACTGGTATCCCATTGATTCGGATACTATCAAGCAGCTTCGCAGGGCCGTCAAGGAAGACGGGTTAGGTAGCCCATACGCTTCTCAATTATTGCAGGATATCGCCATGGACTTTTGCCTCCCCCAAGATTGGGCCTCGCTTGCCCGTACCATCCTTAACCCCGGCCAGTTTGTTAATTGGCGTGCTCACTTCCAGGCGGAAGCAGCTAAGCAAAGCGAGCAAGACGCAGCCACTGGAGTCTATCATCACCCCGAAGCTTACTTGGGCACGGGAGCGTTTATAAATGCATCTGCTTATATTAATGCACCTGCCACCTTTTGGCCTATCCTTCGGGGAATCGCCTTGCGAGCTTTTGCCAGCTGTTCCGCCTGTCAGCCTGCCAAATTCACCAAGCTCCTTCAGGAGCCAAATGAGCCTTTTGCCACCTTTGTCTCCAGGGTTGAAGAAACCTGCGCTCGGAAGGTTAGTGATCCCCAGGCCCAATTGGCTCTCGCTCGAGAACTCATTCTCGAGGGAGCCAATCCCCCTTGCAAGCAGGCTATTCTTCCCTTGCGGGAGAAAGGCCTACACGATTGGGTACTCGCCTGCAGCGCCTTTGACCCAGCTGCCGCGTCCCTAGCCCAGGCTGTCTCTGGCGCTGTCACTGCCGCCTTAGCCGCCACCACCGGTTGCTTTAAGTGCGGGCAGAGCGGTCATTTTGCCCAGGAGTGCCCCAACGCAGAGGTCAACCGCCCGCCTTTCATGCAGCGCAATGGGCGCCCCCCTCCCACTCCTTGCCCACGCTGCCAGTGTGGCTATCACTGGGCGCACGATTGCAAAAATAACCCCAAAACCCACTGCCGCTGCCCTGGTGTCAATCAGCGCCAAAACGCTGAGCAAGCTTTAAACTCCAAGCGGAGCAAGCCTCAGCCCCGCCCCTAAGAGGCAGCGTGCCGGCCGGTTCTAATAAAACTAATCACCTCACCGGCAATAAAACGCTTCTCTGGACAGTCCCTATCACTCCGGAAAAGCCTACCCGTAAATTAAGAATAGGGGGGCAATGGTACACGGGCACGCTCGATTCAGGGGCAGAAGTCTCTTGCATGCCCGCTCAGTATGCCACCATGTGCATGGTTCTCGATGGTCCCTCAGTAGTGGGAGCCACTGGTACCTCCACCTCTCTCCAGGCCATGGGACCCATTAAGTGGGAGGATGAAGAGGGCCACTCAGGCACCTTCCGCCCGTTATTCCTACACACCATAGACCAAATTCTATGGGGCCGTGATATCCTCGCCGCCTCTGGGGCAGTGCTTACCACGCAGCCCCCCCAATAATGTGCGCCACTGCTCGTTTAACACCTCCAGCGCCCGTTCCTCTGCAGTGGGATACTGAGGAACCTATATGGGTGGAGCAGTGGCCCCTTCCCACGCATAAATTAGTGGCACTCCAAGCCCTTGTCCAAGAACAATTGAACGCTAGCCACATAGAACCTTCTACTAGTCCCTATAATTCGCCAGTGTTTGTTATTCATAAAAAAGCCACAGGGAAATTTAGGCTCCTCAATGATCTGCGGGAGATCAATAAGCATATTCTTCCCATGGGCTCCCCGCAGCCTGGCCTCCCCCATCCGGTGGCCATCCCAGCCCACTATCATGTAGCC
Source organism: Choloepus didactylus (assembly GCF_015220235.1). Lineage (NCBI taxonomy): Eukaryota > Metazoa > Chordata > Mammalia > Pilosa > Megalonychidae > Choloepus > Choloepus didactylus. The sequence continues at coordinate 1,459,096 of NW_023637621.1, read as the reverse complement.
ACCATTGACATCAAAGACTGTTTCTTTTCCATCCCGCTTCATGAGCGAGACCGCCCTCGCTTTGCCTTTACAGTTCCCGTCCCCAATCACGCGGGCGCGGCTAGCAGGTACCAATGGAAAGTCCTCCCTCAGGGGATGCGTAACAGTCCGGCCATCTGCCAAATGTATGTTAATCACGCAGTGGCCCCCCTGCGAAAGCGGGCCATGCTCATCCATTACATGGATGACATCTTGGTGGCCGCTGAGGACGCCGAGGCTCTTCCTCTAATCCTTAAAGACCTCACCACTAATTTAGCTGACCTCGGCCTTACGGTTCAGCCCGATAAAGTTCAGATTGTGCCACCATTAGCCTTCTTAGGGTTTAGTATTGATAAAACCATTGCCCCGTCCGCTCCCCAGCTGGACATACCGGATCGGGTCACTATCACTGAGCTTCAACAGCTCTGCGGTCAGATTAATTGGCTCCGCTCTGCGTTGCCAATCACCACTGCGCAGCTCCAACCACTCTTTATGCTGCTGAGTGTCCCAGAAGCCCCGCCGCTAGCAATCTCCCAGCGCATTAAGCTCACCCAGGAGGCAAAGGAGGCCATTGCCGCCATTAACAAGGCGCTCGCCGCCTGCTGTCTCAACAGGTTCAGCACTAGAGAGGGCAATCTTATAGCACTCATCCTTTCTACGCCCGGAACACCCATGGGCTGCCTGTGGCAAAATGGCCCTCTACTTTGGGCGCACCCTGCTAAAAGTCGGCTCAGGAAAATCTGCCCCGCAGTGCGGCTCTGGATCAGCCTAGCTTCAGATCTAGTCACCCTGGCTGTTCATGTATTTGGAGAGCCGCCGGGAAAAATTGTTTGGCCCCTGGACGCAGGCCAAACCCGCCTGCTTATACGTGATAACCCGGACATGCAAATCCTCTTAGAAGGATTCCAGGGGGAATTCAGCTGCCACTATCCTAGCCATCGACTGTTACAGGGGCTCGCCAAGCTTCCCTTCCGCAGCCCCTTCCACCCTTTCCCCTCCTCTGCACCCATCCAGGGTGCCACTACCGTCTTTACTGACGCCTCCAAAACCCGTTTCGCCTTCCTCTCTTATTCCCAGGACCACCCGGAACCCCGCCTATTCAGTTATGTCAACCTTCATTCAGTCCAAGTGGGGGAAATTCTGGCGGTGTCATACGCGCTAAACACCCACTGTAACCACCCAGTTAACATTTTCACTGACAGCCTCTACACTTATCAGGTCTGCCGAGTCCTCGCATTTTCCACCTTTTTCCCCGGGAACTCGGCCATTGATAAAGCACTTTCTGACCTCAGGAGCATCCTGGAGCATCGACAGGATCCTTGGTTCATTAGCCACATTCGTAGTCACTCAGGCCTTCCGGGGCCCCTGGCTAATGGCAATAGTATAGTAGACCAAGCGGTCTCAGCTCAGAATACCCAAGCTATGCTAACTCACACGGCAGCCCCTCCGGGGGATGCTGTTAACCAGGCCAAGTTATTGCATTCCAGGTTTCACTTTTCGGCTATGTCGTTACATCATTTATGTGGCCTCCCCCTAGATACCTGTAAACATCTTGTCCGCAATTGTGCAACTTGTGCGCCCTTTGCGCCGCTTGGCCCCTTGCAACCTCAGGGAGTCAACCCACGAGGCCTAAAACCCAATTCTAGATGGCAAATGGATGTAACTCACGTTTCGTCCTTTGGGCGCCTCAAGTATGTACATGTAATGATTGACACCTTCTCAGCCATGTGTTATGCAGTCCCCCTCGCCGGGGAAACGGCCAAACACTGTATCAAGGCCCTAAGACAGGGAATTCTCTTCATGGGAGTCCCCTGGGACATAAAAACGGACAATGGGCCTGCCTATCGCAGTGCCTCCTTTGCGGCCTTTCTTCAGTTATATAACATCACCCATCATTTCGGCATCCCCTATAATCCACAGGGGCAAGCCATTGTGGAAGCAGTCCATCGCCGCTTAAAAACACAAATTGAAAAAGAAAGGGCAATGCTCCCCCAGGCAACTCCAGGGGACCTTATCATAGCAGCCCTTATTCACCTTAATCTACTCACATTCAATAAAGAAGGGCTTTCGCCCCTACATAAACATTGGGGGCCCTCGTATAGGCCCACCCAGGCCCCGATGGTCTACTGGAAGGACCCAGAGAATAATGCCTGGAAGGGTCCCTCCCCACTCCTCGCCCAGGGGCGCGGGTTTGCTTGTGTTTTCCCAGATGATGCATCACAACCAATCTGGATCCCGGGAAAAGCAATCCGACCCGCCACCAGCAGCCAGACGGCCGACAAGACGAGAACGCCGCCGTCTCCGCAGCCTAACGTACCAGATGACAACCTTGCAACTGGACCAGGAAGGCCGTCCGAGAGCACCCCCGGAGAGGCATGAAAACTCGCAAGAGGAAAGACAAGAAATCGTCCAAATCATGCGCCTATACAGACAGGCAAAAGCCAGCCCCCTACACCTCCATAACCCCCACCCAAGCATTGCTTCCCTTCTAATGGTCATGCTTACCCTCGCCTCTTCCACCCAGGCCAACTCACTACACCAACCTTTTAACTGGACAGTCCATATCATGGGGGGAATAGAGAAGGACCTCCTCTATAATGTTACAGCCGAGGCTCCTTCGTTTACTGCCAGCATTTGTGATTTTGTTCAATTCACAGGTTTATACAATAATAATTGGTTACGTAATCAATGTCAAGGCGGCCTCGTTTCTGGTTATTACATATGTCCCTCCACAGGCAAAGGCTGTGCTGACCCCTCGCATTTTTATTGCCCCTCCTGGGGGTGTGAAACAATGGCCTACGGATGGTCTGAAGCTCCCAATAGAGATCAGCACCTCCAAGTGTCATGGACAAAGCCAAATTGGCGCAATATAACCCTTAAGGTAAAAAACCCCGGCGAGGACAATTGGCTTGGTGGCCGCACATATGGCCTCCGCCTCTACATGGAGGGCTATGATTGGGGTGGTCTCTTCTCTATACAAAAAAGACACCCCACCGCCACCGATCCGAGCGGCGTTGGCCCCAACAAAGTCCTTAACCCCCTTAATCCACGGCCCTCCAGCCGCACCTCAGCTGCAAACAGCGCATCGCCAACTCCACCGCCCCAACCTTTCCTACCCCCCTCTCGTTACTCCTCTCCCCTCCTCGACCTTATCCAAGCGGCCTTCACCTCAGTGAATTCCTCCAACCCCAATCTTACCTCCTCTTGTTGGCTTTGCCTCTCCACCTCTTCCTCCCTGTATGAGCCCGTCGCCTCCAACCTTTCCTTTTCAGAAAATACAGAGAACAGCCCCTCGGAATGCAATTGGAATACCTCTGCCGTCCCCCTAACCTTTCATTCAGTCTCCTTTACAGGAAAGTGTATCCGCCCTCGCTCAAACAACTCTCCCAACCTCACAGCTTGTGCCAACTACTCATCTCCCAGCAGCTCTGCCAAATTTCTTATTCCTCACAACTCCTCCCAATGGCTCTGCTCCTCTACAGGACTTACCCCCTGCCTTAACGTGCAGACCCTTAATACAACTAATGAAACTTGCCTCCTAATTGTCCTTATCCCTAGGGTCCTATACCACAGCGAGGAAGACTTCTTTCTCCGCCTGGAAAGAACTGCAGCTCCTGCCCCACTGCAAAAGCGAGAGCCCATCACCGTCCTCACGATTGCCTCCCTCCTAGGTCTTGCAGGCGCTGGCACCGGAATCGCTGCATTAGCCAGTCAAGGCTCCGCCCTAACTCACCTCCGGGCGGCTGTTGACGAGGACATTCGTCACCTACAAAACGCTATTTCCCATCTTAAAAATTCTGTCAACTCCCTCTCTGAGGTCGTGCTCCAAAACCGCCGAGGTCTCGACCTTCTCCTCCTCAAAGAAGGAGGCCTTTGCGCCGCCCTAGGAGAAGAGTGCTGTGTATATGCCAATTCCACAGGTCTCGCCGAAGACAGCCTAAAGAAGGTCCGAGAGGGACTAGAACAACGCAAAAGAAACCGTGAAACCACCAACTATTGGTCCCACATCTTTACCCCCCTCCTCCCATACCTCCTCCCTCTCATCGGCCCCCTACTAATGATTATTCTAGCTCTCACCCTAGGGCCCTGCATTATCCGCAGAATTGTCCAGCTTGCTAAGAACCAAGCCGATGCTGTCTTTTCATCATTTGTGCAAATCCAGTATCAACAACTCGCCTCTACTAAAGAAACTAACCCTCTGCAGCGTCACCACCCTCGTCCATCCCGCAAGCAGCGAGGCCCCTCTCGAATGCCCGGGCGCCACACCAACGTCGAGCTCCAGCCTCTCTGACTACCATCTACCCCTATCCCTTCCCCCACCTCCCCTTTCCCTCATCCCTTGGCGGATCTCTCCGGTAAGCTTCTTCCTCTAATTAGAAAAGAAGGGGGAAATGCGGGACACTGTTTACGAGTTCCGACTTGGCGGGCCTGGGCCAGGGGAACTGATCAGCCCCTAGGAAAGGTAGTGGGGCACGGGCGGTAGCGCCCTCCACGGCCCCCCGGGCCTGAGAAAGTGGAGCCGAATGCAGGCCCCATTTCCTCACCCCAAAGTACAACTGTTGGGGAGGGCTTGCCGGAGAAACCCCCCTCCCCCCCCCCCCCCCCCCCCGTGCCTTACCTGCACCCTCCACCCTCTTCGTTACCATAGCAACTCCCGCCCTCCCCGTTGCCGAAGCAACTCCCGCCCCTTTTCAAACAACCTCCGCGCCCTCTCAGAACCAATCCAAGCCTTTAACCCCTACAGCTACCCCGCCCTCTAAACCGCCCGATATAAGCTTGTACTCTCCCCTAATAAACTCTCTTGGCTTCATCACCCTCAAAGAAACGTGTCCCGCCTGTTTCTTCTCGCCGCCCTCCACACCTTGCACGCCATCGCCGGGGACCGGGCCCAGTCCCCCGCCTCGCCCTCGCCTCCTCCGGGAAAGAGCCCCCGCCGCCGGTACCCTCCGAGCAATCCCGAGAGCCGAGGGTTCAGCAACCGGCCGCCCCCCCCCCCTCAAGAAACAAAAGACAAGGCCGCATCATTCTATATATTCACTTTCATGCCTAAAAATACGAATAGAGTAGCCCTCCTTTCAAATAACTTATTATTGCTCTATAGCTTAGCAGAAATTAAAATAGTGGGGAAACAAGGCAATTTTGTATATTATTCTTAAAAAGCAGGATCTTTGAAACAGAAGAATAACAATGTCCAATATATAATGGAAAAGACACCCAAAATGCAAAATCCTTCCTTTTATCAGCAACTTGTCTGTAATCCACAAAACAAAATATATTTTTTATAGAAACATGAGACAACCCAGAAAAGCACATATAAAGGGGGAAAAAAGTCTTGTGATTCCACAGGGTTAGAAGACTGCCATAATTTCTTGGCTCTTTGATCTTATTGCTACTTTTCTCGTTAAAACAATCTCAATACCATTTCTATCTGGACATCTCTGATGGATTGTGGGGGTGGGGGGAGAGCCAAGTTAAGAACATTCTCAAATAACTTGCTTGGACTGTTTGGCCAGAGAAACTGAGGGGGACGTGAAAGTCAAGTTTCTCCGTCCCTCACAAGAAAAGGACACAGCCCTTCAATCTCAGTAAGGACTAAATGTTTCAGGCTCCAAACATCCCACAGATGTCATCTTATTATTACGATATGTTCAATTCTATGGAAATGCAAACAGACATGCTGTATTCTGCCATTGTCTATCGTCTGTGTGTGTGTACGTGTGGGTTTGTGTGTGTGCACATATGTACGTGTATATATCTTTCTGAACACGTCTTGAGAATGGATAGGAAGTAGAAGAAACTCAGAAACAACTGATATTGGACCCATATCAGGAAGCACAGCTGGTTGCTTCCACACTTGGAGAACGTGGAAATGACTGTTTCAGAACCCCAAGGCTAACACTGCACACACGGGCATGGGATATGGCAAACACAGTTCCTGTTCTCCCTGTGGTGTGCAACAGATTTTTATGCACCAGCAAGTGGAGGCATTGTGGATGCAAAATATCCCGTCGGGCAAATGCATCAACTATTCTTGTGGACATACATTTCCACGTCAATGTGTAGAGCTATTTTAACTCCTTGACATGCTCCTTGCTTGAAACAGCATCTGAGCTCTCCCAGATGTGCACCAGCCACAGGATTTCTAAATCTTTGGGGCAAGTTTACCATGTCAGAGCAAACTGCCCCATACAAAGGGATTTCAAGAGTAAGTGATCTAGGCTTTAGGGTAGAAAAAGGGACTTAGAAAGAAACAGCAGAGCGAGACTTTAGAATGCTAAAAACCAAACCAAATCCCCACGGACTTGAAAGTCAAACACAATTGGTTTCCTTTTGCTTTTAATGTTTAAATCCTTCTAATTTCTAATAGAGAAGTTAGCTACAGATGCAACTACCAAAGAAACAAAACAAAACAAAGCAAAACATAGCCCTTTATATTGACTCATAGACTCCCACCTTCAGGAAACACTTACTTGGAAAAGGGGAAATAAAGGGAGGCAAGAGAGTTTTTCGAAGGTTTCCACATTGATGGCCTTGTTTCTTTCTGAGTCTCCCCAGAGCCTGCACCAGCCTCTGCTCACAATGAAGTCACCAGCAGATTGTTGGGGTGATGCAGCCGCCGGGCAGCCCCTGAGGTAGTGTCCCGCCCCCAGGTCCCCAGTGTGGCTCTCATGCAAGCTCAAACCCCACCACACCCAGGAAGGGAGTCCACCTCCTTCCGGACCCACAGCCCTGTCCCACCTGCCTGCCTCTCAGTGCCCCCATTTACCCCAACATCCAATGGAGAACACACAGTGCAAGTTCCCAGACCAATACTCACTTCATGTCAAGTGTGAGCTTGCGTGAGGTTGAGGCAAAGCAGAACTGAAATCTTGGCACCTCCGTTAGATGGGAGAGTAAAAGAGTGCCATGCATTCTTCTCTAAAAATCTTTCCCCAGCTGCCTGACTTATTGCAATCAGACATCTGGACCAAGGGGGCCTTTGGCTGCCCACCCCCTTCTTACAGGATGCACTATGTCCCTCAAAACAATATGCCCACGTCCTAACACCTTGTACCTCCCCATGGACCTTATTTGGAAATAGTTTCTTTGAACTGGATTAGAGTGGGTCCTCATCCAATAGACTGGTGGTTTTATAACAGGAAATCTGGAATCACAGACAGACAGGTGAGAAGGGCATGTGAAGATGAAGGCAGAGGTTGGAGGGAAGCACGTGCAAGCCAAGGAATGCCCAGAAGAGGGAAGGAAAGAGGTTCTCCTGCAGCTTCCAGAACTGGGAGAGAATAAACATGTTGATTGAAGCCGCCCAGGGACATGAAAAACCTCCTCCCCCAACACTCCCCCAGCTCAACCACACCCAACTTTACGTCAAAACTGCTTTCCCTGAAACCTCTGTGTGCCGGTTTGAATGTATTATGTCCTCCAGAAAAAGCCATATTCTTTGATGCAATCTTGTGGGGCAGACATAATAGTGGGGATTAAGTTGGAACGTTTGGATTAGGTTGTTTGCATGGAGATGTGCCCCACCCAACTGTAGATGATAACTGATGGGATATTTCCATGGAGGCGTGGCCCCACCCATTCAGGATGGGCCTTGATCATTGGAGCCGTATAAATGAGCTGTCTTAAAGAGAAGGAACTCAGTGCAGCTGTGAGTGACGTTTTGCAGAGGAGCAAGCTTGCTAGAGAGGAACATCCTGGGAGAAAGCCATTTTGAAACCAGAACTTTGGAGCAGACGCCAGCCACGTGCCTTCCCAGCTAAGAGAGGTTTTCCGGACGCCATTGGCCATCCTCCAGTGAAGGTACCCGATTACTGATGTGTTACCTTGGACACTTTATGGCCTTAAAACTGTAACTGTGTAACCAAATAAACCCCCTTTTCATAAAAGCCAATCCATCTCTGGTGTTTTGCATTCTGCAGCATTAGCAAACTAGAACACTCTGGCATCGCCAGCTCTGCATAGGATGTTTGGAGTCCTGCCACAAGGAGGGCTGCATGTGTGATTGTGTGTGCATCTGCATGTGCCTCTGTGTGTGTGTGTCCTGATAACACTGCATATGGACCCTGGCTCCTTCCTTCCCAATCCCCACTTGCCTCTCCCATGTCCCCTTTTGCCTGCTGACACCCACTGGCCTCTGCTCTCTGGGACCTCACTCTGGGTCCCTGTCCTCATCGTAGCTGCTGCCCTAAACCCCAGTCTCACCATGAAGCTGCCCCTCACCCCAGCTACACCTCCCTGCAGAGGCTTAGCCACTCCAGGCTTCCCCCAAGGCCCCTTCTGCTGACCAGGTGCTCTGTACACAAACCTAGCCCACCTGTAAATGCAGACCCAATGGGGACACACACCCCCCACAGTCACCTCCATGACCCCCAGGTTGCAGCAGGTTTCAACCACCCTCTTTTAGGACCATGTCACCATCCGGGGCCCCAAACCCACCCTGGAGACCCAAAATCAGCCAGGGAGGTGTGCAAGACAAGACTTAGCATGGAAACAGGAATCTCCTGGCCCCCTCCCCTTCTCCCACCCTCCACCTCCAACCCCAGGCCTGGAGCACCTCCCCCCACACACACAACCACTCAAGCAAGAGCTCACCTCCGTGCCTTCAGTTCACTCTAAAATCACCGCTGCACATGGAGCACACACAGCAGATACTCAAGCTCTAGTGGGGTGATTCTGCCTCAGGTCCTTGACTTCAGATTCCTGTCTCACAACCTCTGACCCTGCAGGACCCCCTCTTTCCTGGACATACAACCCCACTGTCACCATTTGCTTCTCCCAAGCACATACCTGGACCTCCCCACAAATACCACCCCACGGAAATTAGGTAGGGATGGGCAGCGGCCTGTTCTTGTTTTCATGCAGCTGAGAAGGCTGTCAATGAATCCACCAAAAAGGTTTCATTTCTGTGGCTTCCTGCTCTGCAGAAGCCCCGAGACCCTTCAACCAGGAGGTGTAGTGGGGGCACCGAGGACGGACAAATGCCTTCAGCTGTGGGCTACCAATGTCACATCACCCAGTCATAGCTTCTCAGCATCTTCTAAAAGGGTAGATGGTCAGGAAACACCTGTGGACCCACCCACATCATGCTCACAGGCGTTTGCTCCAAACCACACTCCCAGTTCATCATAAGCGTCCGTCCACCAAAGCTAGCGGCCAGTCGCGACTCCTTCTGTCCAGGCCAAGGGGCAGGGGGCTGGGGGCCGCCAGCCAGAAACTCCCTTCTGCCTCTCCAGGGATGGCCCTCTGGGGCTGGGGAATGACAAGAAAACACCACACAACCCGCCCTGATGGGACGGGAACCGAGCCGCCATTTGGGGAGGGGTCTGCTGGGAGCTGCAGAGAGGCTGTTTTGAACTGTGACTGTGTTTTGTTTCCTAGTCAACTTGAAAACAGACCATCCCACCAGCAAAAATCTGAAGGCCCTCCGTGGTTTCCTCTAAACACTGGAGCATGACAGTGACTCAGAGATGGGAGGCTCTGCCTTTCAGAGAACGTGAGTCACCCTCAGCCCAGAAGACACATCCTTCAGAGGCAAACCGTTGGTTCTTTTTTTAAAAAATCAGCCAGGCGCTTGCAGAAGGGTGATGAGCTTGCTGGACAAATCGTCCCTATAGCTCTGAGTGCCGGGCTAATTGAGGATGCACAACCGAAAACGAGCTTGGCCTGGGATACAGAGATGCTAAAGCGCTCTTTTGAACAGGTGGCTTTGCACACGTCAACTGTCCTGCAACTGGGAGCTCCTAAATCCTGTCGTGATGGAATATTGGTATTTTATATACAAATAAAAAGGCTTATAATAATAAGCTGTAGTCCCTGGCCTTGCCTTGGGTCAATAAATCAGAATATTTAGGAGTGGGACCAGGCTTCAGTGTTTGAGCCTTTTTATGAGACACCTATTTAGACTAACTCTGCAGACCACTGCTAGGGATTTCCATGTGCTTAATATGTTTCCAACCCGCCCCCTGTTTTCCATCTCTGATGTCTGGGGAGCCCCTTCCACCCACTCTCCCTGCTGCTGACCCCAGACGGGTCCTGTGAGCTAAAATCCCACTCTCCTTGGTGGTGGTAATCGACATCACTCACCATCGGGCCCCTGCAGCAACGACCGTGCACAAAAAACTGCAGCTCTCCCCATCCTTAGTGCTTCTGGCTTCCCTAGCATCCTCCAGGCAGCCCACCCACAGCCTCCCTGCAGCTGCAAAAGTGCCCACACCTGGCTGTTTTTCTACACCCAGCCTCCCCCTTCACATCCGGCTTCCCCTCAGCTCACTCAAAGAGCCTCTGCACAGAGCAGGAGCCTGCAAGAAGCCCTCTCTGACCCCTTCGGGGAGGGAGTCTCTGCTCACAAGCCACTGGGTGCTCAGGGCTTACTGACATCCACAGTGGCACATACCTCACTGCACTCACATCAACTCCCGGGCTGAGAACAGAGGATGCGGACCAGGTCTTTCTTCTCTGGAGCCCCAGCCACCAGCAAGGGCAGACTAATCCTTGCAGGTTGGAGGGGTGCATAAGAGAGCTAGTGCAGGGATGGACGAGGGGGCAAATGGATGGGTGGGTGGGTGAGTGGATGAGTGAGTAGATGGGTGGGTGGATGGATGGATAGTGGACAGATGGATGGGTGGGTAGGTGAGTGGATAGGTGGTTAGGTGACTGGATGGGTGGGTGAGTGGGTGGATGATAGGATTGATGGATGGATGGATGGGTGGGTGGATTGATGGATGGGTGGGTGGATGGATGAATGGATGGATGGGTGGATGGATGGGTGGGTGGATGGGTGGTTGGGTGAGTGGATGGATGGGTGGGTGATGGGATTGATGGATGGTTGGGTGAGTGGGTGATGGGTGGCTGTATGGGTGATTGGGTGGGTTGATGGGTGGTTGGATGGACTGATGGATGAGTGGGTGGATGGGTGATTGGTGGGTGGATGATGGGATTGATGGATGGGTGGGTGGGTAGGTGAGTGGATGGTGGATGGTTGGATGGGTGTTTGGATGAGTGGATGGGTGGTTGGGTGGGTTGATGGGTGGTTGGGTGGGTGGGTCAATGGACTGATGGATGGGTTGGTGAATGGGTGGGTGGGTGGATGGGTGATTGAGTGAGTGGATGGGTGGTTGGATGGAAGGATGGGTGGTTGGGTGGATGGATGGATGGGTGGGTGGATCAGTGGGTGGATGGGTGATTGGTGGGTGGATGATGGAAGTGATGGATGGGTGGGTGGGTGGGTTGATGAGTGGTTGGGTGGGTGGGTGGATGGACTGATGGATGGTTTGGTGAATGGATGGTTGGGTGGATGGGTGATTGGGTGAGTGGATGGGTGGGTGAGTGATGGGATTGATGGATGATTGGGTGAGTGGGTAAGTGTGGCTGTATGGGTGATTGGGGGGGTGGCTAGGTGGGTTGATGGGTGGTTGGGTGGATGGATGAGTGGTTGCATGGTTGAGTTGCAGAGGCCTCAGCACCTCATCTGACATGAGTTCACTTCCAGGATAAGAAGCACAGGGAGCTCTCTCCCAACAAGCGTTCTCTTGCAGGCTGTGTTTGCTTTAGCTACCAGAGGTCACTCCCTCTCCATCATGCCCAAGTGTCCTGGCTGTCCCAGCATGGTCCACGTGCCCACTCCTTGAGAGCTTGGTGCTGCCACTCATGAAGCACTCTTTCTGCCCCACCCCCCACCCCCACACACACACCGGTACTCAGGGACAGCAGCTCTGTACTCTGGACCCCACTGGCTTCTGGAACAGGCTTGGCACTCGGTCACCTCACGGCTACAGTCAGCCACACCCAGGACAGTCCGGGACATTCATCTCCTTGTGGCTCGCTCTCTGATCCTATTTCCCTGCCTCTATTTCTCTCCTCCCTTCTCCACCCGATGATTTCCTTCTTAGCAGATCATAGCTTAGAACCTAAGAAGAAATTTAAATGTCACCCTATAATGAAGCTTCATGTTTGCCCCACTTGAAAGAATTGATCAAATTTATGTTTGCTAAAGAAATGAAATACTAATGCCTGTTTTCTGTAGGCTGTTCTTTTCTTTCTTCATTCCTGCAACTCCCTTCCCACTGGAGTTATGCGGGAAAAGGAAGCAAAGTCTGAGCCCACAGAAATGGGATCTGGGGCAGTATGGGGCTGATCCAGAAGTCAAGAAAGTAAAAGGGGAACCAACCAGAAAAGGGTGGGGGGTAAACTGACCACAGCTGCTCCCAGTTGGGCTCACCAGCATCCACGTGAAGTGATCCATGTGAGCCCCATCCAGCATTCTAGTGGATACACTTGTAGATAATTTGGGCATTTAAAGAACAACCCACGTTGAGCATTGCTGAGCAGGCCAGTGCCCCTAGTCACCAGGAGAAGGCCAGCGGGACCATCGGACAGCATCCTCGGGTGCCAGCGCATCGTCCCCGAGCAGAAGTTCCCTCAGTGCTGCCTCTGGTGGCAAAGTCCTCCCACCAGAAAAAAATGGAAAGCATGCAAAAAGGCAGATTCCCAGTAGGCACAGGTTTCTCCTGACCCTTAAAAAGACTGTGTGCCGAGTAACAAAGTTACATTACAGTGTTAGACGATAGGTGCATTGGATAACGGTTTCTCCATTTCTGTTACAGATCGTTGCACGTGTTTATACTTGCCCGTGGCATGGCCTGACATGTGCCAGCTTTTAAAAACCGAGAGGTTCTGATTCCAGAGGTGGGGAGGGGGCTGGGCACCTGCTGTCTGGGGGAGTCTAGAGGTGGCTGCAGTGAAATCCAGGCAGCCGACACCCACGGACACCATCCCCAAAGCCCACCCCGGCTCTACCATCGGTGCCAATTGCTTCTGGCTGCTTCTTCCCTCGAATTGCCTGCATGTTCTTCAGCACATGACTTCATCTTCTAACCTCCACGTCTTCATCCATAAAAGGGCCACATTAAACCTCTCCAGGGCTACCGTGGAGATGACATTAACGCTGTGAACACCCATTGAGAAGCGCAACGCAGCACAGAAGGGCAAGTGGGGCTCAAGAAAACTGTCACAAGAAATCCAGTGTTATGGGGGAAAAAATGGAGTGTTTGGTAAAATGACAGTTCAGCAGTTCTCAACCCCTGAGGGGCTTTTTAAAAACCCCAATGCAGCCAGGACACAAACCGATAAACCAAAGGATGTGGGGTGGGGTCTGTGGAGGTGAGCGGTAGATTTCTACAAGCTCCCGGGGAGCCTGCTGGGGATCATGGCTTCCAGGGGTCCCGGCTGGGGGAGTTGAGCAGATTTTGATGGTCACCCAGGCCTTAAGAGAGAGAAGGAGTAAGCAGGAAGGCAGGAACACAAGTGGCAACATTCAAAGGTTTTTAGCCCAAGCATTGGATACAGCTGCAGCTTAATATACTTAATTTTCTTTGCAATCCTACATATTTTATTTTATGCAATAAAAAAATTATTCTGAGAGAGTCTTTAGGCCTCCTCAAGTGCCCAAAGTGTCCTGGGGACACAGTAATTAGGGGCTCTTGTTTTAGTCCAGGAGAAACATTATTGGGGATGGGAAAGGAGGGGAGTCTGAAATAAGAAAGCAGAAATGAAGAAAAAGGATGGGTCAAGAACGGTTTATCAAATTAAATCCACAGGATTTACTAATAGATCAGATCAGGGACGGAGGAGTTGTCAGGAATGGAGTGCAATGCTTATGTTTGAGAGTCTGAGCACATGGTCATATCATAAAAGATAAGATTGAAGGAGGTGATGCAGACTGGGGAGGAAATAATGAGGTGTTTTGCACAGGGGCATTGGGACACCACCGCTGACCGCTGACCGCTTAGACCCAAAGGAGCAGATCAATCAGCCGCTGACCACGTAACTGTCACCTACAGTCAGGCTTGGACCTGAGAGCCTGGGGGAGCAAGCAGAAACATTCCAGAAGGTGGGCACAGAAGCTTACTCTGCTGTCCCCGGGTTCAGGGTGACTTGAAACTAATCTTCCTCTCTGCTGACCCAGCTCCACAATTCCCTCCCAAACCAAGCCCCAGCTCCTTATCTTGTTGGGATGCAAAGAATGCAACCCATCGCCCTGTGAAAATGCTTGTGGTTTCACAACAGCAAGATAGGGTACATTTCCTACTGCAACCCTTTGCCATATGTTGATGCAGCTGCTTCAAGGGAAAGAGATGTCAGCGCTGGGAGCTGGGGGTGGAATCCGGCTACCTCCAAGGTCCAGCTCAGCCAGGGTCCTCCAGAAAGTTCCCCAATGTGAAGATGCCTGCTCTCGGCCCTCACCGCTGCATCCCAGCCCACATGTCACCCAGAAACGCCATTAACAGCCATCTCCAAACCCCAAACAGGCATCCCCAAACCCTGCCCTCTTCCCACTACAGAGTGTTCTCGGTGTAAAAAGTCTAACAATTCTCTCACCACAATCTTAAAAAGAGAGGGACACTAAAGATACAAGGACAATTAAAATGCAGTGCATGATTCCAGACTGGATCTAATAATGGAGAAAAAAATGCCCAAAGGGACATTATTGGAACAACTGAAAAAAATTGGAATATTGGCTGTAAGCTCTATTCCAATGCTAAATTTCTCGAACTTGATAGCTGTATTTAAGGTGGTTACATAAATGGGCCTCCTTGTTTTTAGGAAATGTACATAGAAATGTTAAATGTTAGGGGAGAATGATGTATGCAAACTGCTCTCAAATGATTAAATAATAGAGACAGGCATAGAGATAGAGGTAAAAAGATGAGTGATAGATTATAGATAGAAAGATGTAGATAGATACAGATGACAGATAGATAGTAGATGTGCATATATAGAGAGATAGATGATTGATAGATATATATATAGTTGATAGATAAAATATGTGATACATTGATAGGCAGACAGACACAGATGGAGACAGATGATTGATAGATAAATACATAGGTAGATAGAATATAGATAGAATGATTAATAAATGGAATGATAGATAAATACATAGATGATTGATAGATAAATAGAATATAGATAGAATGATAAACAGAATGACCGGTAAATACATAGATAGATGATTGATAGAATGATGATTGATAAATAGAATGATAGATACATAGATAGATAGAATGACAGACAAATAAAATCTGGTTGGGGGTATGTTGGAGTCCCATGTTTTGTTTTTGCATTATTTTTGCAAACTTCCTGTAAGTTTGAAGTTATTTAAAAATAAAAAGTTAGGAAAAAAGATCTGACAATCCTCTTTCCTGTACCTCTTCATCAGGTGAGTTACATTTTGTGCTGAATAAATAAAAAAGAGACCATTTTAATTCATATCTAGATTTGAGCCCATGTCCTTCTCTAAAAGAAGAAAGCTAACAACTGCTGACTGGCAATCTTTGGGTTCTGGCAGTGTTTAAAAAACATCTCCTCGGCCAACTCCATTTACTATGAGGACAATGGGCATTAACAATTACGGTTCACTGTGTTCTTGTTGAAAGTTCTGCATTTTCCAGTCTGCAGTCCCTTACGGATGACTATCTTGCCAGAGCACATTTAGACAGTGCCACAAACACTCAGACACGGAAACGGACAAAAGAAGCCAGAGTTCTTTGGCCGTATTCTCTAAAGCTGAGTCGTGTCTTTCTTCCAAGCACGGGGAATTTAACAGCCTCATACACATTCTGCCTCTTCAAGAGGGGCTGCTGTGTTTCAAACAACTTCAGTTAATTCTTTTCTTAAAGCACCCCTGGAATAACTCATCTGCTCTCGAAAGATTGCAGATCGACTGTGACTCTAAGTGACTTCACAAAACCGAACGGAAATGGAATGTCTACTTAGCAAGGTGTGAGTGCTGCCTGCTGATGTTTTCCTACTCAAATCTATTTTTTTTTCCTTTTTAATGTGGCTGGCTTTGTGACTCGCTAACGGGTCTCTATCTGCAGTCTGAGAATCACCGGTTTGAGGGCTTTGTCTAGCTTGAGGAAGAGAGAGGGATGTTTCTGGCTTCCTGTTTAGGAGAATTGTCAATAACTTCCCTGAGGGGACTACAGGAGATGGTAGTAACCCTGAAACAAAGCTGGAACACACCTATGTGTGATCTCCAAAACTAATATGAAAACTAGGCAGAAAAACGTGAACAGGAAATTCAAGAAGAGGAAGTCCTACAGCATGTAAAGAAGCGAAAAGAGAGCAATAGTTCTGTGAATGCAAACAGAATCTTTGATTAGCTACCGTCTTTCACCCAAGAGATTGGCACAGATGAAAAGAAGTGCCAAATGTTTGGTCACTGCAGCCAACCCAGAGATTCCACCAGATAACGACGAAGCCACATCCAATGTGGTGGCACAATCTTGAAGAAAAGGACTTTCTCAAAATATTGTGTGTGGCCTCTCTCCCTAAGCCAGCTTTGCAAATATACTCACTGCTCTCCCCTCAATGTGGGACCTGATTCCCAGGGGTGTAAATCTCCCTGGCAAAGTGGGACATGATTCCTGGGGATGAGCCCGGACCTGGCATCATGGGATTGAGAAAGCCTCCTTGACCAAAAGCGGGGGAAAAAATGAAACAAAATAAAGTTTCAGTGCCTGAGAGATTTCCAGTAGAGTTGGAGAGGTCATTCTGGAGGTTGCTCTTATGCATTATATAGATATTCCTTTTTAGTTTTTTGTGTATTGGAATAGCTAGAAGGAAATACCTGAAACTTCTCAACTGTAATCCCGTAGCCTTGATTCCTGATGATAATATTATAACCATATAGCTTTTACAGGGTGATCATTTGATTGTGAAAACCTTGTGACTGACACTTCCTTTTATCCAGCATATGGGCATATGAGTAATCAAATAAAGACAAAGAAAAAAAATGGGGGGGGAGGTGGTATAAGGGGTATGGGATGCTTTGGGTGTTTTTTATTTTTATTTATTTTTATTTTTTATTTTTTTTTCCTTTTATTTTTGGAGTAGTGAAAATATTCTAAAATTGATTGTGGTGATCAATGCACAGCTATGTGGTGATACTGTGAGCCATAGATCATATTCCTTGGATGGAAAATATGGTGCGTGAATACATATCAATAAAATTACATTTAAAAAAAAGCAAAGATCATGGATGTTAATCTCTCCAAGGTGAAATGTGTTCAAGCTTTATAAGCAGAGAAAGGGGAAAAAGCAAACACACCAAGTTAAATAAAATGTAATTAAATTTCATCAAAGCCAAGGGTGCAGGTGACATATGAAGGCAAGGGCTAGGATGGATGGAGGCTGCTGGACAATTAAAAGGCCAGAAACATTCTCTTAATGGCCTGGACAGACAGATACCCACAGGGGTACAAGACATGGCCAAGAGGAAACTGCGAAAAACAAGCCCACGTCTGCCCTGGCATTGTTGAGTTCCTTTCAGTGGATGGGAGTGTTTGCATTTTCAAATAGCAAAGGCCACTGCCCAAAGGCCCAGGGGAAAAAAAAAATAAAAAAATAAAACTGACTTTGCAGTTGGCTCCATGTTTGGCCCAGGACTGAGCTCCTGAATCCATCTCACAGAATCCCATCCAATATGCTCCAATCACTTTCACACTCATTGATTTCCAGTAACTCCAGCTACTGCAACCACATTACAGTCTGTCATGAATGCAGTTCAGCCAAGGCACCCGCCCACCAGCATCCTACACATGCAAATTCCAAATGCTATGCCCAAGCACCACTGACATTTGCAGCCAGATAATTCTTTGATGCAGGGGCTCTCTTGTGCATCGTAAGACATCTGTGAGCCTCCCCACACCTGCTAGAAGCCAGTAGCACCCCCCTCTCCCCCAGTTGTGGCAACCCAAAATGTCTGTAGGCATTGCCTGGTTGGGAAGTCTGCTCTCTATAAAGCTAAAGAGTCTACTCTTTCCTTCTGCAGCCTCATGGCCCCCACACCCACTCTTGGGAGAATTTCTGAGGATCTGGGACCACAGAGCCCTGGGGAGCCAAGAGTGTGGCACAGCAGCACTTAAGATCCATGGCAGGCTCAGTGGGCAGAATGGAAACCAAGCCAGACACATTTCTATAAGAAAGTGTGTTCTAAGTTCCACCCACTCAAAAGCAAACTTTTCTGGTAAAACCCCATTTGTATCTTTGGAATAGTCTCCCATCCCCAAAACGCTCAGCTCGTGTGTGTGTGTGTGTGTGTGTGTGTGTGTGTGTGTGTGTGTCTGTCTGTCTGTCTGTGTGTGTGTGTGTGTGTGTTAGGAGGGGATGGGCAATGAATGGGAGAGAGTCCAAGGAGAACAACCACGCCCAAGGTCAGGCCTGCTCTTTGTGGGAGAAGCTTGCTCCTTCTCACCTCCCTGCTCCCACATCTCCCTGCCCTCCACCCTCTCCCCCATCTCTGCCACCAGAAGCTTCAGTCCTGCCTGCCGAAATAATAAACAAATCTCACAGTTTGCAATCCAAAGAGACCATTCCGGGCTAACATTGCCTTGGATTTGCTGAAACATTGTATAATTAGATGTCCAAAGAATATGAGGGTGCCCCTGGCTTGGAACCCCAGATCTGCCAGCAAAACTGCTACCATCACTGCAAGCCCCATTCAGTATGTTACTAGAAAAAAAAAATTCAGAATAAAAAATTAAAGAAAAAACACATAGGTGGTACAACACAAACAGTGAACCCTTACATAAATTATGGACTATAGTCATTAATACAATTGTTTCAATATTCTTTTATCAGTTGTAACAAGTGAACCATAGCGTTAATAATGGGGGGTATATGGCAACTCCATTGTATGCATGATTTTTCTGTAAAACTATAACTTCTCTAATTAAAACAACAAGAAAACATTCAAGCCCTCAGACGGCAAGATTTGCAACCATGAGCTCTTTAATTATGTGACAATTATACCTGATGGCTTGTGTCCAATTTTCCTGTTTAGATGCCTCTCTTCCTCAGTAATTGTAAATTCCTGGAAGAACAGAATCTTCTCTCATTTATCCTCCTGGTGCCAGGCACACAGTGGGTGCCCAGTAATGAATGAATGAATGAGTGAATGAATGCATAGCTGGACAGATAAGGGAAAAACCCCTTCAGCAGTCCAAAGAGCAGCAGAGAAAACCCTATGACGAAATCCTCTTGGTTTTGGCAGCTGGGAATGTAGAAGGACGTTGGGGAGACAGGCAAAGAGAGGGACCCCAGTTTCAGACCTCCCCTGCAAGCTGTAAGCTATTTTGGGGTTCCCGAGCACCAGACTTGATCGTTCCTCAAGTTTACCAGCCTAAAGCACCCTTTCTTGGATACAGGCGGCAAATACCAGAAGTGCTTCAATCCATTACGAAATCCTCCGTAAAACAAACGCATACGCCAATCCTCCGGGCGGGGCGGAATCTGCCAATGCTAGACACCCCCCTCCCCCCCACTGCTCAAACCCAATCTTCTGGGGGTTTCTCTACCAGGTGCACAGGCCACGCCAGCATATTTGATGTTCTTAAGCCATGAGCAGTGCCGAGAAGGCCGTCCTGGGATTGACACTGCCTGCAAGGCTGCTCAAAAATGTGCCCATACTAGCAAGAAAAAAAAAAAGAGAGAAAAAAAAAAGCACCGCGAAATGGAAAAACGCTGCAGTTTTAAAACGCTGCAGCCAGCACAACCCCAACTTTTAGTGATAAAGGAGAGGGGAAAAAAAAAACAAAAAACCCCACAGTAAGTAAACAGGAGATAGCTAAGTTCTCTGTGGGAGGCTGGGGTGACAAAGACTTTCGTTTTCTATACTTTATATATTTACCGAATTGTCCACGGGGACAGAGGTAGGATCTGGTAAGAAAAACACTATCCTCTGTCTGGGTCACCAACTCAGAGAGTCCCCCGCGCGCAGGCGACGCTGAAATCCCGGTGGCACGGGCACCCCGGGATTTCCGAACGTTTTCCGGGCCCAGAGTTCCCGCTCGGCCTCCCCTCCCCCGCTGCGGCTCGCTCCCAGATTCCAAATCCAGGCCCGGGACGCAGGGCGTGGCTGGGGTCCCCGCTCCAGGGCGGCCTCCCTACGGCGCAAGCAGAGACCCGGGACCCCAGGAGACCCTGGCGAGTCGCAAGGACTCGGGGCGCCTGCAAGGGGCGAGGCGACGCAAATGCGGGTACCGAAAATATGAGAAAGTCCCCGGGGGAGTTGGGGGGAACTGGGGGGAGCAGTCAAGTTCTCCTCAACCTCGAGAGTTTGCGGCTCTGCAAACCAGCGCGGACCCTTCACCCCTGGGCGCGTCCTGACCGCCCTCGCGGCTCTGCAAACCAGCGCGGACCCTTCACCCCTGGGGCGCGTCCAGACGGGCATTGCCAAGTGAGTTGGAACAAAGAAAGTGCGGCCGCCTCCCGACGCAGGAGGAGGCTCGGCGCCCCCGTTTGAGCCCCTCCCCAGCCTCCCGACCTGCGCCGCTAGAGAGCCCCCCGCGTTCACTCACCCTGGGCGGGCGCCAGAGAGCAGAACAGACCGACAAGCAGCAGCGCGAGGACGGCCAGCCGCGCCATGGTGCGCCCCGAGCGCGCGGGGCAGTTCTGGAGTGGCGAGCTCAGACGGTGGCCGCGGGAGGGAGCTGGTCTGGCCGGGGCGGGGGCGGGGCCGGGGCGGGGAGGGTGCTGGGGATAGGGAAGCGCTCCCGCCCCGCCTCCGCTTTCCCCGCCTGCGTCCCGGGCTCTGTCCCCGAGGCCACTCGGCGCCTGGCCGCGGCCTCCGGGAGCCTTAGGGGAACCCGCGCGAGGGGACTGACAGCGGGGCTGGAGGGAGGCGTGAGAACCCAGAACCCCCGGGAGGCACCTAGGGGGAGCGCAGGGAAACCCCCTCCCTTCGGGGAGAGTGTGGACCCCCTCCCCAACCCTAACGGAAATCCCCAGGGCGGCCCAGCCGGCGAGCAGAGCGAAACCTCTCCTTTCTTGGCAAAGTATGTCCCCTACCCCCAGAGCTCGTACCCCGACCTAACTTCAAGACTGGGGCAACCCATCTGGGAGCTCGCGGGGCTGCAGGCGGGGACTTGGAGGGACAGCGCGCGGCCTCCCTTTTCCCCAGCCGTCAGAGGGATTTCTCTCCGATGCACCTCCGCCTGTCCTCAGCACCTTATCCCCCAAGTCCGGGGCTGGGGGCGGGGGGTTGGGTGGGGCACACGGGAAGGCCTTGCAACTGGTGGGGAGGGGGCAGCGACCCCGCGCCCTGCCCGCGTCCTGGTCGGGGTGCTTGAGGATGATTCTGGGTCTAGAGAGGACGGGAGGACAGACCCCAGCATCTGAGGCGTTGCTGCTTCCTCAGACCCCAACCTAACCATATATATTTAAATTAAGGTGTTGACTCAAGAGATGAACATTTTCCTCCAAGTTCCTGGAAAAACAGCGCAGACTGACACACATCCGTGAGTCACTTCCCTGCATGCAACACTCAAAACCCCATCCAGCTCCGACCCTGAAGGCCCCTCGCGGGTGTTCGTTCCAGCTATCCTGACACCGGTTCTGTTGGATCTCCTGTCCAGCTGGCGCTGGCGCACACCCCCATGCGCCCCTGGGTTGGACTCGCGGCCTCTGGCTGTGCGCCCCCGGAGTCAGGCTTGCGGAGCTCTGGCGTCTTCAGGAACACATATCTTACACCACACCCGTGGATCAGGAAGGGTGTTTCCTTCTTAGCCAAGGACATGACTAGAGATGATTTTTAATAGAAAGCCTGCCTTTGGGAAGGTCCGTCTTTGAGTGAACCTGAGCTGAAGGTTCACATCTTTTTCTAATTCCCCATACAGCTCTCATTCTCAGCCAATGAGTACTTTCTGCTCCCCTGGGCACAGTCCTGGACTCTAATGGAATCAGTGCAAACAAGAAGATCCCAGGGATTTTTCTGGAGCTAGGGAACCAGAGCTGCTGCAGCCACTTTGGCACCTTGGGGGAAGGCTGTCTCAGGGTGAAGCAGCCAGACGGAAGAAACCAGGCACTTGGAGACATGGTGAGCTCTGAAGACCTCTCCCTGTGGTGAGCTTTCCAGTTCAGCTGCATTATCTACAAGAGACAGTCCCTGCCTGGCAGATCTCCAGCCCCCTAAAATGGGCTCCTTTCTGGCTGAAGTTTCCCTCCCAACCAGTAATATTCTGGAAGGGTATAGAGGCTGGGTGCATTTTATCACTGAGGACATAGATCAAGATCAACAGCCATAATAAATATGCATGCTTACTCTCTGACTGCTAGGCTTTCAGGCTTTTAAATTTCTTTTCAACAAGAAGGACATTTTGAAGACGTGTTTCTAATTCATTAGGATGGTATTCTTTTTTTTTTTTTTTTAATGCTACCTTTCTTGGCTCAAAATAGTAATATCCATAATATTTTGCAGACATTTCAAAACTGGCTTCAAGAAACTATAACTTCCAGAATGAAAATTAAATTAATTGAAAAGACCTTCCCTTGCTATTATACTGGTTGAACCACATGAAATAACCACTGTCCCAACATTTTTGACCCACCCAAATGGTGATTTCTTAGGGTTCAGCCTTACCCTGGGTATGTCCGAGCCTACAACTGGAACCCTAGCCTGGGCTTCACTCTGGGACTTTAGTTTTTAGTTGTTTTAATTGGGTTTTTAATTGTTAATTCATCTGACTTTAGTTATCATACCCTACTCTCTAAGCAAGCTATAGATGTGATATATAGTATCCATTTACATACACACACACACACACACACACACACAATTACATACAGGCTCTCCTTCTCTCCCATCTCCTGGGTGAGACACTTTGTTGCTTGACCCCTGGGCTTCGTTTGCAGCTCTGGGTAATAGATGATATAATAATAACAATAATTAATAATAATAATAAATGCAGAAGACAAAACTATACAAGACAAGACATGGAGCTTTGTGGAAAGGAAAGATGGAGAGAGAATTTTTAGGAAGTTGTTCTGGGTTGCTTAATGCCACCTCCTCAAGCAAACTCCTTCTTTCCTCTCCTTCTTCTCTCTCTCTTTCTGAACAAGCATTTTAGGGAAGTTTGTTTCATTCTCCAGGTCTGAAGAGGCACCTGTCAGCACTCCATGTCCAAAGCTCTCTTTTCTGACCTCTGGGTTGTGCAGGTTGGGGTGGAGTGTGACCGCAGACTGGTTTCATTCACGGTGGCAGATTCTCTTTTTGTCCCTCTCTATTGCAATTGGGGGGTCCTGCCCCTGCATCTCTTTCTCTGTGGCTAAGACCTTTTAGGGTGAATGGGCAGCATTCCTTTTGGCAGCTGGAGACCCCAGGCTCCAGAATTGGGGCTACAGCTCTGCCCAAGCAGCCCCAGGCAGCTGCCACTCTCCTGTATCCTTTTCCCTGTCAGAGAGTGGAAAGACCGAGAACTAGGGATTGCACAAACTGCAAGAGCCGTGCGGAGCTGTCAGCCTGGAATTGCTGGGGCCACACTGGGGTGAGGCTGGGCTTGGGGTCCTCCCCCCAGGACGTGGGGCTCCATCCACAGCCCCTGGAACCCCAACGTCAAACACCCCCACATGATGCTCCAAGATCAGCACATCCATACCCACTGTGCAGATGGAAATTCACACATGGACAAAGGAGGATGTCCTTCACCAGATGCCCCCATTTGCTCAAGCACATCCATAAAAGACACCATCAAGCCTCATTTCATTTATCCAGATCTTGATGAGCCATTTAAGTCAATGCTATTAATGTATTTTCCAGGGCAGTACTCTCCGAAGTTTCCTTCCTCCATGTCTCCCACTTCATCTCCTGCTTTGGCTCCTCTGTCTTGTCCTCCCAGGTTCATTGACCATTTCATTCTCAATGAAACCAAAGCACGCTCAGTCATTCAACAAATGCTTCCAGGCTACTCCCTCTGTGGGAAACAGCCCTCAAATCAAAAATCTGTGGCCCCAGCCTCTTAGAGCAGCCTCCTTTTTTATTTTCACAGCCCATGATTTATGTTTGTCTGAGTCTGCCCCTTGACCTCGTTTCTACCTGTGCGCCTGGCTGAGAGCCCAACTCAGAGAGAAGAGACGTTTAGTTCTTTCATTACTGAAATGGATGCAAAGAAAGAAGGAGCTCACCACAAAAGACCATGCATTTAGATAGTGAAATGCCTTACCTTTTTCTTTGTGCTACACATGCCATGGTGGCTTAGAGCTAGGGATCCAGAAAAACATGTTCCTAAAGGTAATCCATTCCTGAGGGTGTGAACTCTTGTAAACAGAACGTTCCGATAAGGCTACTTCAGTTAGGGTGTGGCTCAATTCAATCAGGATGAGTCATGATCTCTCTTATTGAAGGCCTTACAGGGAAGGCCACACAGAGAGAGAAAGCAAGAGGGAGCAGCCCAAAGCTGGAAGTCAACGGAAGCCAGAAGCCAGGAGAGGGTGCTATATGCATTGCCAAGTGATGGAAAAGCCCAGGATCGAGGACCGCCAACCGGCAGCCCCAGAACACCACAGTCTTCTGGGAGAAAGCATATCCTTGATGATGCCTCTATTTTGGACTTCTCCTAGCTTTGAATCCATGAACCAATAAATTCCATTGTTTAAACTAACCTATTGCATGGTATTTGCTTTAGCAGCCAGGAAATTAAAATGCAGACAGACTCAGAATAAACATGCATATGTATGTCTATATGTACATCTATCTATCTATCTATCTATCTATCTATCTATCTATCTATCCCTGCCCACCCATCCATTATCCTCCCATCTATCCACCCCTCCATTCATTCATCCGTCCATCCATCCACGTATGTATGTATGTATGTATCTGTCTATGTATCATCTATATCATCTATTATCTGTCTACCTATCCATCTATATCTTAGTATCTATCTATCTATCTATCTATCATTCTATCATCTATCATTTATCTGTATCTGTACCTATCAATATCTATCTATCTATCATCTATCTATCCATCCATCTATCTACTTATCTATCTAGCCATCCAACAATCTTGTGTTCATGTGCAACTCTAGGTCACCCAACCCATGTACCTTCTCCCCTTTTCCACATTAGGTAATCTTGATTTTATTGGGTGTAGCAATGTGCCAACTCAAAGACAATTTCTCAGTCTCCTTAGCCATTAAGTGTGCCCATGAAACTAATTTCCTGTCAGTGAAATAAATATAAGGAGAAGTTGTTGGGTAAAACTCCTCAAAACGTTCCTCAAAATGTGGACTGTTAAGGATCGAATCATATTCTCCACAAAGACACATTCAAGTCCTAACTCCTGTTCCTGTGGATATGAACCAACTTGTAAACAGGATGTTTGATGCTGTCATTGGTTGAATCAGGGTGGGCCCTCATCCAATATGACTAGAGTCATCGTAAGCAGAGGAAATTTGGACAGAGTCACGAATGACACAGATGAGGAGGGAGATGGCCATGTGATGGCGATAGAAATCAAGTTAAGGATGGCTGGCAAGCCACCACGAGAACACAGCACACTTCAGAGAAAGTCTGATCCTGTCAGCACCTTGATTTTGGAGTTCTAGTCTAAAACCCTGAGAGACCATAAATTCTTATTGCTTAAGCAAGTCAGTCTGCAGTACTTTGTTACAGCAGCCCTGGAAAATTTATACAGGGAGAGACAATTGGCAAGAGCCCCTCTTATCTATCCCTGAATCATCCAGTGCCTGCCTGGAATGCTGACGTGATGCCTGGAGTTGCAGCAGCCAGCTTGGAACCAGGGCTATTCTAGAGGATGGAGCCATATTTTAAGAACAGCTGATTAAAGAGCAAAGGAGTCAGGATTCCACGTGACAGTGCAGATCAGCTGTGCCAGCCCTGGACTGACTTATTTTGAGGGAAAGAGAAATAAGCTTTCATCTTAACCTGTTTTTGAGGTCAAGATTGCTCCAGCTTTATTTAAACTATTTTAATTTCTGGTCTCCGTCACTAGAGCTGAGCTCCACTGTGAGGTCCTAAATGGTGGACAAAGGAGGTAAGAGCTATCTAAGCAAATTCCTGATGCCTGCTGCAAGGTGCTAATAAGAAATTTCCTGAGCCAGTGGAAGAGTATATGGATGAAATGGATGGATATGTGGGTGTGTAGATGGGTGGATGGGTGGGCAAGTGGGTGGGTGTATGGATGGATAGATAGATGGATAGGTAGATGGATGGATGGGTGGATGGGTGGGTGGGTGGATATGTGGGTGGATGGATGGATTAGTGGGTAGGTGGATTGATGGGTGGATGAGTGGATGGATGGATGGATAGGAAGATGAGTGGATGGGTGAGTGAGTGTGTGGATGAATGAATGAGTGGATGGGTGGATGGAAGGATGGGTGGGTGGGTGGATAGATAGGTGGGTGGATGGATGGGTTAGTGGGTAGGTGGATGGATGGGTGGATGAGTGGATGGGCAGATGGAGGGATGGATGGATGGATAGGAAGATGAATGGATGGGTGAGTGGGTAGGTGGATGGATGGGTGGATGAGTGGATGGGTGAGTGAGTGTGTGGATGAATGAATGAGTGGATGGGTGGATGGATGGATGGGTTAGTGGATGGGCAGATGGATGAATGGATGGATGGATGGATAGGAAGATGAGTGGATGGGTGAGTGAGTGTGTGGATGAATGAATGAGTGGATGGGTGGATGGATGGATGGGTTAGTGGATGGGCAGATGGATGAATGGATGGATGGATGGATAGGAAGATGAGTGGATGGGTGAGTGAGTGTGTGGATGAATGAATGAGTGGATGGGTGGATGGATGGATGGGTTAGTGGATGGGTGGATGGAAGGATGGGTGGGTGGGTGTATAGATAGGTGGATGGATGGATGGGTTAGTGGATGGGTGGATGGATGGGTGGATGAGTGGATGGGTGAGTGAGCATGTGGATGGGTAAATGAGTGGATGGGCGGATGAGTGGATGGGTGAGTGAGTGTGTGGATGAGTGGATGGGTGAGTGGGTGGATATGTGGGTGGATGGATGGATTAGTGGGTAGGTGGATTGATGGGTGGATGAGTGGATGGGTGGATGGATGGATGGATGGATAGGAAGATGAGTGGATGGGTGAGTGAGTGTGTGGATGGATGGATGGGTGGATGGGTGGATGGATGGATGGGTTAGTGGATGGGTGGATGGATGGGTGGGTGGGTGGATGGATAGGAAGATGAGTGGATGGGTGAGTGAGTGTGTGGATGAATGAATGAGTGGATGGGTGGATGGATGGATGGGTTAGTGGATGGGCAGATGGATGAATGGATGGATGGATGGATAGGAAGATGAGTGGATGGGTGAGTGAGTGTGTGGATGAATGAATGAGTGGATGGGTGGATGGATGGATGGGTTAGTGGATGGGTGGATGGAAGGATGGGTGGGTGGGTGGATAGATAGGTGGATGGATGGATGGGTTAGTAGATGGGTGGATGGATGGGTGGATGAGTGGATGGGTGAGTGAGCATGTGGATGGGTAAACGAGTGGATGGGTGGATGAGTGGATGGGTGAGTGAGTGTGTGGATGAATGAATGAGTGGATGGGTGGATGGATGGATGGGTTAGTGGATGGGTGGATGGATGGGTGGGTGGGTGGATGGATAGGTGGTGGATGGATAGGTTAGTGGGTAGGTGGATGGATGTGTGCATGAGTGGATAGGCAGATGGATGGATGGATGGATGGATGGACAGATGGATGGATGGATGAGTGGGTGGATGAATGAATGGGTGAATGGATGGATGATTGATGGACAAAGAAGTGAAACTTTTACTTGATCGTCATGTATGTTTTTATAACTTACCAAGTGTACTCACATTAGAAAGCAATCGGGAAGCAGGAATATTAGACCCATTAACTCATTTCTGCTGATGAAGAAACTGCCCAGGACTAGCTAGTTTCTGCTGGGATTAGGACCAACAGCTCTTGGATTCCAAGTCCAGGCTGTTTGTACCACTTCACCTCCCAACTGCTGCCAAACCACTGGTATTTTCCTCAGAATGTTCACTGCAGGCAAAGAGAAAGAGCAGTTATAGCTTCAAGTTTTATATGCTGGAGACGTCAGGGTTTGACTGCAACCATCAGTGGTCCAACCCATTTTTAATACAGTAATTTAATTAATTTAGCAAATTCTCGAATGCATGAGCTTTATGTGGGTATCTTTTTTCCCTCTTAACTGTAATGTAGGTTGTGTCTTCTGCAGAAATTAAGGGACATAGGAAAGAGGCATCATATACAAATACCTACTTTGTTGATGGAGCTAAGGCTCGATGGTCGTCTCGCTCACAATCAAGAAAGGCCACTTGCCAGAGTCCTGCCTTTGAAACATGAGTCCAATTTGCTTTGTCTGCTTAGATAGATTCCCTGTTGGTTAGAACCATTTCAGCGGCTAACACTGTGCCCAGGATCCAATGTGGCACCTGCTCATGACAGGTACGAGCTGAGGTGGACATAGCGATAAGCAGGAGAAAGCAGTCCTGAGATGTCCCAAAAACACAAAATGCAACAGAATTACTGCTGAATGTGGGTAAATGGAACATCAGAACAGTTAGCACATGTATTAATTCCAAAATATCTCACTGCTCCAATTACTATGTGTCACAAGTAACCCAAAACTCAGTGGCTTACAACAGCCACAGAGTGTATTTTGCTCAAAAATCTGCAACATGGGCAAATCCTGGCCAGGATGGCTTATGGGCTCCATCCAAAGGCTGCGGTCTGGAATCACTTGCAGGTCTGCTCACTCACATTTCTGATGGTCAAGGTTGGATGTTGGTTGAGTCCTGCATTGGCTACATAATTTGTGGTGTGCAGTACAAAATGACAATGTGGAGCCCCTTGTTCGAACGTTATTAAGGATTTCAAGATGGCAGCCAAAGAGCAGGAAACCAAGTGTGAGTCCTCCTGAGCATGGGGTTCTACGTGGTAGCACAGACGGTGGGACTAGGATGATGATTTGGACCTTTGATGAGGTTGTCACCCAGAATATCTATGGGTGGCTTCTCTCTATGTCTTGGGTGCCCTCATGACATGGTGCCTGGCCTCGCAATGGCAGTCTCCTCATGGAGAGAGGGAAAATCAGGTGAAATCCTTATCTTCTTTGAAGTCATACAGTATCGCTTCTGTGGTATTTCATTCATCGAGGCAGCCAGAACGGACCAGCCTATTTCAAGGGGAGAGAATTAGACTCTACCTCTTGATGGGGAAGTGCAATGTTCTCGAAGAATATGTAGGATCAGAAATATCACTGAGGCCATTTTTGTACAATAAAATCTGCTATATCATCGATATGTGCATCATAGCTGTAGAATTGGATTAGGCATATTCCAGCACACTGAAGGATACAATTTGAAAAATATGTTCATTTACTCAGCCCACTTGTATTTAGCGTATACTGTGTGTGAGGGCTCGTTCTGCAGTATCCAGTACACCAAGGTCTCAGGGTCAATGAAACATTGTTCTATCATCCAATGGCCCATTCATCCATCGCTGGATACTAAAAACCCAAGATATCCTAACCAACGTGATGTGTTCTATAAAAGACAGACACAGAGCGCTATGTGAGAGAAAGGGAAGGAAGTGGGAGACTGGGTTGGAAATGTTTCACAAATGCAGTTGCATTTAAGCAAGTCTTGGAGATCACAGTAGTTTTCTAGATACTGAATGGAAGGGCATCTATTCCAGAGAATATATCTGCAAGAGCAAGAACATGGATGTTGGAAAAATCAGTGACATGCCTGCTGGGAAGAAGGTTGAGCTGGGGGTAGAAGGGTGGAAGGGTGGATGGGGACCAGCTGGTTGTCCATGCACACCTTCTCAAGTAGAGTTGTCCTCATCTTCAGGATAGCATGGAACCCTGGAAAGATGCTAAAGTGGATGACTGCTTGCTATTTGGTTGACAAACAGTAGCCCCAAAGAGAGAATAAAACATGGCTTCATGGAAGGACAGACAAAAAGCAAGAAAGGCAGGAGACTTCCATACCCTCCCAGAGAGCGATTCTGGAGCCTTAGCAAGGAGTAGGGTGGCGAGAAGGAGACCAATTCCAGAGACCTCTGGGAGGAAGGATTTATTATTATTATTTTTATCTTAGAACTCAGATCAGGGCTATTTATGAGCAAAGTAAAGAGTATGAGAATGCAAACACTACCACCAACAACCCCATCTTTCCAACTTTTTAGAACTTTTACCTCTTTCCCTAGAAACTAGAATTCTCATCTGGTGCTGTCAGTTCAGCTTTTTATGAACTTGCCAAACTAGTCTGCTTGAGTTGGATGCATGTTCTTTTGCAATGCAGGCTGTTTACAGCAAGAAAAATGCCTGTTTGTTAGAAGATCCTTCTATACCAGAGGACAGCCATAAATGATTTATGAGGGTGGGTGGTTTCCTGTGATACGCCTTGTGGTCAGAAAGCGTTTGACAGGAAGGCAGTGCTCCCTCTTTTCTTAATGTGCTCTCCCTCATGCCTTCCTGGCTCCATGAGTGCCAAGAGCCCACCGAACCTTCTGTGGTCCACCAAAAGCCATGACTGATGGCTCTGGGACCTTATTCCCCACACCTAGGCAGTCCCCTTCTCATCCAGGACTCCACAAAATTAACTCCAGTTTGGGAGGATTCATTGTTTGAATTATCATTGTCCATCCAGCTTACAAATTCCTGAGGATAAGGCCAGCCACTTATCCTGGATAAAGCTTTATACCACTGCAGAGGTTTTATCCTGATAAGGAGACACTGAACACCATTTAGCAGTGAACTATGAATTAAGAAATCCAATGTGTGATTCATTTTTTAAATACAAATTACTGTCCCAGCTGGTAAATTTCTAAACCTACGCTATGATAAAGTGCCTGGCAGTTGTCCCCTTTCCCCACCTGGTCCACCCTTCTCAGGCACAGGATGCCTTGGGGGCTCAGTTGTATGATGTGGTAGATTGTTTGCACAAACTAACCATAATGAATTCTCTCCCTCTATCAGCATGTTTGCACTGTGGCTTTGCAGCTCCTCTCACTGAGAGGTGGAGTCTATTTCCAGAGTTCTAGAATCTGCACTGGTCTTGTCATTTGCTTTGGTCAATGAAATGGGATGGACGTGAGGTTGGCTATTTCTAAGCCTGGGCTTCTAGAGTCCTTCCATGCCTCAGTGCCTTCTCTTGGAAACCCACCTGGACGCCATATGCACAAGCCTGAGCTGTCCTGCTGGAGGATGAGAGAGCATGTAGAGGTAAGATGAGCTGTCCTATCTGAGCCATCAAAGCCAGTCCTTCCTTGGCTGCCTAGCAACTGACCACTGGCTCATGAGTGAGTCCATCTGAGACCAGAAGAACCGCCCAGCTGAGCCCGCCCCAAATAGCCCAGCCACAGAACCTATGAGGGAAACAAATGACTATTGTTTTAAGCCGCCAAGCTTTGGGGTGGTTTGTCAAGCTGCAAAAGCTAATAGCCACATCCAGTAGGAGTTGCCCAGGCTCTGTAGCTCTCCTATTCAAGACTGACCTTATCAAGCCTTCACCAAGCCCTCACTCTTCTAGGAACCATGAGGAACCAAAAGTAAGTTGTCTTCAAGGACTTTGCAATCTGTTTGGATTCGGAGAAAGAGGAGGAACACAAATATGCTCACTTCATCTTTATCAACTGTCTCCCTAGCTTTTATGTCCATGTTTAATCATCTGTTGATGGTCAACATCAAAAAGACCAGTCTGTGATTTGTAGATTCCACCCAGGACTTACGGAGTGCTCCCTTAGATGGTGTTACAGTTTCCTGGGATGCTCTAGCAAGTATCATAAAACAGGTTGGCTTAAATAATAGGAATTTATTTGTTCATGGTTTTGAGGCTGAGAAAATGTCCAAATCAAGGCATCATCTAAGCAATGCTTTCTTCCCAAAGACTGTGGATTCTGGGGATGGCTGCTGGTGATCCTTGGCTCCTCTACCACATGCCAAGGCACACAGTGGCATCTCCTGGTTTTTCCCTTCTCTTCTGGGTTCTGTTTCAGCTTCTTGCTTCCTGTAGCTTTCTCTCTCTCTGCCTGAATTTCATTCTGCATATAAAAGACTCAATAAGAGGATTAAGACCCATCCTGATCCAAGGTGGGCCACACCTTAACTGATGTAATCTCATCAAAAGGTCCTACTTACTATGGATCCACACCCCCAAGAATGGGTTAAATTTAAGAACTTGTTTTTTTGGGTACATAGCTCCAAACCACCACAGATGGCCTAGATTAGTTGGCTGTACATGGGCAGGAAACAGCCAATGGAATCCAGGAAGCTTTGGCTTGGACTCCAGGCCACAGTTCTCCTTCTCATACTGATCTAGCAACTCAGCTTTGGATGGTTTAAGTCTATAATATTTACATAGCATTTTATACACTGACCATCCCTTTTAATCCTCAAAGTCCTGTGAAGAAGTTATTAACATCCCTATTATAAAAGCAAGAAAACAAACCCAAGGGAGTTGACTTGTAACTTAAAATTGGAAGAGCTAATTCCTGAGCCAACATCTTCCACAGGAGAGTCAGAGAACAACATCTTGACATGCTACCTGTGTGTTCTTTGGAGCAGCAAATAAATAGATAGCATTTCAATCAATGTGTGTTTATGTGTGTGAGTTAGCATATGCATTACTTTATTCTAATCTCATTATAGAGTCTAGTGAATGGTTAAACATGGTTTCAGAAATGATAGGAAGGTCACTACTCAGCACAATAAAATTGCCACTCCTTTACGAGGAATCATGCTAAATCAACTTCAATGATGAAGATGGGTTTAAAAACCTAAAAAAAAAAAAAAAAAAAAGAAAAGAAAAAAGATGGGGTACTTTTTGGTTACAGACACAGTTATTTTACAACTCTTAAGGGAATTCATATTTTGAAATATAGTAGGAGGTGTAAAACACATTGCTTTTTCAAACTTCTTTCAGTATGATTTTATGAGTTGGGGTTTTTTTAGCTTTTCATTTTGAAATAATAATCGACTCACAGAAAATTCCAGATAAGGTTCCCTTCCCAGGGCTGGGGGTGAGGGCGTGGGCTTTGCTTTTGAGAGGACGTGATTCAACTCAGAACAAATCCCTGATTCAGTTCCTAAAAGTCAGCTCTCGGCTCAGAGGGCAGCGTGGGGACCAGATCCCATCAGCAAGGAAAGAGACAACCTATAAATATTAAACCTCCCAGGTCAGATTCTGGCAAGGACTTTGGCTGGCCTTGGACATCAGAAAAATCATAAAGAATTCCTTAAACTGGGGTTTTATCTTTAGGTATTGTTGGGCCAAGAATACATTCAATTACTGAAAGTGGATGACTATTAGAAAACGTTTATTTCTTATCCTGATTCATGGAACATTTCTATATTTTAAAAGTCAAACAAAAGCTTTCTGAAGTGCCTTTTGGAATAAATAGTATAAGAGTAAATATGTCTATGAATAAATAAAACACTCATTTAACAGAGGACAGTAGTATATTTGTCCTCAAGAAGAGCAAATAATGAAATATGGAGATGAATTTTGGGGGAGGGTTGTCTTCTCTTGTGGTTATAATGATTGTATAGTTTCATACTAGATTGGAATTTCACTTAAAAAGGTAGAGCTTCATTTCTGATTGTTGATGTTTCTTGTTGGTAGGCTACAGTTTTTCTCTTCTATTTGCGGTGTGGTAATGTGGGTGCAAGTTACTTTTAGAAAATTGAGGGTATTTAATTTACTTATACAGGCATCTGAAATATATTTTGCTATATTTAGATATCAGTTTTGCTTAATGTAAAGAGAGTGTACAGAGGGAAAGGAAAAAAAGAGATAAAAAACATAGGAAGAAAAGCATTTTAGCCAAAAGTCATAGGAAATATTTTGCGGTTGGAACCATAATTTTTTTCCTGTTTAAATTCATGATTTTTTTTCTCTTCATCGAGGATGAAGAAAAAGTGCCTCATTTTCAGTAGCAGATGCTAGAAAATAAAGACCACCAAACATGTTCATTTGGCTTTATTTCACAACCTGAGGCCTGCTTCGTGAATGTAAAATTGTTGACTATGGTTTTTTGAGAGAGTCAGAAGCCAAAAGAATGAGGTCAGATTCCCGGGAACAGAGAACTTCGATGATGGCTTGGACAGCTCCAGCTTCCCTTGAAACCATGGGGCCTGATGCCCGCGAGTCAACGTGGAATCTGATGAATTAGGCCTAAAGGCAGAGGTCTAAGAACAATGCTGGATTTGCAAACTAGTTAAACACCAGCCATGACCCAAACCTCTTCATGATCAAAACTGCAGGCACTTTCTCTTATTTATGATGTATTTTTAAATGGCATATGCTGGCTGTGATCATTCAAACATGCAGAAGGACGAGACCCACTCAACCATCACCCAAGTCCATGGATAGCCTTGAATCTGAGTCTTGATCAGAATTGGGTCCCTGGGGCTCTGGGGAGAGTGGTTGGGGAACAAGGCTCACGTGAAGAGTCCTAGGCATTGAAGTGACTTTCTCAAAGTTAAATCCTGCTGCCTGTCATGATGATATTCACCGACAATAACAGAAACCAGAAGATGATGGTTTAACCCCAGCGGTTCTCAGATTTTAACAGGCCTACACATCATTTGGGGGTGTTGCTAAAATGCAAATTCTGATTCCAGGGATTGGCAGAAGACTGCATTTCTAAGAAGCTGCTGGGAGATTTTAAAGCTGATCATATCAAGATAACATTTTAAGTATCCAGGGCTTAAGCTGATTTGGTGGTAATGGTCTCCTGTTGTTTTTCCTCATATAACAAGAAATCCAGGAGTCAGCACTCCAGGGCTGGAGAGGCTTTTAATGAAACCATTAAAAATTCAGACTCCTGGGAATGCAAAATGGTGCAACCATTGGAGAAAGCAACATGGCGGTTCCTTACAAAGCTGAGCATAGGATCACCATATAACCTGGCAATTCTGCTCCTAGGTATGAACCCCAAAGAGGTGAAAGCAGGGATTCCCAACAGATGCTTCTCCACCAGTGCTCATCGCAGCATTATTTACAATGGCCAATTCGGAAACAACACAAGTGTCCATCAAGACATGAATGGATAAGAAAGTGCGGTCTACCCACACAACGGAATATTATTTGCCCATGAGAAGGAATGAAGTTCTGAAACATTCCACAGCAGGGATGGACCTTGAGAACACTATGCTGTGTGAAATAATCAAGGTACATAAGGACGAATACTATATGATTTCATATAAGGACAAATACTATATGATTCCACCTAAGGAGAAACACTATATGATTCCACATAAGGAAAAATACTATGTGATTTCACATAAGAACAAACACTATATGATTTCACTTAAGGGCAAATACTATATGATTCCACATATGGACAAATACTATATGATTTCACTTATACAAAATACCTAGAAATAGGAAATTGGCAGACAGAAAGCAAAATGGGATTACCAGGGGATTGGGGGATGGGAGAAAGGAAAATTGCTAGGGAAACGAAAACATCATTTGGAATGGGGGAAAAATAAGAATCCAGGGTCCTTCTGTATTTCTACTTCACTGTCCTTGCATGTGACTTTTTTCTTCATGACCATTGACACTGGACAAAATCAGGAGTCTCTTAGCAGGGAGAAAGGGAGAATGGATATTGAGTAAGTGAGGAATGGGCAGCATGTGGCATGGCCAAATACCATGTCATGCCCTTTTCACAGTTCCTACCTACACAGCACCACAATCTCACCCAGTTATTACAAGCAGTGCTAATTCCAGGATAGCCTGATAATCCTCAATCTTTTCCATCAGCTCCAGGCATGGTCCTTAGCATGGAAAAGCCAGGAACCAAACACCGCAAGGCCCCCCTTTCAAAATCCCAGATAGTCACCTACTGCGGATGTTGTCAAAGTAATTCCTTCATCAATGCACATTCTAACGTCCTTTCCAATAAGATGATCATGAGTCTGTGTTCTTGGTGATGTCTTCTCTGTATGCACATCCTTTTCTTCTCATTGCTCCTTTTGTGTAGGGGCATTGGGAGATGTGAGCAACTTAGATGCAGAAATGTGTAAAGCACACACAAAAAAGCAAGTTTTAGTCCTGCTGGTCTGCGTGGATGGATGAGTCTCTTAGTTGCAGAAAACGGACTAGAATTCAAGATGAGCTCAGAAGACAGGGAATGTATTACCAGGATATTAAGTTCTGGGAAAGGTTCTAGAAGAGCTGGTGTGGTGTGTAGACCCTAAGATGACATCGCTTCCCTGATCTCCACCCACTGAAGTTCATATCTTCGTATCACCCCTCACCCCTTGTGTGAAGGCAGAACTGTGACTCATTTCTAACCAATAGAATATGGCAAAGGGGATGGGACATCAAGTTCATGATTGGTTATTTTATGTATGACTCCATCTTTCTCAAAGATGTACTGTAGTGTCCCTGATTCTCTCTTTCTTTGAAGGAGCCGCCATGGATTAAGTGATCATGTTGGAAGAGCTCACCTAGCAAGGAACTCAGAGTAGCCCCTGGATGCTGAGGGTGATCTCCAGCCAGAAGCCAAAGCCTCAGTCCACCCACAGGAAAGGAATTCTGCCAACAACCTGAGTGTGCCGGTTTGAATGTATTGTGTCCCCCAAATGCCATTATCTTTGTGGTCTTGTTGGACAGACGTTTTTGGTGCTGGTTAGATTTGCTTGGAATGTGCCCCACTCAGCTGTGGGTAATAATTTTGATGAGATGTTCCCATGGAGGTGTGGCCCTGCCCATTCGGGGTGGGCCTTGATCAGTGGAGCCATATAAATGAACTGACTGAGAGAGAGAAAACTCAGTGAGTGCAGCTGGGAGAGATGTTTTGAAGAGGAGCAAGCTTGCTAGAGAGGAACGTCCTGGGAGAAAGCCATTTTGAGGCCGGAGCTTTGGAGCAGATGCCGGCTGCCTTCCTAGCTAGCAGAGGTTTTCCGGACACCATTGGCCATCCTCCGGTGAAGGTACCCGATTGCTGGTGTGTTACCTTGGACGCTTTGTGGCCTTAAGACTGTAACTGTGTAGCAAAATAAACTCCCGTTTTATAAAAGCCTATCCATCTCTGGTGTTTTGCATTCTGCAGCATTAGCAAACTAGAACAGATTTTGGTACCGAGAGTGGGGTGCTTTTTGCTGCTGAGTTTGCAAATACCAAACATGTTAGAATGGCTTTTTAAATGGATAAGGGGAAGTTTCTGGAAGAATTGTGAGGAGCTTGCTAGAAAAGGCCAAAACTGCTTTAAAGAGACTGTTTGTGGAAATGTGGACTCTAAAGGTACTTCTGACGAGGCCTTGAACAGAGATGATCAATGTGTTGTTGCAAACTGGAAGAAAGGCGATCCTTGTTTTAAAGTGGCACAGAATTTGGCAAAATTGAATCCTCGTGTCAAATGGAAGGAAGAATTTGAAAGCGACAACCTGGAATACTTAGCTGAGGAGATCTCCAGACTACATGTGAAGGACGTACCTTGGCTTCTCCTTGCAGCTTATAGTAAAATGCGAGCAGAGAGAGATAAACTTAGAACTGAACTCTTGGGTTCAAAGAAACCAGAGGCTGATGGCTTGGAGGATTGCAGGCTTCCAGGGGGTGGAATCCCAGAGGCTACAGCCCAATGTGAGGATGTGACCAAACGTGGAACCCAGCCGCCATTTCAGTACAAGCCAAGATTGGAGATGGAATTATCCAGAAAGGATTTGTGGAAAGTCCTATTGTCTGACGGCTTTGACCCCTGTGTGCTTCATGCAAAGCCAACAGAATTTTTGCGAGATCTTTATAGACAGAGCCGTTGCCGGTTTGGACTGGAGGAGACAGACAAGGAAAAAATTAAAGGAAAAATTTCTTCAAAGACAGAGCCATGGAGGTTGAGGTCTGGAGTCAAGAGGTCTCGGGCTGGGAGAGCGGAGCAGCCCACATGCATGGAAAGGGTGAGTTTGCCCCGGAGGTCGAGGGTGGGCATTCCACCTCGATGCTCTGGAAGAGTTTTGCCACCTCAGGTCCCAAAGAAGTTGGAGCACATTCCCAGGGAATTGGGGAGAGCCTGGCTGCTACCACACTGTTCTGAAGGGGTTGAGCGTGTGTCCCGGAGATGGAAGGGAATGCAGGAGCTGCCCCGATGTTTGAGGAGGGTGGGGCCGAGAAGGTGGTCTCCCCAATGTGTGGATATGTTGGAGCACTCACCCAAGCATTTGGAGAGGAAAGGGCTGCCACAAAGGCCTTTAGGAAGGGTTAGGCTCCCACTCTCTCAAGCCCCACGGATGCAATGTCATTCTGTAAAAGACTCTCAGACTTTGAAATCTAATGGAGTTTGTCCTGCGGGTTTTAGGAACTGTTTTGCTCCTGTTAACCCTGTTTTCCTTACTGTTTCTTCTTATGGCAATGGAAATGTTTATCCTATGAATGTCTGTCCTTTGTATATTGGGAGCACATAACTTGTTCTAAGTTCACAGATCCACAGCTAAAGGAAAATTATGCCTTAGGACTGGCCACGCCTAAATTGATTTTGATGGGATTTTGTACTTAACTTTTGTTACTGAAATGATTTAAGTTTTTGTGATATTGTGATGAAATGACTGTATTTTGTATTTGGAAAGATAATGTCATTTTGGGGTCCAGGGGGTGGAATGTGCCGGTTTGAATGTATTGTGTCCCCCAAATGCCATTATCTTTGTGGTCTTGTTGGACAGACGTTTTTGGTGCTGGTTAGATTTGCTTGGAATGTGCCCCACTCAGCTGTGGGTAATAATTTTGATGAGATGTTCCCATGGAGGTGTGGCCCTGCCCATTCGGGGTGGGCCTTGATCAGTGGAGCCATATAAATGAACTGACTGAGAGAGAGAAAACTCAGTGAGTGCAGCTGGGAGTGATATTTTGAAGAAGAGCAAGCTTGCTAGAGAGGAACGTCCTGGGAGAAAGCCATTTTGAGGCCGGAGCTTTGGAGCAGATGCCGGCTGCCTTCCTAGCTAGCAGAGGTTTTCCGGACACCATTGGCCATCCTCCGGTGAAGGTACCCGATTGCTGGTGTGTTACCTTGGACGCTTTGTGGCCTTAAGACTGTAACTGTGTAGCAAAATAAACTCCCGTTTTATAAAAGCCTATCCATCTCTGGTGTTTTGCATTCTGCAGCATTAGCAAACTAGGACACTGAGGATGCTTGGAAGTTGGTCCTTCCCCAGTTGAGCCCCTGATGAGACTTCAGCCCCGACTGACACTTGCACTGTGATCTGGTGGGACCCTGAAGCAGAGAACTCATCTAAACAATGTTCACTGTGACAGTCTTACATGTTAACTTTGAACAGTAGTGCCCAGTTATGCAATCAAAACTCTACTCTCTCTGTGGATGTGGAGGCATTTTGTAGAGCTGGTGAACATCTACCATCGGTAGACTTTAAGTTAAGGACATGACCATCGATAATGTGGGAGGGCTTCATCCAATCAGGTGAAGGCCTTCAGAGCAAAACTGGGGTTTCCCTGAGGGGGGAGAAGAAATTCTGCTTCAACTTCTGGTGGAAAGTTTCCAGCCTGCTCTCCTCCCCTAGAGATTTCAGTCTTGCTAGCAGCTATGACCTTGCAAGCCAAGTCCTTGAAATCAATCAATCGTGTATCAATCATATGTATGTATGTATGCTTGTATGTGTATAGAGAGACATTTAAATATACTATTTATATAGTACATACATTTATATATGATATACTGCTATTTGTTGCTCCAGGAGCTTATTCCTGCTGGCTCATGTTCTCCTCCAGAGCTCTGAGCTCCCCATGGACAGCTAGGGGCAAGTCTCAGGCTGTCATCCTGGCTGCAAGGGAAGCTAGAAAAAATGTGCATCTGACACACCTGACCTTGATTCTAAAGTGGGACTAGCAGGTTGGGGATGTCTCAGTCACAGGAATTTTGTCCATATTTGGGCAGCTCAGAATGTGCAACTTCCTAATAGCCCTAAATCCATGTTTTTAAGATGCTCATTTAGCCAACCTCCCTCTTGTGGAATTGTATCCAATCAGCCCTTTGTCTTGGCAGTGCAATCTGGTTTTCAACATCTCTATTAAAATAGGAGTTTCCCCATCTCCTGGGACAGAGGCATCTACATTTTAATGTTCTCAGTGATAGGCTCTCAGGAAACATTTGTCAATAATCACACAAGAAAAGCATCATTACTCACATTATTTCTCATAGTGCCTCTACACTCCGTGTCCTTTCTCCACACTCCCTCTGCTTAAACCATTTCAGTGGCTTCCTGCTCATCTTTGAAGATTAAAAAATTTGAATGAGTTAAAGGCTTTAAAAATTCACATGAGCAAAAGCAACTTGCACCCAACGTTAATGAAAACAACCAACATATACTTTGTATATCCTCCCAAACATATATACTCCTACTGGGATGAGTCACTCAGCATCTGGAAGACGTTGAGTCTTGTCGATTACGTAAAGATTGAGCATCCTTCACTACTTCATAGCAGATCCATCTGGAAACCAATATCTTCCTACAAGAAGGACACACATCTGCAATCTAACCTGAAAAGAAAACACTTGGAACATCAGGGAGGAAATTCCAGATTCTACATTTTTTATAAAGTGCTGACCAAAGCAACCAAACATTATCTAATCTGCTGTCCCATTTGGAATTCTGCTTTAACACGAGTGTGGTCAGTGGAATCCTGTACCCCAAAAGGATGTGTTAAGTCCTAACACTCACAGCCCCACAAAAAAGCTTTGTTTGAAATAAAGTCTTCTGCGGATGTAAACAAGTTACAATCAGAACAAACTAGAGTAGGGTATGCCTTAAATCTGATTACTGCCCCCTGTTTCTAGGTTGAACATTCCAAAACATGGGGATCCCCAAGGCTTTCAGGGTGACATCTAAACATGTGAGTGAGTTACATCACT
This sequence comes from Choloepus didactylus, assembly GCF_015220235.1. NCBI lineage: Eukaryota > Metazoa > Chordata > Mammalia > Pilosa > Megalonychidae > Choloepus > Choloepus didactylus. Next base: position 1,418,389 of record NW_023637621.1, on the reverse strand, counting down.
CCACATTCAACCTGAGCCTGCCACCACTTTGTCCTCACCCTTTCCTCTTCTATGTCCCCTCCCACACCCCTGAACCCCAATACATTCTGCGTCTTCTCACTAAATCTCCTTCCCCTCTGAAGCATATTCCCATGGCTAACCTTTGTCTTTTCTTTAAACTTGACTTAACTTCCCTTGACCCAAGACCATGTCACCCGAGACAGGTTACAACCTCTAATTTTTTCCAGAGCACCCGAAGAGTTCCTGGGGTGAATTGCATTTTGCATTTGTCTTCAACAAGGTTGTCCTCTCTTTACTCCAGGAGCTTAGATCTGTGAAATAGCACCAAAAATAAGATCTCTGAGTGAGCAACTCAATCAACCAATGACTTTCATTGTGAACCTTACAGTTAACAGTGACCTTCCAACCACATTTAGGGTTAGCAAATTATGGCCAGCGAGTCAAATTCGGCTCACTGTTTATTTTTGTGGGGCCCGTGAGCTAGGAGACATTGTTGCACTTTTAAATGACTGGAAAAAAGATCAAAAGAAAAATAATATTTCATGACATGCAAAAATATGAGATTCAAGTTCCAGTGTCCACAAATAAAGTTTCTTTAATAAATAAAGTTTCACTGGTGCACAGCCATGCTGATTCATTGATATATCGATCATCTGTGGCTTCTTTCTTACTCCACTGCAGAGCTGAGCCATTGCCTGCAAAGACTAAAATATTTACCCTTTGCAGAAAAGTCTGGCCAACCCCTGTCCTACAGCAAGACACCTAATCTTTGCATGGTTATAGACATTTTTTACTGAATGCAAATAGACTCTTTGAAAAGTATTTCCGCGATTCTGCTGACAGCCCCACTAGAGCCACTGAGACCATGGCGGTTGACAATCCAGACATGGCTGGGAGCCCATGACCCTCTGGTGCTGCAGAGGGAGGTTTGCTTTTGGGAAACTATACCTAAGATGCTTTCCATCTCAGGGTCCTCAACAAGATTGTATGGGCTCCAAGTTTGGTAGACCAGATGTCCAAAATCCAGGAATTGTCCGGAGCCTGCATTCTTTGATGTCTGCAGGGTTCTGGGGTGGTTCACCAGCCTCCGTAACCCCATCTCTTCCTCTGTCTGTGGATGTCTGTCTTGTTCTAAACCCTACTCCTAACTGTGCACAAATTTCCTCTGCTTATAAGTTCTCCACATATTGCATTAGGACCCACCTTGTTTGGCCTCATCTTAATGAATCCCATCTTCTAAGTTCCTATTTACAAACGGTTCACCCCCAGAGGACAGGGATTTAAGGCTTGCATATGGCTTTGTGGGGGTCGTGACTCAGTCCCCCATGACCTCTTTATTCCATGCTACGGGAGCCCTGATTCTGTGGGGGTATCAGCAGCCCTTGTCACCCCAAAAGAGCAAGCCCTCACTCCCCAGCTCCCACCTGGCCTGACCTAGACAAACAGGAAAGGGTCGGTAAAGCAGAGAGCACAAAAAATCAAATCAAATCCCACATGCCTTTCACTCTTCTCGTAGTCTCCCACAAGAACCAATGAAATATTCCACCCTCATCATGCTTAAAACATAAAAGTCCATTTAAAATTCATAAGCAAAGTAAGCATTTCTGGGAGAAAACCATAGTTCTTCTTTTCCTTTAAAGGTTCTGTTAAAAGAATGCATTGCTTGGCATTGAGTGCCAGCCGACACTTGTTGCCTGAAGTGGTGAAGATGGTTCTCCTGGGCAGATCCCGCACCATATGGTTTATTCCCTTCACAATCAACTGGAAAATAAACAGAGCTGGGCAATGGATTTACAAAAGAGGCAGGACAAGCACGGCCATGCTGTCATGCTGTCTGTCTCCCATCACTCTCTGGCCACCGCCATATTGCAAAAGCATCTCTCTCTCTCTCTCTTTCCTCTCTCTGTCCCTCCCTCCCTCACCCTCTCTCTCTCTCTCCCTTTCTCTCTCTCCCCCTCTGTCTCTTTCCTCTCTCTCTCCCTCCCTCCCAACCCCCCTCTCCTCTCCATCTCTCTCCTCTTGCTCCCTTTCTCCCCCTTTTTTCTCTTCTCTCCCTCTCTCCCTCTTTCTCTCCTCTCTCTCTTTGCTTGCCCTCCTTTGTACTTGTTTTTACCCTCTGTGCAGATGCCTACATCTTTAACCTCACTTTCTCCCCACACTCCACAACACATTCACACACACACACACCCTTACACACACATGCACACACTGATCAGCTGCTGCTTAGACAGGGACATCAGCTGAGAATTCATTCCCCAGACAGCTTTTTCTTGTCCTTACAAAAGACAAGGGGAAAAAAAAACAAACTTTGAATAGATGAAAAGCTAAGGCAAAGCAAAAGTAGAGGAGAAAAATTAAGATGCAGTTAGCATGAGGTTGACACATGTAGCGAGTGCCAGGGGACCCTGCACCTTCTCCAGAAATTGGTGGAATGCACAAATCTGAGCTCCCTTGCAGCCAAAGCAAAGAGGGCACCTAATTCATAATTCACTGTGATTGCAGGAAATGCACATTGGTCCTGGCACTGGGTGAAAAAGGACATTTCTCCAGTGGGTTATCAAAAGGGGACACTGCACAGTGAAATAAACAACTCCCCATGCTGCATGCTTCCCTGAGTCATAAGAGCTCGGGGAGATTTCTGATGAGCTGATATATTCAGTAAGAAGAATTGCTATCATCAGGAAAAACCTTAAGCAGTGGTCCAGGTCTCAGCTTTTCGGTCTAAATTAATTTAAAGAGAAGCATAGGATGTCTAGAAGAATGGATAAACTGCATAGCCATTTTCTCCGCAGTCTCTCCCAAGCATGTCTTTGCTCGAAACTAAGCAGTAGAGCGCTTCCTTTGATGCTGGTGGGTTTGAGGCTGACTGCTCCAAGACTCTGCTAAGTTGGGAGGAGAGAACTGATACACCCTTGGGAAAATTGTGGAGTTCAAAGAGAGTAGGAAGGGTCAGTCACCCACACCATTCAAAAATGAGAGAGGATTTGTAAGGACCTATTTCTATCCTGTTTCATTCAAGAAAGTGCTGGATGTATCAGATAAATAGATGAGTGAACCAGTGACAGGAAAATAAGGACATGAAGCCAGAGATCAAGTGTTAAAATGATATGATCAAGTCTTTCTGCTAAAATTGATGCTAAATCTGCCCTAGAGCTTCCTGGTAGCCCAAGCAAAGAAGGAAGTAGTTCCAGACCCAGGATTCTCAGATTCTATATGGTAAAAACAAACTGGTTGCTCAAATGAAGCATCTTTGGGACAGAGACTTGGGGAAATTCCCTCTCAGAGTCAGAGTCAGAAGTGAAAATTCCTCTCAGAGTCAGAAGTGACTCAGCTACAGTAACCAACAGGATGACATTTCATATGGGTTGTGCCAGTTTGAATGTATTATATCCCCCCAAATGCCATTATCTTTGATGCAATCTTGTGTGGGCAGACCTATCAGTGTTAAATAGATTGTAATTCTTTGAGTGTTTCTGTGGAGATGCGCCCCACCCAACTGTGGGTGATGAGTTTGATTGGATAATTACCATGGAGGTGTTACCCCACTCATTCAGGGTGGGTCTAAATTAAATCACTGGAGCCATATAAATGAGCTGACAAACAGAAGGAACTCAGTGCAGCTGTGAGTGACATTTTGAAGAGGAGCTACAGCCAAGAGGGACACTTTGAAGAAAACACAGGAGCTGCAGATGATAGAGTTTGAAGACGGCCATTGAAAGCAGACTCTTGCTCTGGAGAAGCTGAGAGAGGACAAATACCCCAAGTGCAACTAAGAGTGACATTTTTGAGGAACTGCAGCCTAGTGAGGAACGTCCTGGGAGAAAGCCATTTTGAAACCAGAACTTTGGAGCAGACGCCAGCCACATGCCTTCCCAGCTAATGGAGTTTTTCCAGACGCCATTGGCCATCCTCCAGTGAAGGTACCCGATTGCTGATGTGTTACCTTGGACACTTTATGGCCTTAAGACTGTAGCTGTGTAACCAAATAAACCCCCTTTATAAAAGCCAAACCACTTCTGGTGTTTTGCATTCTGGCAGCTTTAGCAAACTAGAACATGGGTATTGCCTGATATCATATCAAGAAAATGCCGAGCCAGTAAAAGCAGTTCCTTCTGGGATCTAAGATGTTCAGAGCCAATGCACCATTTTCTGATGTGCCTGCTTGATTCTAGGATAAAGTTTATGATATATGAAGCAAGGAGAGTATGCATGTCCTTCATACTCAGGAGAGAGGACCTTTGGGGATGAATCAAATGCAGGACAATTGTTGGTCTCTGTAACTTCTCTGATTTCTTCCTCCCAGCCCCTCAGCCCCTGCTGCTTACATTGCCCCAGAGCTACCATTTTGAGGGGCTTGAAATCCCATCACAGACGCACACTCTGCGTGTCTGCACCCCCAGCTTCATGTGTTTCCCTCCAAATGCTGCCCTCGTGCCCTCTCCAAGCTGATGCTTTCATCCATCACAGGATGCTCCCGGGGTGTCCTTTTAAAATTCTATCTGTTGTAACATCCTATCTTTCCAGAAATCGGGATGATTGATGAAATAAATTGTGATTATTAACCTAAGTGTTTACCTAATGAGTAAAATTGGAGGGACTTCCTCTCAGCCACAGGACACAGAGAAAAACGTCATGCTTGAGCTGGGGGGTGAAATGCCTTACAATAAAATCATTGTGTTAACTAAATTAGAGGCATAAAGAGAGTGGCTTGTTGACTCATCAGTGGACACAGGGAGAAAAATCCTCCTCTGATGTGGTCACAAAAGAGCTGCCTGTGAGCAGAGACGACACTCGAGCCATGTCCCACTTCACAATGGCTTTCTGGGTGAGAGCTCATCAGCCAGGAACACGCACAAAGCCGCAGACACCAGCTCCATTCAAAAATCTTCATTGCTGCGTCAGAAACGGCTTCTTCCAAGAGTGTCTCAGAGGGTCAGAGGGACGGAGGAGGGAGAGCCGGCTCTTTCTAAAGGAAAAGCTGCATTATGCTTCCTTTATTTTCCTTAATGAAGAGATGAATGTGCCCTGGCATCTTCAGATGAGAACTTAATCACTGCTGGGACGTACACACTCGGGAAATGCGGAACGAATTATCCACTTGCCTCTTATTTAACGGCATTTTCGTTCCATTGTCCAAGCAGCGGCACTGCTAAGGGGATGTGGGATAGAGAATTGGGAAAAAACTAACGTACAAATGCACGCATTTGAAGATTCGTCTCTGTCCTCTCCAGAGCTACCAACACCCCAAAGTGTATGCAGAAAAGAAGGAACATGTACAGGACAGGCACATTTGGGCTCTAGGGAATCTCCACATCTGCCTAAATTCCAAAATACTCACATAGTCACACAGGTGGCCTGCCTTTAATCGTTTGCATGTTTTCCCGCACATTGTCTGGTTCTGCCTCTTTTGAGATTTCTGTAGCATTTACATCCTCTTTGCGTGGCACAGGCTGTATTGTGTCAAAGGCCAATTTATTAACTTCCCATTATGCTCACATTTTGTGTGCAAGCATGTGTCTGTGCATTTGTGCATGAGTGTGTGTGTGTGTACATGTGTGTACACATGTGGGTTTAACCCATCTTGTGATAGAAACTTCATGCATAAACATATCTGTACCTTTCCATTGGCACAGGGTGGGGAGAATATTTTATCAAAGTCTATCTATTCTTTGTTGCAATTCTATAATGGAGGGAAGGGGAATGGCATGAAAGATAAATTTTTATGCATATTTCAGACATTTTTATTATCCACCCAGAAAAAAAAAACAAACAAAACATAAGGGCATTTAATGCTTGAATGTACCCAAGAGAATATCTGACTCCCATTCAGGTATTGAGCAAAGAAGGACAAGCTTAATAACTATATAAGCTTTATATATTTTCCATGGTTTTTTGTCAACTTTCCCCTATCAGAACCGACAGAAATTATAGTTTTATGCAAAACATTTTTAGTAACCCAGACTGTGTTTTTTGCAGCAAGCCAATGAGCATCTTTTCATAATAAGGGCTCCATATGGAAGGTAGAGACGTTGTATATATGGCGGACACCAAGGCTCAAATCCCAGTTGGGCCAAACCTTTGGGCAATACTTCCTTTTCTCTCCCTAGTCTCTCTCTGTTGTCAATGTGTCCTCCCATGCTCCACGAGGGTCCCAGGACCCTCCAGCACACAAGAACTTCCAAGGGGGCTCTGTGCTCCCATGTCCTGCCTGGTTGACCTTGAACTTAACCTTCTTAGTCTCTCCACACACCTGACAGAAGATGTGGTCATGTCCATCCTATTGGGTTTTGGAGGAAATTCAATGAAATGTATTTAAAGATCTCGGTGCCCAGGCTGTCACAAATGCCAAGCAGCATTCTGCTCCCCTGAATGCAGTGAATAAGTCAACCCAGAGCTGCAGCGTTCTTCATCAATGACACATTGAGAAGAAACTCAGGAAGGAACTCCATGCAGCTGGAAATGCGTGATTTGCTTGTTGGGTGTTGGTGCAAAGTAACATCAGCAGGTTTACAAATTTCCAAAAAGAAAGTTGAGTATGCATCATGGTTTCATTACAGCTTTTTTAAAGCTATGGTGAATGTTTATAAAAAATTATTTAAAACACATATACTTAGACAAACTTAATTGCATAGATGTAACAATTATGAAGATGGATACCGAAAAACTGGCTAAAGTGCATCTCTGAGAAGAGCTGGCAGCTTGAGGGTGAGGAGAAAAGACTTGCTTTTCAGTCTTCACCCTTTTCCAGTTTTTAAATGTTTTACCATGTGTGTAAAGACACTCAGAAAATAAAATTAGAATCAAAAGTCTGTGAAGCTCTGTGATTTCAGAACGGAGGTTGATCCAGACTTTGCACATAATTCTGCTGGGACTTGTGAGCTATAATCTATTTTAATTTTAATCATTTTTATCTGTCTATATATCAATCCATCCATCCATTTATCATTATGTAGCTATATCTCTCAACTCAATCTTTTAACTATTTATGATCTATATATCTATTGTCTTTCTCATCTATATCTTTCCATCTACCTACCCTTTCTATCCATCCATCAAACTATCTATCAAATTTATTAATTTATTGACTAAATATAACATGGAAGAGATTAATTCACCAACTTTTTGGTAGTGAATCTCAGGCTGTTTCCAGCAGGGAACAAACATAAATAAGCAGTTTTACACCAGAATAAAGTGTCTGAGGCCCCAGTGAGTGAGGAGTGCCTTCACTCCTTGGTTGAAAAACCAACGATCCTGATGGAAACTTTTTGACACTTCCTAGAAGGACAAAATGACTTAGAGAATAAGGACAACATGGAGGAAGTATGCGACAGTTGGACATGGGAGGTGACAACGGGGCTTAGAAGGAGATTTTTAAATCATCCAAATGTGTGTCCACTCATCTACCCAATTGCCTCACCTTTTCATCCTTGCAGGTGACAGCTAAAATTCAACTCTCCACTGATGTTACCATCAGTGTCCCAGGGTGTGGTGCCCTCTTTAATTGCTCTCTTCACAGGTGGAGATGACTGTGCTGATATCCTCAAGCTCCCCAAAGTCAATGCTTAATACGCAATCGACCGTTTAGTTAATATATTGTTTAATTATTTTAAAATAAAATTCAGTAGTTGTTATGGCTTCGCCTGGGAGAACTGCTGCACCAGTTCACCACCGGGAGCTACAGGACTGCCTTGAACTGGAAGAATTCCCTGAAGGACCTGGAGAAGAGGAGGGCAAATTTGCAGGCCATGGTGGAGAGCAGTGCTGCACCACAGATATTCAGAGAAAGTGATCAAGATGGCGGCATAGAGAGGAGTGGAAGCTAAGTAGTCCCCCTAGAACAACTAAAAAAAACCAGAAACAACTAGCAAATGATCCAGAATAACTGCAGGGGGACAAACGAGACTGTCCACTCATCATACACCAACCTGAATTGGGAGGAATGCCCAAGATCACAGCATAAAATCTCTCAGTGGAGAAAGCCCCAGTCATTTTGAGTTTCCAGGGCTGTGAAGCAGAGAAGGGTGGAGACAGCACAAGCAGAGAGAGAGACCATTGAAATGCTAATGACCTCACCCTAGGTGGTCTATCTTCTCTAAGAGGACAGGGGTGGGGCCCTTTCCATTCAGAACCAGACCCCAGAGCCTGGGGGAACACGGCCACACCTCCTCATACCAGTCAAGAATTATAGGCTAACAGGCATCACCTGCTGGGCAGAAAAGCACAGTGACCTGAGGCATCAAAGGGTGGAGCAATTTTCTAAGACACACCCGCAGGGAAACCAGATACTGAATATTTCTTCCCCCTGGGACCTGAGCCTGTTCTGGTCTGGGAAAACCTGATTTGGATAACCAAGGAAACCATGCCTAGACAACAGAAAATTACAACCTACATTAAGAAAAACAAAGTTATGGCCCAGTCAAAGGAACAAACGTACACTTCAACTGATACAGGAATTTAAACAACTAATGCTAATCAATTCAAAAAGTTTAGAGAAGATATTGCAAAAGAGATAGAAGCTGTAAAGAAAACACTGGGCATACATAAGGCAGAAATCGAAAGTTAAAAAAAACAACTAGTAGAGTCTATGGAAATGAAAGGCACAACACAAGAGATGAAAGACACAATGGAAACATACAACAGCAGATCTCAAGAGGCAGAAGAAAACACTCAGGAACTGGAGAACAAAACACCTGAAAGCCTACACGCAAAGGAGCAGATGGAGAAAAGAATGAAAAAATATGAGCAACGTCTCCGGGAACTTAAGGATGAAACAAAGTACAATAATGTACATATCATTGGTGTCCCAGAAGGAGAAGAGAAGGGAAAAGGGGCAGAAGCAATAATGGAGGAAATAATTAATGAAAATTTCCCATCTTTTATGAAAGACATAAAATTACAGATCCAAGAAGCACAGTGTACTCCAAACAGGAGAGATCTGAATAGGCCTACGCCAAGACACTTAATAATCAGATTATCAAATGTCAAAGACAAAGAGAGAATCCTGAAAGCAGTAAGAGAAAAGCAATCCATTACATACAAAGGAAGCTTAATAAGACTATGTGCGGATCTCTCAGCAGAAACCATCGAGGCAAGAAGGAAGTGGTGTGATATATTTAAGATACTGAAAGAGAAAAACCACCAACCAAGAATCCTATATCCAGCAAAGCTGTCCTTCAAATATGAGAGAGAGCTCAAAATATTTTCCAACAAACAGACAACGAGAGACTTTGTGAACAAGACACCCGCCCTACAGGAAATACTAAAGGGAGCACTACAGAGTGATAGGAGAAGACGGGAGTGCGTGGTTTGGAACACAATTTTGGGAGATGGTAGCACAACAATGTAAGTACACTGAACAAAGATAACTATGAATACGGTTGAGAGAGGAAGGTTGGGAGCATGTGAGATACCAGAAGAAAGGAGGAAAGATAAAGACTGGGACTGTGTAACTTGGTGAAATCTAGAGTGTTCAACAATTGGGATAAAATGTACAAATATGTTCTTTAACGAGGGAGAACAAGCAAATGTCAACCTTGCAAGGTGTAAAAAATGGGGAGGCATTGGGGGAGGGATGCAATCAACATAAACTAGAGACTGTAACTAATAGAATCATTGTATTATGCTTCCTTTAATGTAACAAACGTGATATACCAAGGTAAATGCAGATAAGAGGGGGGGATAGGAGAGGCATGTTAGACACTTGACATTGGTGGTGTTGTCTGATTCTTTACTCTACTTTGATTTAAGGTTATTTTTCCTTTTGCTGCTTCCTAGCTGTCATTTTTTTTCCTCTTTCTTTTCCCTCTCTACCTTCTTTGACTCTCCTTCCTGCCTTGTGGAAGAAATGTAGATGCTCTTATATAGATAGTGGTGAAGGTGGTGAACACATAAATATGTGACCATACAGAGAACCATCAATTATTTATTTAGGATGGAATGTATGGTGTGTGAACAAAACCATATTAAAAAAAAAATGGGTTGATGACAAAACCTCAAGGGCAATATACTGAGTGAAATAAGCCAGACACATTAGGACAATTATTGCAGGGTCTCACTGATAGGAACTAATTATAATATGTAAACTCATAGACATGAAATATAAGGTACCAAAATATAGGACAAGGCTTAAGAATGGGGAGGGGTTGCTTAGTATGAGCAGAATGTTCAACTAGGATGAACTTAAATGTTTGGAAATGAACAGAGGCGTCGGTAGCAAGATGTGAGAATAACTAACAGCGCCGAATGGTGTCTGAATTAGGCAGAAAGGGGAAGCTCAGAGTCATGTATGTCACCAGAAGGAAAGCTGGAGGTCAAAAGATGGGAATGTATAAAACTGAATCCTATGGTGGTCAGTGTCCATGATCAACTGTACAAATACTAGAAATCACTTCCATGAACCAGAACAAATGTATGACAATACAATTAGAAGTTAATAATAGAGGGGCATATAGGGAAGAAATATATACCTATTGCAAACTATATACTACAGTTAGTAGTATTTCAACATTTTTTCATAAACAGTAACAAATGTACTATACCAATACTATGAGTCAACAATTGAGGGGGGTTGGTTAGGGGTAGGGGAGGATTCGAGTTTCCTTTTCTTTTTTCATCTTTCACTTTATTTCTTGTCTGGAGTAATGAAAAGTTTCTAAAAATTGAACAAAAATTAAGTGTGATGGATGCAGAGCTGTATGTGGGGACCCAGGGGCAAGTGATTGTACACTTTGGATCTTTGGATAATTGTATGGTATCTGAACAATCCCAATAAAAATTAAAAAGGAAAAAAAAAGGACATATAGATTCCATGAAAGTAAATAAAAACATACTACAGCAAAAAAAAAAAAAAAAAAATTCAGTGTCTCCACCAAGGTATGAAATATTTCCAATATATGTAGAAATGTATATTTCAGTGTTAGTAGGTACACCTTATTGTTTCATTTTAAGGATGGAACAGCACATCTAGTGTTTTACTCCCACAAGCTGTCTGAACCTGCCATGTTTCCATTGTTTCAGTAACAGCACACTGGCTGACAGTGCCAGTAGCCGATGGCCCAAATAAAATTTTGACTCCAAAAAAATAAATAAATAAAATAAAATAAAATAAAATTCAATCGATAGTTAACTGTACTGGCCATAGGCAAAGCTAAGTCACTGTCCGCTCTCTGCCCCCCATTTAGTGTCTATTGAAAGTTTGCATTTTTAAATAACGAAAATCTCCATAATATATTTATTTTTTGGCTAACAAGAAGTCAAGAATTTCTTTATATTTTTAATATAGAACAGAACATCTTCTGCCCCTGGGAAAATATTTATGAGAATCATAACTGAATGGAGAATAAGCTTTCCTTTTTATTTTCCTTCTGCACAACAGATTCTCCTATTTGTTCAGAGCGGTACCTAATTAAATATTTAAAGCTGTAGTCAAGGAGAGATTTGCCATCCTAAAATGATTCAACAAGCCAGAAAAGAATGAAGGATAGAATCTACAGTGCAAGGATGCCTGCTGATTTTAGAAGGCTCTGCTGATGTGGCTGATGACGCTAGAATGGTTCATATTATTGAGATGATTTCCATCTGTGAAGGTTTACATTTTTTAACTCCACTTTTGCAACTGGACTCCAATAGTTTCCTGACCCCTTGGAAAACTGGCCTTAGCAGGCCATGGTCATTTGCAAATAACCGTGTCAGCCACACCAGCACAGCCACCTGCTGGTGCACTGAGGAAGCAACCAGCTCTTTAGAGTATTTTAAAGAGCTGGTTGAAAAAAAGCTGTCCATTACCAGTAAGTAGGACATCCTGTTGAAAATATGGTTCCAACATGCCAACAAAAGAAACCACAATGAAAATGGTGCAACATTCCTAGATTTTGAACACAATTGGAGGTAAGACATCTATAAGTATCAGCTTTGGACCTGATCTTAGGAAAGATAGCGTCATAGACCTAAGGTGTTTTTCAAGATATGTGTGAGTGTGTATGCACACACACACACACACACACACACAATGGATGAATTGTAAACAATGCCTTATTTCCACATTAAAATTTGTATATTCTTTGCAAGTGGAATAACTGTTGATCATTTAAATCAGAACATTTATCCATTCTTCCTTTCCACCTTCTCTGTGTAAGGTGCTGTCCTAGAGCTGGGGATTTTGTGATGAGCAAAGCAAAATTTCTCTTGGAAGATAGATTCAGAGATGAGCAATTAACAAATAGATCTGCAACTAGTGGCAAGTATTGATAAGGATAAGAATAAAGTATATTTCAACATTTACTGAGAAGTGCTTGTTTTTAGTAGTTCATTTGACAAAGGAAATGAGGGAGAAAGACAACTTGAAAGTTGGCTGGTCTATGTATCAGGGACATTTAAATCAAAACCATAAGATACCATTTTGCACACACTAGGACCACTGCAGTAAAAAGACAGTGACAAGTGTTGGCAATGATGTGGAGAAATTGAAATGCTCAAACACTGCTGTTGGGATCATAAAAAGTATCATAAAAAAGCTCAAACACTGCTTTAGAAAACAGTCTGAAAGCTCCTCAAAAAGTGAAACATAGGGCAAAAAAAAGATGGCAGCATAGAGAGGAGTGGAAGCTAAGCAGTCCCCCTGGAACAACTACAAAAAATCAGAAACAACTAGTAAATAATCCAGAATACCTGCGGGGGGACAAACGAGACCATCCACTCACCATACACCAACCTGAATTGGGAGGAATGCCTGAGAACACAGCATAAAATCTGTAAGTAAAACCTGCAGATCCAAGACGTGAGACTCCCTCCCCCATAGCCTGAGCTGCAAAGCCTCGTGGTGCCAGAGAGAAGCTCTCTCCCAGCAAGCGAATACAGCTCAGCTGAGCGCCAATTGGGGTTTTAAGTAGCGAGTGTGAACTGCTCACTACAGGTACGAATCCCCAGAAAACAGACAGAGGCTTTGGGTGACGACTGTCCTGGGAGAGCCGGAGGGTCACCTTGGGCTGGGTCTGAAGGGGACTATCTGTTTCTTTATTGGCTCAGTGGAGAAAGCCCCAGTCATTTTCAGTTTCCAGGGCTGTGAAGCAGAGAAGGGTGGAGATAGCACAAGCAGAGAGAGAGACCATTGAAATGCTAATGACCTCCACCTGGGGGCTCTGTCTTCTCTAGGAGGAAAGGGGTGGGGCCCTTTCCATTCAGAACCAGACCCCAGAGCCTGGGGGAACACGGCCATACCTCCTCACACCAGTCAAGAATTATAGGCTAACAGGCATCACCTGCTGGGCAGAAAAGCACAGTGACCCGAGGCATCAAAGGGTGGAGCAATTTTCTATGACACACCCTCAGGGAAACCAGATACTGAATATTTCTTCCCTCTGGGACCTGAGCCTGTTCTGGTCTGGGAAAACCTGATTTGGATAACCAAGGAAACCATGCCTAGACAACAGAAAATTACAACCTACACTAAGAAAAACAAAGTTATGGCCCAGTCAAAGGAACAAACGTACACTTCAACTGAGATACAGGAATTTAAACAACTAATGCTAAATCAATACAAAAGTTTAGAGAAGATATTGCAAAAGAGATAGAGGCTGTAAAGGAAGCACTGGGCATGTATACGGCAGAAATCAAAAGTTCAAAAAAACAACTAGTAGAATCTATGGAAATGAAAGGCACAACACAAGAGATGAAAGACACAATGGAGACATACAACAGCAGATCTCAAGAGGCAGAAGAAAACACCCAGGAACTGGAGAACAAAACACCTGAAAGCCTACATGCAAAGGAACAGATGGAGAAAAGAATGAAAAAATATGAGCAACGTCTCCGGAAACTCAAGGATGAAACAAAGTACAATAATGTACGTATCATTGGTGTCCCAGAAGGAGAAGAGAAGGGAAAGGGGGCAGAAGCAATAATAGAGGAAATAATTAATGAAAATTTCCCATCTCTTATGAAAGACATAAAATTACAGATCCAAGAAGCGCAGCGTACTCCAAACAGAAGAGATATGAATAAACCTACGCCAAGACACTTAATAATCAGATTATCAAATGTCAAAGACAAAGAGAGAATCCTGAAAGCAGTAAGAGAAAAGCAATCCATTACATACAAAGGAAGCTTAATAAGACTATGTGCGGATCTCTCAGCAGAAACCATGGAGGCAAGAAGGAAGTGGTGTGATATATTTAAGATACTGAAAGAGAAAAACCACCAACCAAGAATCCTATATCCAGCAAAGCTGTCCTTCAAATATGAGGGAGAGCTCAAAATATTTTCCAACAAACAGACAACGAGAGACTTTGTGAACAAGACACCCGCCCTACAGGAAATACTAAAGGGAGCACTACAGGGTGATAGAAGACAGGAGTGCATGGTTTGGAACACAATTTGGGGAGATGGTAGCACAACAATGTAAGTACACTGAATAAAGGTAACTATGAATACGGTTGAGAGAGGAAGGTGGGGAGCATGTGAGACACCACAAGAAAGGAGGAAAGATAAAGACTGGGACTGTGTAACTTGGTGAAATCTAGAGTGTTCAACAATTGGGATAAAATGTACAAATATGTTCTTTAACGAGGGAGAACAAGCAAATGTCAACCTTGCAAGGTGTTAAAAATGGGGAGGCATTGGGGGAGGGATGCAATCAGCATAAACTAGAGACTGTAACTAATAGAATCATTGTTTTATGCTTCCTTTAATGTAACAAAGGTGATATACCAAGGTGAATGCAGATAAGAGGGGGGGATAGGGGAGGCATGTTAGACACTTGACATTGGTGGTATTGTCTGATTCTTTATTCTACTCTGATTTAAGGCTATTTTTCCTTTTGCTGCTTCCTAGCTGTCATTTTTTTTCCTCTTTCTTTTGCCTCTCTACCTTCTTTGACTCTCCCTCCTGCCTTGTGGAAGAAATGTAGATGCTCTTATATAGATAATGGTGAAGGTGGTGAACACATAAATGTATGACCATGCAGAAAACCATCGATTATTTACTTGGGATGGAATGTATGGTGAGTGAACAAAACCATATTAAAAAAAAAATGGGTTGATGACAAAACCTCGAGGGCAATATACTGAGTGAAATAAGCCAGACACATTAGGACAATTATTGCAGGGTCTCACTGATAGGAACTAATTATAATATGTAAACTCATAGACATGAAATATAAGGTACCAAGATATAGGACGGGGCTTAAGAATGGGGAGTGGTTGCTTAGTATGAGCAGAATGTTCAATTAGGATGAACTTAAATGTTTGGAAATGAACAGGGGTGTTGGTAGCAAGATGTGAGAATAACTAACAGCGCCAAATGGTGTGTGAATGAGGTGGAAAGGGGAAGCTCAGAGTCATATATGTCACCAGAAGGAAAGTTGGAGGTCAAAAGATGGGAATGTATAAAACTGAATCCTATGGTGGTCAGTGTCCATGATCAACTGTACAAATACTAGAAATCACTTCCATGAACCAGAACAAATGTATGACAATACAATTAGAGGTTAATAATAGAGGGGCATATAGGGAAGAACTATATACCTATTACAAACTATATACCACAGTTAGTAGTATTTCAACATTTTTTCATAAACAGTAACAAATGTACTATATCAATACTATGAGTCAACAATTGAGGGGGGTTGGTTAGGGATGGGGAGGATTAGAGTTTCCTTTTTTTTTTCATCTTTCACTTTATTCCTTGTCTGGAGTAATGAAAAGTTTCTACAAATTGAACAAAAATTAAGTGTGATGGATGCACAGCTGTATGAGGGTACCCAGGGGCAAGTGATTGTACACTTTGGATCTTTGGATAATTGTATGGTATCTGAACAATCTCAATAAAAATGAAAAAAAAAAAGTGAAACATAAAGATACCATATGACCAACAATTCCACCCCTGGGTATACACCCAAGAGAAACGGAAACACACTGTGTACAAACGTGTGTGCAAATATCCACACAGCATTGTTCACAATAGTCAAAAGTTGGAAACAACCAAAGGATCCATCAATTGGTGAATTAATGCACATGTTCGTTAATTAATAATCTCCACCTACCCAATGGAATACTATTCAGGCATAAAAAGGAATGGATTGCTGATCCATGCTGCAGCATGGAAGGGTCTTGGAAACCTTAGGCTGAGTGAAGACGGCCATCATAAAAGACCACGCACTGTAGGATTCCACTCCTGTGAAATGTCCAGAATAGGCAAATCTACACGAATTAGATTTTAGTGGTGTCTAGTGCTGGGGGAGATGGGAGATTCATGTGTGGGGGTTTGATGGACAAGGGATGTGGGATTTCTATGTAAGGATAATAAAAATGTTTTAAAATTATATTGTGGTGCTGGATGCACAACTCCATGAATATAATAAAAGGCATTGACTTGCACGTTCAAAGAGGTGAATTGTATGGCAAGTGCAGTCCATCTTGGTAAAGCTGTTATTTTAAAAAGAAAGAGTTAATAGGAGAGAAGTTGGTAATCCTGGGATGCAAGCATAAGCTGGAGAGGGCACAACCACCCTATGAACCGGGGATGCTGCAGGCATCCTAGGAGCCCAAGTCCCACAACCTTCCAGGAACCAGGAAGTGCTATGACCTCCCAATGAACCCAGAAGTGCAATATCCTTCCCCAGGAACCAGGAAGTGCTATAACCTGCCAATGAACCAGGAAGTGCTATAACCATCCCAATGAACTGGGAAGTGCTGCCACCTTCCAATGAACCAGGAAGTGCTTTGATCATTCAACAAACCAGGAAGTGATATAACCATCCCTAGGAACCAGGAAGTGCCACAACCTTCCAGTGAACCAGGAAGTTCAATAGATGTCCCTATGAACCACAGAGTTCTAGGACATTTGAATGAACCAGAAAATGCTATGGCCTTGTAATGAACCAGGAAGTGCTACAACCTTCTGTTGAATCAGGAAGGGCTATGACCATTCAACAAACCAGGAAGTGATATAACCATCCCTAGGAAACAGGAAGTGCCACAACCTTCCAGTGAACCAGGAAGTTCAATAGATGTCCCTATGAACCACAGAGTTCTAGGACATTCGAATGAACCAGGAAACGCTATGGCCTTGCAATGAACTAGGAAGTGCTACAGCCTTCCAATGAACCAGGAAATGCTATGGCCTTGCAATGAACTAGGAAGTGCTACAATCTTCCATTGAAGCCCTTCCTGAAGGGCTATGACCTTCCATTGAACTGAGAAGTGTTAGTAATCAGGAAGTTGTATGACCTTCTAATGAACCAGGAAGTATGACAACCTTCCCTAGTAACCAGGAAGTGCTACAACTTTCTAATGAACCAGGAAATGTTAGTAAAGAGGAAGCTCTACAACCTTCCAATGAACCAGGAAGTGCTAAACCTTCCATAGCAATCAGGAAGTGCTACAACTTTCCATTGAATGAGGAAGTGCCATGTACTACCTTCTGTTGAGCCAAGGAGTGTTACTAATAAGGAAGATCTGGGAACTTGCAATAAATCAGGAAGTGCTATAATCTTCCCTAGCAACCAAGAATTGTTACAAGCTTCCAATGAACCATGAACCAGGAAGTGTTAGTAATGAGAAAGTTCTATAACCTTCCAATGAACTAGGAAGTCACTACTGTCCATTGAACCAGGAAATGCTAAAACCTTCCAATGAACCATGAACCAGGAAATGTTAGTAATGAAGAAGTTCTATGACCTTCTGTGAACCAGAAAGTGCTACACCTTATCAATGAGGAAGTGCTACAACCTCCCTAGGAACCAGAAAGTGCTACAAACCTATTTTACAGATGATGAAGCCGAGTCCTATAACCTAGCAAGGTCATGATCTACTAATCAATCAAGAGGTGCTATAACCATCCCTAGGAATCAGGAAGTGCTACAATCTTCCAATGAACCCAGGTGTGCTATAACCATCCCAATGAATGAGAAAGTGCTTTGACTTTCCAAACCAGGAAGTGATACAACTTTCCTTAGCAACCAGGAAGTGCTACAACTTTCCATTGAACCAGGAAGTGCTATGTACTACCTTCATTGAGCCAGGAAGTATTAGTAACAAGGAAGTTCTACAAGTCTTCCAATGAACCAGGTAGTACTATAACAATCTCTAGGAACCAGGAAGTTCTATGAACTTCCAATGAAACAGGAAGTTCTATAACCCTCCCTAGCAACCAAGAAGTGCTATAACCTTCCATTGAACCAGGAAGTGTTATGTACTACTTTCTGTTGAGCCAGGAAGTATTAGTAATGAGGAAGTCCTATGACTTTCTGATGAACCAAGAACTGCTATGACCTTCCTAGGAACCAGGAAGTGCTGCAGCCCTCCAATGAACTAGGAAGTCCTACATTCTACCTTCCATTGAACCAGGAAGTGTTAGTAATGAGGCCGTTCCATGACCTTCTGATGAACCAGGAAGTGCTACAAACTTCCCTAGCAAAGAGGTAGGGCTACAATCTTCCTCAGAACCTGGGAGCACTACAACCTTCTGATGAACTGGGAAGTGCTATGTACTACCATCTGGTGATCCAGGAAGTGTTAGTAATGGGGAAGTTCTATGACCTTCTGATGAACCAGGAAGTGCTATGACCTTCCCTAGCAAGGAGGAAGTGCTATCCTTCCTAGGAACCAGGAAGTGCTACAACTTCCAATGAATCAGGAAGTCCCACATACTACTTTCTGTTGAGCCAGGAACTGTTAGTAATGAGGAAGTTCCATGACCTTCTGATGAACCAGGAAGAGCTATGACCTTCCTAGGAACCATTAAGTGCTACAGCCTTCCATGGAACCAGGAAGTTCTACTTTTCCTTGCAATGAGGAAGTGCTACCCATCCTAGGACCCAGGAAGTGCTACCTGCTACCTTCTGTTGAACCAAGAAGTATTAGTAAAGAGGAAGTTCTATGACCTTCTATTGAACCAGGAAATGCAATAGATGCCCCTATGAACCACAAAGTTCTACAACCTTCCAATAAACCAGGAAACGTTATGACTTTCCATTGAACCTGGAAGTGCTACAACCTTCCATTGAACCAGGAAGGGCTATGACCTTCCATTGAGCCAGGAAGTGCTTCATGCTACCTGCTGTTGAACCAGGAAGTGTTAGTAATGAGGAAGTTCTGTGACCTTCTGGTGAACCAGGAAGTGCTACCACCTTCCCTAGCAACCAGGAAGTTCTACAAACTTATTTTACCTATGAGGAAGCTGAGGCCTGGGTCCCAGCAAGGTCATGACCTGGGCCAATGTTGAGTGGCTGTGATATGGTCGAGTGGGATCTGAACCTGGAGCTGCACTCATAACCTGTGTATCAGACCCAGACCTCCAGGCAGGGTGTTGACACTGGTGGGTGGGCAGGGGGGTGACACCACTGCAGCCCCTGGAACGTCACAGCCACAAGGGGACTGTTTCCCACACTCTCTGGAAAGGCACCTGGATGCCCTGTCAGATTCACCCATGCTGCCCAGGACCTGTCCATCCTCATTAACAGGGGTGACGTCCACACACCGGTTCTTCTGGAGGTCTGCCTTCCACTTGTGTTTTCTTCTCGTTTTCCCATGTGTTCATGGAATAAAGAAATGACAGTCTTCGTCCAGCTTCTCTTTGGCACAGAAAATGGCAACTCAGCCTAGCTGATTATGGAAGGAGACACTGTGGGGTTGAGGGGTGGAAGAAGTGGAAGACAAACATTCTGCTACTTTCTTGCCCCTCGAATCTGCAGACAGCACTGCTGGCAATGGATTTGGGCTTTTGATCTCTTCAAAGGAAACAACGTTCACCAGTGAAAGTGCCCCACGCTGTGATACCAAGAACTTCCCCCAGAAAACTAGAGTTTTTCAGCTCCTTCCACTCACAAATGGCCCCATGCTGACCCCCAACTGACAGCTGCCATTTCCCAAAGACAAGAGGTGCTATTGCTTCTTTGCAAACGGGACCCCAGAATTGAAGGAGTGGAGTGGGAGGCCTGATGTATTCATGTTCCATTGTGTCTGATGACTCCTTGTGATGGTTAGGTTCATGTGTCAACTTGGCCAGGTGATGGTACCCAGGTGTCTGGTCAAGCAAGCACTGGCCTAACCGTTACTGCAAGGACATTTGTGGCTGGTTAATAAACAAGAAGGCTGGTTTATTAAATCATCAGTCAATTGACTGCATCTGTGACTGATTACATCAACAAAGGATGTGTCTTCCACAGTAAGAGAATGCAATCAGTTGGATTTAATCTAATCAGTTGAAGACTTTTAAGGGAGAGACAGAGAGAGGACCTTCATTTCTTCTTCAGCTAGCCAGTGTCTCCTGGGGAGTTCACTGAACACCTTCATCGGAGTTGCCAGCTCGCTGTCTGCCCTACAGAATCTGGACTCGTGCATCCCCACAGTTGTGTAAGATACTTTTATAAAATCTCCTATTTACAGATATCTCCTGTTGGTTCTGTTTTCCTAGAGAACCCTAACTAATACACTCCTCAACCAAGGACCCCACATCTTACCCAGGCTGATTTCCACAGTTAGGGTCAACTCCATGTCCAGCTAGGAAGAGACATGAGTTTCCTATACCTGGATGTGCATTCAGAATGCCCAAGTGCTGTCTAGAAAGGCAGGCTCCCCGCCCATCCCTGGACCAAATGATGCAAGTCCCCAGGTGGGTGGCTTACTGGCATGTATTTCTAAAGGGCTCCTCTGCATGGTTCTGATACAGAGGGTTCGTGGGCTGGCATTTGGGGATCAGTGGTGAAGGGGACCCTCTGTGTGGGATCATTAGATGAGCTGGAAAGCTCCCCTCCCCTCAGAGCCAACCCTTAGATGCCTGAAACGCTACAGCTAGCAGATCTCCATTGCCAAGACTCTCTATTGGCCATTTTAAATCAAATATCCCCAAGAGCTCAAACACATAAGCACATACTATGATGATCACACCCAACTGCAGGAGATCAAACCCCATCCTTCTCAGTGGGGAGTCACTGAAGTAAGATTAACTACCTGAAAAGCAGGATGGGGAAAGCAGGTAGGGGAAAGTTAGGGAAGGAACCATTTCTTAAATCAAGGATAGAGGTATAGAAAGGAGAGATGGAGTTTCCAACAACCTACTCCACACGTTGATCACTGGGAATGGAAGCAGAGGACATTGTTGAAAACTCTCCACTTACTCTGTCAACGCCTTCCAATCCAAGACAACCAGGGACACACCTGTGATCGAGCAGGTGGGTTCATAACTCATCGTAGCAGGGCAGGGTGCTCAGCCTGGGGAATGGTGGGGTGTCTCAGTAAAAGGGGGCTAGAAGAACTCATAGGATTGGAATTTTGGCTGGGTGTCTTGAGGGAGGATCCAAGGAAGCAGGATTTGACTCTGGAATGGGTGCTGTCTGAAAGCAGGGGGCAATTCCATACTTGGGTATCACAATAAATCTTATCCACAGGGGGGGGTATACTAGAACAAATCTAAAGCCATAGCTGTAATTGGTAAAGAGGCAGCAGTCACTCATATTAGCCAGGAGATGGAGTGTTTGGTATCTTCTGGGTGGCTTGGTGACCTTGTCTTTCTCTGTGTTTAGGAAAAATGATGAAGTGGCCTCATTTGTTGTCATGTCATCAAATTGCAGAGTGGCTTTGTCCTCGTTGAGGTTCTGTGAGATTGTTTATGTCCAATGGGAGAACCCCAAGTCAAGCTATGGGAGCTCCAGGCCAGCTCCCAGACATTAGGGGTGGCATTGATGAATTTTTCAGTGCATTGATTAATTTCAGCTTGCTATGACCCCAAAACAATGGAAATCTCTCACCTGGGCACTCTCTAGTTTGTCGAGTGTTTCTACGACCACCTGTGCATGTGGGCCAGGTTAGTATCAATCGTGGACCCGCTCGACAGATGCAGAAACTCACACTAAAGGGATTCAGGATCTTTGCCACTAGTCAGTGGTAGGGCAGGGACTTGTTTTCAAATCTAGTGGTCACATATTCATATTATTAGAGCAAGATGGTTGAAAACAGTGAGCAGCACTAAGCTGAGAGGAACATAAATCAGCAAAGCATATTAAAAATAAAGCTGGCTGCTACCATTCCAGCTACAATTTCATGCTAAGTAATACTCCAAAACAAGAGCAACACAGCTTAAGGGATTTGTTCAGACACATTTCCTTTAACCAGGTTTTCCTTCAGGTGGATCAGAATGTGATGGAAAGATGAGAACTACATCCTAAGGGTTCTTTCCAGAAATACAGACATAAAATTCCATGAATCAGCCTCTGAATCCCATGGAGTTCTTGGTTTTAGGATGTCTTCTGAGAGCTGGGGTTTGGGGCTGGAGACAGCCTTTCTGCAGAGCTTCCCTGAGAAAGAGAGACATGAAATGAATTATTTGAAAAGACCAGAAAAAATGAACCATTACTTTTTAAAGCTTACTTAAGTCTCTAGTATATGAAACATGGCTCTTCTTGGCTTTCTGCAGCGAATCTTTCAAATGTCATTCTGTATGAAGTCATTGACACAACGGGTCCTTCATAGACCTTGAAGATGGGCCCTGGGGTTGAACGTGTGATGATTTGGCTCTAACCACACTTCCTTTTCTTCTCTCCCTTTTATTCACTCAGCAGAGGTGAGAGATAGAAGGTGGCTGAGTGGCAGGAGAACAGTGTAGATTGCCAGGCGTGTGTGTGTATGTGTGTGTGTGTGAGAGAGAGAGAGAGAGAGAGAGAGACAGAGAGAGAGAATCAGACAGACATTTTTCTCTTTCCCCAGAACGCCTGGAGGAACTGACATTTTAGACTTTTGTGCCCAACTGATAAGAACTTGGAACAAATCAGCAGCCCAGATGTTACCTGGGGCCCATTCTGATGACAACCAGGAAAAGTGGGGCAGAAAGGAAAGCATTTTGGGGGAGGAGTGGAAATACAACAGATGGGGGAGATTGTTTGGTCAACTGCATCACTGTTGGAGATTTCCACTAAAGAATATTGCAGAATTTCTGATTGCATACACCTGTGAGAAACCCTAAGGGACTCTCTAAAGGAAATCTTGTCTGCTCTTCATTGACAGAGCCTCCCACCTTCCTCTGTTTCTGACCACGGCTTTGTGTAACAAGAGAAGACACCTCCTCCTCCAGGAATCCCCATGGGATGGGGAAAGTTATAGCCAGTGCCGGGAAGAAAACTTCGAGCCTTTCTCCCTCACAGCAGGGCACCAGCCAGCACAGGCAAAGCCTGGGGATAGTCCAGTAGCTCCACGGAGAAAAACTCCAGAGGAAGGACACAGAGGGGCTTGTTGTGTTTGGCCTAAAGCTGGCTGCTACCATTCCAGCTTGGAATTTCTGCCATGGTTGTGACGTCAGAGCCTTTGTTCCATTGTCTGGGTGAGCGTTGTGGAGAGACAGTGGACTCCAATTGGGCCTTAGAGCACTACAAGGCCATCTTAAATGTTGTCTTCTCAGAGACCAAGGTAGCAAGGAAGGGAGGGAGGGAGGCAGGGAGGAAGGAGACAGAGGATAAAAGCAAACCCTTCCTTGTATTATAGAAGTCAGCCTATGTCCTCCATCAAGCCCACCTGCTCTGCCCCAGGTCTCAGGGTGGCCATAGCCCATGCACCCTATAACCTGGAGCCAGGCAACCAATGACACCTGGAACCTGTCCTGACCATACACAACCCCCAATTCGAATGGTCAGGAATCTCAAGTGGCCAGCGAGCCTGGAAGAGAGAGGATGGGAGGCTAGGAAGGTTGGGCAAGGCATTACCAATGGGTACTGATACCTTCTGATGATTCTACCACCCACTGTGTTGCTGTTCATTGCACTTGTCAAATACCAAACCTGCAAATGCTTTCATTCTTGATGATTTCCCATTTCTTGGGCATGTTACCTCCTCATGGAGTGAATTCACAACTCCTTGAGGACCTGGCTCCAGATTCTTGTTTTTCTAAAACCCCTCATGGGCCCAACTTGGGGTAAACTGGAGAAAAACCTCTGACTATGGATAACACCAATATCTACACACACTCATCAGCACAGAATCACCCACAGCTCAAGACGTCATTGTTTGCTATTTGTTTGCTTTGCTTTTAGAAAAACTAAGTTAAAATTCCATAACATAAAGTTAACCCTTAACCATTTTTAACTGTACAATCAGTGGCATTTAGGACATTCACAATGGTGTGCAATCACCACCTCTATCTACTTCCAGAACATTTTCCACTTCTGGTTCCTGAATATCCCAAAAGCAAACACCGTACCTGTTAAGCAGCCACTCCCCTCTAGATGACATTTTTTTACTTCCAAGAAAAAGAGACAAAAGACTTGGAATTGTTTCAAGATTTAAGACAGGTGAATCAGACTTGTTATTTAAAGACGGATATTTAGAGGGAAATCAGAAATCATTTGACGCTATGTCTTGGAGCTCACATCTTGGCTGCAGATGGTGGAAAGGTTTAGGCTACATGAAGAACAGGGACATGGACTGGTCAGGGGAAAGCTGCAGGGACTCTGTGTTCATAGTCCAATGTTGCTTCCTTTCTTTCCATGCCAGAAGGGAACAAGACCCACGGGTGTCTGTGGGAGGCATCCAGGAGCAGGCATTGCACATGTCGTGCCCTCCTCCCATCCCTTCTACTTCCCTTCTGCCTCATCCCTGGTGTTCCAGTTTGCTGAAGCTGCCATTATGCAAAATACCAGAAATGGGTTGGCTTTTATAAAGGTGGTTTATTAGGTTTGAAATTTATAGTTCTAAGGCCATAAAAATGTCTAAACTAAGGCATCAACCAGAGGATACCTTCACTAAAGAAAGGCTGATGGCGTCCAGAACACTTCTGTCAGCTGGGAAGGCACGTGGCTGGTGTCTGCTGGTCCTTTGCTCCTGGGTTCTGAATTCAAAATGGCTTTCTCCAAAATGTCTCTGGGTTTGTCTCTCTAAGCATCTCTGAGCTCTCTTCCAAATGTGTCTGTCTTTTATCCTCTCATAGATGACTCCAGTGATCTAATCAAGACCCACCTTGAATGAGTGGGGCCACGCCTCCATGGAAATGATCTAATCAAAAGGTCCCACCCACCGTTGGGTGGGTCACATCCCCATGGTAACAGCCCAATCAAATAACTTTGCACAGTAAATCTGCACCCACAGAGTGGATCAAAAGAACATGGTCTTTCCTGGGGTACACAACAGTCTCAAGCCAGCACACCTGGTCTGACCACCCCTCCACCTCAGCTACAGGCTCTTGGCCACATAAGCACACCATCAAGACGTCACCTTGCTGATCGGTGCAGATGTGAGCACACACGTCCAAATGTTTACCCAACCTGTTGACTTCTTGGGGCAAGGCACCATCTCTCCATTCCCAGAGGCTCAGAGACACAGGATGTGGGGATTCACAGGCACCCATGTGATGGAAGTGGAGGTTGAGTTATGGAAGTCAGCAAGCCACCCCCAGAACGCTGCAGACTTCAGAGAAAGCATGGCCTCCCGACACCTTGATTCTCATCTTCTAGCCTCGAGAACTGTGAGACAATAAATTCCTGTGGTTTAAGCCAACCTGTCTGTGGTATTTGTTATAGCAGCTGTGGCAAACTGAGACAGGTATACCACATCCCCATCCCAGGAGTGGCCTCAGCAACTACATATGGGAGATGGTACATGAAAAACCCAGCTCCTGGCCCTCAACCGGGATGACCCTGAGGTTCCAGGTGCCTCCATGGGAGCTGATTTGATTAGACTTTCCTTCCTTTTTCCTCCCCTGCCCCCTCTTGGCACTTCCTGTGTCCATAACCCTCATAAATTTCCTGCACTTGAAGCCTTATCTCAGGTCCGGTTCTGGGTGAAGCAGAACTGAAGCAGGTGTGTGACAAACAGCAGACTGAATGCATCAATCAGAACAGTCTCCAGACACCTGCAGCATTGGCAAGTTGATCACAGTGTACCTAGAAGTGAGACAGATGGGCAGTCTACTAAATTCTCATTTGATCTGTATAAGCAGAAGAATTCTAGGTCAAATGAACAAAAGTCTAACTGGAATCACCAGAATAGTCACTGACTGTTCCGGTTTGCTAATGCTGCCGTTATGCAAAACACCAGAGATGGATTGGCTTTTATAAAGGGGGTTTATTTGGTTACACAGTTACAGTCTTAAGGCCATAAAGAATCCAAGGTAAGTCATAACAATAGGGCACCTTCACTGGAGGATGGCCAATGGCATCTGGAAAACCTCTGTTAGCTGGGAAGGCATGTGGCTGGCATCTTCTTCCTTTGTTCCCAGGTTGTGTTTCAAAATGGCTTTCTCCCAGGACATTTCTCTCTAGGCATCTGGGGGTATTCTTTATTTCTCCCAGGCAAACTCTGGAGTAGCAAAAGTCTACTTTCAATGGCTGACTTCAAAATGTCTCTCTTGACTGCAGTAGTGAGCTCCTTCTGTCTGAGCTTTTATAGGGCTCCAGCGATTTAATCAAGGACCAGGTTGAATGGGTGCAGCCACACCTCCATGGAAATAATCTAATCAAAGTATTACCCACAGTTGGGTGGGTCACATCTCCATGGAAACAACCGAATCCAAAGATTCCAACCTAACCGATACTAAGATGTCTGCTCCAACAAGATTGCATCAAAGAACATGGCATTTTGGGGGACATAGTACATCTAAACCACCGCACTGCCCCACAGCCAATTCCCAGACGTAAGACAGTTTACAGACCCGGAGCCCCTTGAATGAGGGGAAGGCCAGGTCCCCTTGGGGAAGGATCCTGTTATGCTGCCAAAAATGTAGGCTGTTAAACTTCCTCCCAGCCTTCCCCAAAGAGACCCATAGCCTTTTACCAGGGTGACTGTGCATTGGAGAAAAGGAAATGATCAGATGTTTCAAGGATTATTAGACATTGGCTCAGAAGCAACATTAATTCCAGGAGACCCAAAACCTCACTGTGGTCCACCAGCCAAAGTCTGAGCTGATGGATGTCAGGTGATCAGTCGAGTTTTAGCTCAGGTCCATCTCACAGTGGATCCACTGGGTCCCCAGACTCATTCTGTGATTATTTCCTCAGTTCTGGAATGAATCCTTGGAGTAGACATTCCCAGCCACCGGCAGAATCCCAACCTTGGTAGCTACTTTTGAAAAGCATGCATGAAATGAGTAAAAACTTGTACTGACAGCATCTTTCCTCAACTTCTCTTCTTCCTCACATTCCTACAGGTGAGCGACTAAGAAGGAAGTGTGCAAACTTAGTGCGTCTTCCTCCATCTAACCCCCTCCATCTCCCCACCTGTGCAACGTGTGTGAGCATTTCGTGTCCCCTACCCTCGAGCCTCAGATGCATCCTCAGCAAGCTGCAGCTGATGATGTCCCTTGCACGATAGGTCAGTGTACCCTCCAACCCCAGCTCCAGAGCCAAAAGGGGCCAGTCCCTTGCCAACTTGATTTTTTTGTGCTTCCAGCAAAAATTTTTTAAAAGGTTATGCATGAATTAAATTCTAAGAAGCCTGCAGATCACACTTTCCATCATGCTGATAGATTTAGCAAAGTGACTGGAGTTTGGGGGGCATGGTTCAGATCTGACAGCCATCCTTCTTGAATCTAATTCCTGCACAAGTCAGTTTCCACTCCCTAGGTTATAGCCAAGGAGAAATAAGAGAGAAGGAAACTAAAGCACAATTTTGTATTTTTATTTAGAGGCTCAGAATGGGAGCCCAGGAAGTATACTTTACAGACATAAATTACAGAAGGTCTTTCTTGTCTTTGTAACACACTCAATACTACCAAAGGGTGCCCTTAAACCTCACCTGCATTTCAATGATACCACAGCTTAGTAGACATAAATATTTATGTCTCTTCCAACAGGGAACAGTACACACACTTGTTCATTTGAAGGTAGGGTGAATGAATGTTTTTCAGTTAGACGCTCAGATTGGTTTGCCAATAAGCTAATGATTGCCATTTCTTTTAGTTCCTGTAAGGACGAGGCAAGCAAGTCACCATAAAACCAGAACATCTCAGGACTGTGGGGATTACATGGAAAGCATGAGCCAAGATAAGGTTTTTTTTCTCAATGACTTAATGAAGCTCATTCATAATTCTGAGGAACAGAATTATGCATCCTTGCATCCTTTGCTTCATGCTGCCTATGGCTTCCCTGCAAATCCAGAGGAATGTGGAAAGGAACACTGCAGCCCCATGGCCAACAAATGTGGAAGCAAGGACTTGCCCTCAGGCAATGAGTGTCAGATTTCCATAGAGAGGATGTGGCGATGGTAGAAGGTTCTGGAATGCGGCATGGGGTGGACAAGGAGGAATCAGACCTGTTGTTAAATTTTTTAGTTCTTTCCCACATGAACAATCACATCTGAACCATGACAGTTACCATGATGAAATAAGTTATTGTGCAACAGGTACTGAGTCTTTGCAACATCTCATTTAATTTTCACCACCACCCTACAAAGTAGGACCCATTATTCCCATCTTATGTGGAGAGAAACAAGGTCTGGGACATTTGAAGAATTTTCTCAGGACATGCAGCTCGGGAATTGAATTTGGGTTCCGACTCCAAAGCACCTGAAATTAATGGTTCTCCAATTCCTCTGCCCAACCCCCCAAGGATTCCCTTGGCATTTATGGCAATCTTGGAATACCGACCTCTTGGAGTGATCTTAATGACCACGAATAAACTGTATTGGTGGCCATAATGTCCTCATTAATTAACTCTAGCAGTCACTAGGAGTAGGATATCCTAAATGCCACTTTAAAATCATAATCGCATCGCCGAATTTACGCTCTTTCAAACACTGCAAAGTAGCTTCTCCCCCTCCCTGCAGGAAAACACATACTGAAAAATAAATCAGCAGTTCTATTAAATTCATCAGAACAGCAACACTCTGAAAAGGTATGCGCTCCCCTCAGGCTAGACCCAGTTTTGAGATTTTAACGTCCTTAACAATTTCTACCATTTTGCTGTAATTAAAACCTAGCCTTGTTCTCCTCGCAGAGTTCAGCACGCAAGACAAACAGCCCCAAGGGGACGAGTTATTCTGTAGCTTGTTCAGAAGAGAAATGGACGATGTGGCAGCTTTTTGCTCCTTGGCAGCCCTGGTGGGTTACCAGGAGCCAAGCTGCAGTGAGCTCAGGAGTTACCAGGAGCCAAGTCGCAGTGAGCTCGGGAATGCATTTGGGGTTCTGATGTTGGTGCAGTTCCCCTCACTTCAAAACATATAATAGACGCTGTCATTGGAAACTGGCAAAGGATGAGGAGTGGGAATAATCTGGCCTTCACCCAATGCTAGTGTGAGTGGTCAAGAGACACAGAGCTACTCCATCTCCAGTACTTCGTCTTCATGGATGCTGAGCCTCCTACCTGCACGGGGAAGGTAAGCTCAAAGTTCTTCAAGCTCCTTCCAGATCTGAAGGACCAGATTGACTTGGCTCCATCTCCTTTGGCATCTCCTCACTCTCCAGCTCTGGATGCAGGGTGTCCTTGTTGGCTGTTGTATCTCACGTGTGGGATGAGGGACCATGGATCCAGTGAAGACTATCATTGACCATTGGGTTCGCCAGCATTCTCCTTCTCAGCATGAAAAGGAGTCCTGTGACAGTCACATCTCAGCAAGAAATGATGACCTGGAGCTTCAGCTTGGCTTAAAACAAATTCTCGATGCATAAAACCCAAGAGTATCACAGACTCTTAGGAAGGATGCTTAAAACCTGAAGCTAATAGCTTCTATTACTTCAATAAACTAGCAACTGAGCCTTTTTGTATATTGAATGCCAACTGAACTCCAAATACAGGAGACTGACCCCTTTAATACACTTCCAACCGGACAGAGCTGGGGGGACCATCACAGATCTGCATTGTTTTTAAGCAGCTTTATCGAAATATAATTTCGATACAATGAAATTTATCCATATTAAAAGCACACAGTTCAGTGGCATTTAGTACATTCACCAACACTTTCTAGTTCCAGAACATTTTCATCACCCCAAAAGGACACCCCATACCCATCAGCAGTCACTCCTCCCCTCCACCCCCCACTCCAAGCTCTGACAACCATAAAAGCATTTGCCAATTGAGGACATTTCACATAAATAGAAACACACAATATTTGCCCTTTCCCTGACTGGTTTTTATCATTTAGCAGAATGTTTTCAAGGTTCATCCATGCTGTAGTGTGGATCAGAACCTCCTTCCTTTTTATGGCTGAATAATATTCCATTGCATGGACAGATCACATTTTCTTTAACTGTCCACCAGTTGGTGGACATTTAGGTTGTTTTCACTTTCTTTGGCAGCTGTGAACATTCCTGTACTTGTTCTTGCATGGACATATGTTTTCATTTCCTTTGGGTACACACCTAGCAGAGGAGTTGCTGGGACATATGGTAACTCTGCATTCCATCTTCAGAGGAACTGCCAAATTGCTCTATGTCTTCACTGTTTTTATTTGAATTTAAACTGATTCACGTCAGGCTCCAAGAATCCACCCCACTGGGAAAAGTAATCTCAGCCAGGACTGTGTTCCTTTCTCCTCCTGAGAGTCCCATAAGAATTTGGGTCATGCTCCACTTTCAGGCAACAGGGAAACTGGTCCACCACGGTGCACTCAGCCCCCACCCCCACCACAGCATCTGCTGATGTCCTGAGGATGCAGAGATTTCAGCCGGGACTCAGAGCCCAGGAGCCTGGAGGGAGTGTGGCTGAGCTGGCTGTGCACTGAAATTCCCGACCCCTTCCCTCATGCCCAGCTGTCAGGGGACCCAGTTCCCAACATCTGGGTGGAATAAGTCTATTTGTTCCTGCCGATCAAAGTAAGCAGAGACCAGGTGTGAAGCTTTGGGCACAGCTCGTCACTGCTGTGGACCAAGAGGTGTCTGCAGCCCCAGAGGCCAGAGAAGTGGGGATCCCCACATCTCCAGGGGTTCCTGGGTCACCCTGGGTCTCCAGATCACAAGGAGCTGAAAGCTGCCCTGCTGTCCTGCAGCCCCCTCACCAGGCACTTAAGAAGTGAAAAGTAAACACTTCATATACTAAGATGCTAAATTCTGGGGCTCTCCCCCTCTCTCTCTCCCTCCCTCCCTTTCTCTCTCTCCCTCTCTCTCTCTCTCTCTTTGTCTCTCTCTCTCTCCCTCCCTCCCTCTTTCCCTCTCTCTCTGTCTCTCCCTCTGTCTCTTTCTGTCTCCCTCCTTCCCTCTCTCACCCCTCTCTCCCTCTCTTTCTGCCTTCCTCCCTCTCTCTTTCTGCCTTCCTGCCTCCCTCTCCCTCTGTCTCTCCCTCTGTGTCTCTCTTTCCCTCTCTCTCTCTCTGTCAGCCTCTCTCTCTCCCTCGCTCCATCTCTCCATCTCTCCCAAAGTCCCCTCCATCCCCTACCCCTTTCAGATATGCAGCACAACATCTTCAAATAATTTACTATCAAAGCAGAAACCCTGCAAACCCTCCTGGAGCAAGCAACCTCTAAAACCCTAAAACCCTCCGGAGCATAACGAGCACATCCTCCTTTGCTCTCTTCTCCGATCGGAAGGTGGACGACACGTGGCCACAGGTGAGCAGGTGCTCAGGTGTGGATCCCAGCCCTCAGGGCTTCCAGCTGCTGATGAGACCCGAACGGGCAGGCAGTGCATGCCCCTCGTGGCCAGCAGGTGGCAGCCTCACCTAAGCATAAAAAGCCGAGAGCACACCTGCGGGGCTGCGGGGAAACAGGATGCGCCCATCATGGCCACACCTGGGACAGAGCTTCAACCTGGCCATACCTGCAGGAGCACTTCTGCCTGAGCACTAGGTCACGTCCAAACACAGGTACTGTGATCTGCAGATGCACCTGAGCAGGATTTCCCACATCCCAAAGGAAACCAAGCTACGGTATTACAAACCAGCCTGCCAAAAACGCTGCAAGACAGGTTTGTAAGCACACCCAAGGGTGAATATAAAGACTAACTGCTTGAGAAAATAAATGATGGGGAAATGAAACATTCAGAGATGACGATGTGCTTCCTATCACCCCAAACAAGCACAAAAATATAGCCTGATACCTGCAAGGTAGAAATCCTACCTTTTTAAAGCTTCTCCCTTGTGTAGACAAGGGAGAAGCTTAAAAATCACATTTATGCTGAGCACAGTTCTTACACTTTTTAAGAAACACAACATAGTTATCTTCTAAATCTAAATTTTCTATACGATCCCCCCAGAAAACAAAATGCCTGTGTTCAAACCTCACACATAGCTCGCTGACGCCCCATGGTGATCTCATTTGAAAAGTGGAGACAATTATTTCTACCCCAGAAGTAGCAGCTCTATGCAAAGTGCTTCATCAAGAAAACATCATGCAAAGTTTAGCAATTAATATTGCCTGTTTTCCCCCAAACATTACCCTGATCCCACAATTCCTCCTATGGGGCCTTCCCTCCCTCATTTGTGTTCAGACTAATCTCAAGGATGTTGACTGCATGGGATTCCTACATCAGGGAATTTGATTTTTACAAAAAACAGAAAATGCATGCTCACAGTTCAGTTGACAAAACCCTGCCTTCCTCTCTGCATGCGAACTCCTGCAACGGAATCAGGGGTTGCATGTCGACAAAGCAGGCGTCTTTTACTTCACTCTTCCAACTCAGCATTTCTATACAAGCTAGACAAGGATGGAATGAGGCTCAGTTTTTGCAAGACAGTACCTGATCTTCAGTGTTTTGGCTAAGCATCCTGAGTAATCACTGTAGAAAGTAACGTGATTCCTCTAGGATTTTAGAGGCTTCCACTGCCTCTTCCTGCCACTCAGAAACGAGCCATCAATTTTTAATCAGGTGCTCGCTCAGTGGGAAACAAGGACCCAGAATCCACTCTCCCCCCCCACCTCAACATAAAGGATCACCCAGAACCCATGCTCACTCCAAAGTAAAGGAAAATGCTACAAAATTTGGGTTCATCTCAGTCCACAACGTCACAGAATTGAAGAGCATTCCAACTGTTAACTGAGAAGCTAGATTTGTGTGCACATTATAACAAATTCCACATTCTGTGAATAATAGTCTGAAATTATTAAATATACTTGATATAAATATATGACTCTAATGGGTGCTCAGGTGAATGACTCAAGGACAACAGTGTGTCTTATGTAGTTTTAGTCAAATCACCCAAAGTACTTTCTAGATTCTAAAAGTTGTATAAACAAATTTGGAATAGTAATTCATCTTTTTCGAACAGAAAGACCTTCTGCTTTTGAAATGGGGAGACAAGTTAACTTATCGGAGGTGGGAATTTAAAGAACCTGCCACTTCTAAAAGCCACGCACAATCACGAATAAAGCCCCCCCAGACTCTGCCTTCAGTCACCAGTTGACAAAAAGAAGCTGCCTCAATTTCAAAATTTTAAAACCCAAATTAGAAATGCACAGCCAGTGGTCAATTTTGTTCATTTCCCCCTCCTTTGTCAGATTCCTCTTTTTTCCCCATCAACCAAATAAGAATGAAAACAAAGTTGAAAATAAATATCAGATTAGACAATCTTGAATACATAATAGCTACTCTGGGGCCACCATCACTGAAATAACACCACATGAGTTTGTCCACATCTGTTGGGGCATTTTCAGGACTCTGAAGCCACGGTCGACTGACCTCCTTCTCTGTTATTTTGGAAATAAAAGGTTCCTTTTCCTGTAGTTTTGTCTCCAACCCATATTTGCTGGAATCAAATAGAAGAAAAGACATGAACTAAAGCCTGAATGTGCCATTAGCTCTGCTAACTCATTACTTCCTTTCAAATGGAGTGGTTTGATGAATACGTCTTTAGGAACAAAGCTGTTACCCCAAGAATTTGAGAGACATTTTCATGTCAAACTACTCTGCTCTAGACGGTAGATGCACTACATCTGCTTCCCTTTAAATTCAGAGCCTTCTGGTGTTAGTTCTTCCACTCTTAGGTGAAAATGTGATAAATTTAAAATATTAGTTTAAACTTATAAACAGCATCAACATAAAATCTTAGCCATTTTCCATTGTGCTGCCCCATATCACCTTTGAAATAATTTGAGCAAATGATAAAAAGGAGTATCCTAAGGATAAAGCAGAGAGACTAAAGAAAAGAAAGAAATGCAAATGAAGTTGAGATGCTGTGTGAAACTTGTAATACCACATCCTGCTACTCAGGAAATTTTGGCTTTAGTTCATTGGCTTTTATGAGTTTTTATCATTCATTTTATTTTTTTTTTCATAAATCAGCAAAGTTTTCTGTGCCTGAATTAACCTGTAGACAACCTAATAATAATAATAGTTAAAAACAAAAATCTACCAAGAAGGAAAATAACCATCATTGCCCTCATCCCAGTTCCAACACACAGCTACTCTTAAACACATATTGATGATCCACAGACTCAGAGAACAAACTAGTGGTCTGCAAATCAAGTTCTATGAATTCTGGAGCCAGTAACTAACTGATGTGCATAATCAAGCTTGAATGATATTGAACATTGGGTGACCGACCCAATGTACAGATCCATGAGACGAGGCCCTCGGGAGCCTGGCATCATAGAGAGTTTGGGCACTCTGAGCCTAGAAGGAAGGAAATCTTACTACAATAAAAATATATTTTAATGTCTAAAGTAAAGCAAAGGGAAAAAGCAATTATCATTTGATTGCTTTAGGCAATGTGAATCAAGCCAGAGGAAGACACTGTCCAAAAACTCTCAGAAAGGATGCTCAGTCTTCTACATAGAATGCTGGACCTATCCCAGATTTCTCCAGGGATCCCCTGACAACTTGTAGTATGTTCAGGAAAGTGCACATTTCTTCAATAAACTTACCTTGAGATAAGTTTTCTGCTCACCTGGTGTCCAAACCAAACTTTGCTTGGCCCTTGGCCAGTCCTCACCGAGCCGGACTCTGGCCAGATGATCAGAGGTGAGGGAAACTATGTGACGTTCTTCTAATCAACCAGGAGACATTGGTCATTGTGGGACCCTCCCATCCCTCAACTGCCAATCACAGGACCCTTGGGTACCATTGCCCATGAGGTCCTAAATGCCACCGAGAGCTAAAATGAAAGCCAATGAGTTGGGCTCAGCTCTTCTCTTGCTTATAGATATCTTCTTTTTGGTCACATTACCCAAACCAGAAAATTTGTTTTCCCCATCCATCCATACTATCATGAATGAGCCAGCTCTCTGTAGCCCCTTGTTTCTAAACCCTTCAATGTCTTGCCTTCCTAGCACCCCAAATGATAGGAAGCATTCTTCCAACACTTTGACATATGAATTATATCACAAGCCAGCACGTGTGTGTCTACACACACATCCACACCCACACACAACTGAAATGGAGGCTTCATAAAACATTGCTTAGATTAATTGCATGTAGGGACTTCTGGTATTCTCAAATCCATTTGATAGTTTAAAATGCTCATTGCATGCACTGAATTGATTTTACAATCTTCTAATTGGTTGTGAGCTAGAGTTTGAAAAACACTGCCAAAGCAGGAATAGCACAAGTTATCTACACTCACTTTCTGATATTCAAATTACCCTACAGGGTCAGATTAGGACTGTCTGATTTCTTTATATACTGACAGCAATAAAGGCTTTGGTCAATGAAATTAATGAAGAAAGGTACATGGGTTAAAAAAGGGGAAGCCCTAATGGCTCACAGTGGTTCCAACCACAGCAAGACATACCCCTCTACCAAGTTCTGCAAATCAGGACCACACAATCTTGGGCTATATGTGGAAAGAGG
The DNA here is from genome assembly GCF_015220235.1 of Choloepus didactylus. Classification (NCBI taxonomy): domain Eukaryota; kingdom Metazoa; phylum Chordata; class Mammalia; order Pilosa; family Megalonychidae; genus Choloepus; species Choloepus didactylus. The sequence goes on along the minus strand of NW_023637621.1, from coordinate 1,382,764 downwards.
ATTTAGCAGCCCACCAGTTTTAATTAAGGAATCAACCATCCTCAACCACCTATCTGATTCTAAAATAATTCAATTTAACGAGAGTAGATACCCTGAAAGTTGTCTTCCTGCAGTATTTAGTTCACGAAGTAATGTAGGACCTAGAAAATGACATGTATACACCTGACTGTATGATTACAGTAATAATAATGAACCCTACAGGCAGGTAGAACGAGAAGGAGTTGCTAAGGAGGAGCCTCTCGAGTGAGAAGGATCACAGATGGGACCCCGGGATGGGGAAGGGGAATCAGGCTGTGTCTCAGGGTGGCAGGCTAAGGCCAGACTATGAGTTTTATGAGAAGGGCATCAACATTAACTTCTTCTCTTTGCCATCCCTTACCTTATCTTCCATCCTAAGACTTCTTTGGGAATTATATTAAATTAAACATATGCATTGCATATAACAGGTAGTGACCGACCAGAACACAAAAAAAGCTTAGGATTGTGATTTTGAAAATGCTCTGTGAATTAAGTTCACCTTGTCATATTAAAGATCCATTGACATTTGCTGAGAAAAGAATCATAGTGCATTTTCTCTCACACCGGCCTGTATCTCCACACACCTGGATTTTCTTTCTGACTCTGGGCTCCATCATGGGTTTCTAAGAGATTTTGTACACAAAATTAAGTTTAGTAAACTTGGCCTCTCCTCCCTAGCAGAGAGCTGTGGAAGAGAAACTCTGTGTGTGTGTATGTTTGGGGTGGGGGAGAAGTGTATAAATTAAATCATCCTCCTTCTTTCCGCCAAGGAAGAACTAAAGGCTGGAAATTCAGGTAGGTTTAGAATTGGAAGCCCTAGAAAAATGCACAGTATCCTTGCCAATCTGGTACTTCCCCATGGGTGACACCTACAGTTCTTTGAAAGGATACATCATTGTCATCCTCTCCCAAGTGGCAATGAGCCATCTGTCCTCAGGGCTGAGTCGTCTCACCTGCAAGGGGCTTTCCCTCAGCCCCCACCCCTTCAGCAGACTGCAGACTCAGGGAAAAGTCATTGCAGCGGCCCTCCTGGCTGCTGGGAAGTGTGTGGTTCCCCCCTTTGCCCACAGCAGATAGGGGTTCCCCTCCATCCCATCTGTGCCTTCCCTTGAATGGAAGCACTGGACAGGATCATGAGGAGCAGGGACATCAGTGCCAATCTACTGTCATCCAAAGGAGCTACCACTGTGGCTGAGGCAGGCAGAGGGCATGCTGAGGTGGGCAGAAGGCATGCTGTTTCTTCCTGGTTCTCCCTGGCTCAGGTCACGTTTCCTGCTGGCTCTGAAGGTGCCCCTGGTCACTAGGAGGCTGGGGTTCAGACAAAGGCGGAAATTCTGGCCTCCCAGGGCACTGGGGCAGTGGTTTCTTCCCCATGCATACCTATGCCATCTTCCCTCAGGTAGCACAGGGGGACTTGTGTCAGCCTTTCCGACCAACCTCTCATCATCAGTATGGGGGCCTCAGGTGGTGGAGACAGGTCCCGACCCAGGATCTCTGCCTGCTGCCTGGAGTGGGGTTGTCGGTTCTTGGGTGTCAGAATTTCGGAGTCTAGGCCCCAGTAAACACCTCCACGCCCAGGTCCCACACCTCCAATTTGCTCCATCTGTTAAAGTGGATATTCTGAATACCCTGCTGGGTGGACACCAACTCCTCTCTCAGAACCCCTGCCCAAGGAGGTCCTGGCTCTCTGTAAACATCAGTGCCAGCACAGGGTCCTGAACACAGCACAGCTGGCAGAAAAAGCGTGGGGGCACTGCCAAGACAGCCCCGCACTGCATGGCCCAGCCCTGGAGGGTGGCAGACACATGTGGGAGAGCTTCCTGAGATGCAGGACAGCCCAGAGGTCTGCTTCTCTGAGTGCTTCCTCTCGTCCTGGCAGACCCGCGAGCACGCCCCTGCCTTATGTAAGCGCGAATTCTGAGCACGCACGGGTTTGAGCCTTTTCCCTGGCTGTGCCGCATCCTCTGCCCACCCTTTCCTGCCTCGTGTAAGCAGTGAGTTAGGGGCAATCCCAGCGCCCTCCCTTCCTCAACCGCATCCCCGGGGAGAGAGGGGGAAGGGGCCACCTCTCTCAATCAGCAGCGCCCCCTCCTCCTCTGTAATCACATCGCAGCTCTCCGGAGGCGCCCCGGGGTGCGGGGTAGGGGATGGGAGGCGGAAAGGGAAAAGAAAGGGGACCCCCACAAGAGGGAAGGAACGGGGTGGCACGAGAGTCCGGGGTAAGGAATACCCTAAAGGCAACGGCAGAGAAGGTATGAGGGATTGCAGAGCGGTGGGGAGGGGAGCAAAGAGAGGGGCGCGGGCGGGTGACAGGACTCCCTCTCCTCGCAGTCTGCGGCGGGAGCCCCCTCCCGCGCCGCAGCGCACTTCCCCCCCGCGCGCTCGCCCCCGTGCCTCCCTCCTGCGCACACGCTCCTTGGGCCCGTGGACGGCTGCGCGCTGCGCCCCGCGGGTCCCGCGCTTCCACCTGTCACCGCACGGCCCCTGTCTCGCCGCCGCCCAAGTTTGTGGGGACTTGCCCGGAGCGCCGCCGTCTCCCGCTCCTCCTTGCCCATGGCCGCCGCCCCCGCGCGCCCGCCGCCCGCGCCCCCCGCGCCGCCCGCCCAGCCCCGCGGGCGCCTGGCCCGGTGAGTGCGAGGAGCTGCGGGCCCGGGGAGCGGCCGCCGGGCGGGAGTAGCGCGCCGGCCGCCGAGCAGCAGCAGCAACCGCCGCCGACGCGGCCCGTCCCTGGCACGGAGCGCTGCGGATGCGGCGCGGGGCCGGCGCGGGGCTCCGGGCGCGCTCGGGGGTCGTGAGCGCCGCGCCCCGCGCCCCTGCGCGTCCCCCGCCCTCCCGCGCGCCCCGCCGGGGCCATGCAGTCGCTCATCTCGCCGGTGACCAAGGCGATCCTGGTGGCCCTCTTCATCTTCGCCATCCTGCTCATCCTCTACGTGATTCTCTGGTACATCTGCCGAGATGTGGACTGCGACCACGGCATTTGAGGACCGCGGTCCCTGCGGGCGGCGGCGGCGGCGGCCCTGAGCGCGCCCCCAACCCGAGGGGTGCGGCGCTGGGCATGGGGGCTGGGCGGCCCGGCGGCGCCCCCTGCCCAGCGCCCGCGCCCCGCGCCTAGGGCCCCGCCGCTCGCCCGCCACCTGGCCTTGACCTTCAGGGATAGACCGGGGAGAGCAGGTGAGTGCACACTTGCAGTGCGGAGGGTGGGGGAGCCACAACTTCGGGGAGGGCGCTGGACCGGGTGTGGGACTGTCCCCGGGGCCGGCGCTGCGTTCTGTGCTCCCTATGGGGGTGACGAAGGCGCGGGCAGTGGCGAGTGCGCGTGGAGGGGACTGGGCGCGACCGGCTGTGCCCCTCCAGGCCCGTCCCACCGGGCGCCTGGGTTAGAGGACACCACCACCCGCGCCACGGCTCCAGGCCGAGTAGCACGCGAGCTCCGGGCGCTGCTTCCTGCGCGCGCGCTGCGCGGTCCCCAGTCCTCTGCCCGGCGGGCTTGGGAACACAGCGTCTCCGCCCCCGGCAACCCCCATGGGTAGGCTCGCAGCCGGAAAGATGAGCGCGGAGCCCAGGCGCCGAGCGCCATCCATGGAAAAGGAACATCTCTAGGTAGCCATCCAAAAGCAAAACTGAAAACAGGTAACTTGAGCCCTGGCACTAACAGGCGCCCCCAGGGGAGCAAATGCCTGGGGAGGGGGCTCCATCCAGGATCCCCTGCCTCTGTTCCCCAGGACATGGGCGAACGCATCAACAACGGGGCTTGGGCTGCCACCAAGTGTGCCGGGCAAGTTTGGGAAGGTGAAGCATTTGGGTCTGAAATAAATGTGCGTCTCGTTAGCAAGAAAAATATGCCTTCCTTTGAACATTCCTCTGGAAAAAGAACCTGTGAGGAAAAACACCCTGCTTAAATACACCGCCAATTTATGCATCTGCAGATTGCTGGTGTCACTTGGTAATCAGGACAGGCAGGCAAGGCCAAGGTCTGAGCTTTAGGGTGCTAATTCGCCTGAGGGTTTGCAGAGCTGTGCTTTGTGCAATTCTGTGTTCTTTTAGTCCCCTCAGATCAACAGTTTCTAGCCACTTGAGGGTTAAGTGAACTAAAATTCCTGCAACTCCTTGTCCCAGGAGCCTTCAGAAATCCAAGGGGACTGAATGATTGGAGGTGATTTGGGTATGTTCTTTTCCTTTCTAGTTAAAATCTGTGCTGAGACAGTAGGTGATCCTGCAGAGTCTAATGCATTCCCCATCTCCTCCCCTCCCCTCCCCAGCCAACCTATGAGGAGGAAAGACCCATTTTCAGGATAAACACTATCAGAGAGAATAAAGAAATATTCTCATCACCCCCTTGTATTCTGAAGGGAACGTGCATTCTTAGGGGATTCTGTGCAGCTCGCTCGCTGGACATTTGCGATGAATGTCATTTGGGTCTCTAGAAAACTGCCCTAGCAGGGCATCTCTCCAGCCACCCCTCACCCTTCCAACTGAAGTCCTGAAAGCCTAGAGCTTTGCTGACCTCAGCCCTAAAAGGCCCTCTGGTAACAGAATGGACAAATATTTATGACAGAATTCTGAAGTACTGCAGGTGCTGCAGGTTTCAGATGGAATTAATTGAGCAGAAATGAGTTTTAAAACTTGATTATCAAAATCTGAAATGTGGTGGCTTGAAAACTATTCTCTGCGTAGGAGGAAAGGCCATTGGAGCGTCCCACGTTCACATCCCACACTCGGCATGTGAATTTAGCATCCAAAATTATAGTAAACACATTGCTTCTGGGTTGGTCAAACAGAAAAAAGAAGCATCACTGCAAGGGGGCACTTTCTTGGGTGAACATTTGAGAGGAAAATGTGATGTGGAGATCAGTTACTAATGGGCCATGTCTGGAAGGGATAGGAATACACAGCTGAAATTAAAATCATCAAAAATTACATAACGGACAGCATCCAGGAGATTTTCATATAGGTGGCCCAAGGCAGCTAATTACACCAACCATACATACATATATTACTTGAAGGCCCTTCAAAATCTGATGATGTCTCAGAGTTTGCGTGTTCTCAGATTCTCTTTTGATTGTTTTCTCATGTGCAATCTCAATCCCAATAGAGCAATGTTTATTAAATTTCCCAGAGAAAAATGCCTTTCCGTAAATTAGAAACTAGCCATGCATACATTGGTTCTATAGATGGTTGAGTTAAAAGGCATCTGTAGTAATCATTACCATGTCTGCTCAAAGGTTCAGCACAAAATCAGAGCAAAATCAAGGGTCCTAGAATTCAAATTTCAAGCCATGCATGAGGCTGACAACTAATTGATGCTCTCTGTCAGACGGTAACTCCCACAGACAGAACAGGGTATAACCAAGTCCTGTTAGAAAAAATGAAATTGTAATAACTCATGTTTGCATATCCCTCCATGATCTATGAAAGACCTTCCTTTATGGTTTTCCTCTGGATGTGCAACACCAGCCAGCACCAGCAACCCATTTTCATGTACAGAAACCAAAGGCAGGTAGAGGTGGCTTCTCACCTCATCGAGATGGTAAAGGCAGAGCACAGATTCTCACTAGGAGCTTCTGCATTGAGACCAGGTTCTCTTCTCTCTATTCCTGAGACCCGTCTCTGCTTCTGTGAAATTAACACCTGCTTTCCCTTCGTGTCCATCATTTAGCTCCATCAGCTCTCCACGTGTGCCATTGGGTCATGGTGAACACTCGGGAATTTCATTCCTAAAGAAACAGGAAAGCTCATGAGCATCAAAGCACTAAAAATAATTGGCGGAACCTTGTAGGATGAACCCAGAATGAAGTACAAAGAATATTCTCAAAAAGCTGGGAAGGGCATGACAGGGCAGAAATATCTCTACTATCACCTTCTTAATTTTCTGTGGGTTAGCTACAAATGCAAAAGTACATTGGATTACTGCCAAAACACCCATGTTTTCCTACAAATAGTGATTATTATGTCTAATATTTGTGCAGGTTTTACTAAGTGCCAGACACTGAGTTAAAATATTATTGTTTATGTTGTATTTTATCATCCTAGCAGGAAGATGAATATAATTTTTACTGCAATTATACAGAATAGAAAATTGAGGTTGAAAGAGAAAGGTTATGTTACTTTCTCAAGGTCACAGGGCAGAAAGTTGATCAGCAATTGAATCCAAGGGCTTATCTTTGTGTGTGTGTATATATGTATTTAATCTCACACTTCAACTTATTTCCATCCAACAAAAGTTTTAAAGTATATTTCTATTTTCAGCTGTCCTTTGGGGGCTGAATGATCTTTTCCTCTTAAGTTCTTTTTTATGGATTATAAGATAAGCACTTCATATATATTTTTAAGCACTGCCCACACACAACTTTGAATATATTTCTTTATTAATATTGACAATGAAGCATACAAATTGGGGAAAAAAAGTGAATTCAGGAGTTTTTCTATATTTGGGGAGCATTCCATTTTGTTCCTAGTGCAAGGAAAACATTTATTTTTATATAACCGTGTCCTAATCTAGTTTACATCTTTCAAACCGAGAATATTTTCATTAGCCTAATAAAATAACTGCCTGAAAGAGAAGCTTATGAAACACCTACCCCTGATGGCTTGTGCCTTGGCTCCTTTGCCATGTAAAGACCATCCCCAAAGTTGCTTTTTGTGGCCCCTCCTCCTTCTCATCCTGGGGCCACAGCTGACAAAGACCCCAAAGTGACATAGAGGGTCCTTGAAGGATATTTGATAGTTGTGAGTGCATTTTGTCTGGGCAGAGCATCAGAGGAAGGCAGGCCAAGCACCCATCTTTGCTTCTCCAAAAATCAGAACTAGAGGCAGTAGTTGACAGCTGCAAAGAGCCAGCTCATCAATCAGAAGAAAGAGAACTTTCTAAAAGACAAGATTAAGCCGGGTGCCTCGGAAGTGGTTGGGGGTGTCTGCTTGCACGGTGGTTTTATTTTTCTCCTCTCAGGGTAAATGTGTTAGCTGAAGGGGGCTCAAGAATGGTTTGGGAACTCTGGACGTAATAAGAGATGATGGAGCCTGTACAACCCCCAACTCTCTATTCCTGAAAAATGGGGTGCTTCCATCCAAGTAAGATTTTAAAATTCAAGAGAAGTGATATACGGGGATGCAAGCAAGGTAGAGAATCTTATTCTTGCTCACAAAATTATTTTGGGTGAATAACAAATCTAACCCGAGAATGTTTCTGAAGCTACCATTCTCCTTGTACTTTAGCCTGAAATTGAGGTCCTTTTGTTTCCACTGTCTTCAGGCTCCACTCCACAGATGTTCGCATTTAAACTTGCCTGCATTGCAGATGCGGCTAAAATATGTGGCCCCGCAGGAAGATAATAGAGAGCTGGAAGCTGTTGACAGACGAGGAGAGGCGAGCTCCAATCTTACATATTAGTTCTGTGTTACCTCCTGTTCCACCCTGTTGAGATAAGTCAGGTTTACAAAGTGAAATGGGAAATAGATGTGGATTTGTACCTAGAAGGGGCCGTGCCGGGCATGGCTCGGAGCTGGGTCTGTTCAGCATGTGAGGCAGATGGGATTTGGGGCAGTAAGAGGAAAGAAGAGGGCTGCGTTCACTTCCATGTACACCCAAAACCAGAATGCCAGGCTCGGAAGCGGGGCTGGGGGATCCCAGAACCAAACATTGCATAAAAAGGGGAAAACAATGCCGTGAAATGAGCGAAACGCCTTCTGTGCCTTCTGAGTAATTCCAGCTCCAAAAAGATGTTTCCATAAGTGGCTTTTTCACAGATTTGGTCTAACAACATGTGAAGTGTAAATAAGAAGACCTAAACGGGACGTGACGTACGACCTTATCTTCCGTGAACTGAGTGCTGCCCCCACGTTAAACAAAGGGGCATTTGCCCCTTCCGGGGCGTCCTGCACTTGGGTTACAAATCTCTGTCGATATTGACAAATGTTGGCACTTCCTCTCTGGAAACTGCCTTTGGAGCCGTGCGGCACAGTCTTTCAAGTAATGTCAGAGCTGGTGAGCCCTCGTGCATTGAAGCTTCCAGGCTGAGGCCAGGATTTTTGGGAACACCTAACCCTCCCTCGGAGCCAAATCAGGGAGATAAGTTCAGAAGCCAATTTCATAAATGCAGCTTTTAGCTCCAAATAGCGTGAGCGTAAGGTACAGTCTGGGCAGCCGCATGGAGGCCGTTTCAGAAGAGTTCCAAAAATAGTTCTAGGCAAGCCAAGATGGTTTGAATCGGTGGGCAGTCGTCTGGCACTAGAGGTCAGACCCGCTTGCTGCAATTTGTTTTGCAACCGCTCATTGCTCACCTCCTAAGCAGGATTTTTAGGAGCTGGGAGCAAGGGTCGTGCATTTGTTGAGCCCACCAACTGTGGGTTTAAGATGATTTCACATGATTCTTGCAAAGCTCTGTGCGTGCTGTTACGTGTTCCTGTGCAGATGCCGAGTATAAACAGTGCTCCAGGGATTCAAAGGGCAGGCAGCTCACGTCGGCTGCCGAGGGTCAGCAGGCACCGTGTGCACCGCCGTTTGCTCTCTCTGGCCGTCTGACCGCATGAACACTCCACTCCATCTCAAATCACCTCATCTCCGGGCTTCATCCAATGACTAGGCCATTGTGCATGGAAGTGGCCTTTGTGGGAATATGGTGATTGAAGCAATAAATCTGCTGCCCTGGATGGCCAAGGAAGGGTCTTCAGGAAAGGGCTCTCAAACAAGTAGTGAAAGAGGAAAAGCAAGGTGCACTTAAAATCTCCCATCGATGAAAGCTGCTCTGGATCTGTGCTTTGCTGCTTTGCTCTTCATTGTTAAGGTATTATCACATTTGGGAGACACGGAAGTCATCACTATTAAAATTCTATGAACGAATGGTGATTTTTCTCTAATATCTCCTTTTTCAGTATTTATGCCCATCAAGCAGCTCTACTGGGGATCACAACAAAAATGCAAGTTGGATATTTTTTGCCATCAGAAATAAAGTCCAAGACAAGAAAAGGAAAGGACTGTCCAAGTGAATAAAAAGAGAGTTGAATAGAAAAGGGTAGGGGAAGGGATACTTGCCGAAAAGATGCTTCAGGAAAGACATAAGGCAGGGTGCATAGCATCAACTTTTTTTTCCTAGAAAAAAAAGTTATGAAAAAAGTAAACATAGGCATTTATCTTCATCAAGTCATTCCAGAAATGCAATGGACAATAAGTTGAACTCCAAGTCCCTTTATGCTCAGTAATACTATGAATGCTTATTTTTAAAAGGTGAATGGGTTCCAACCCAATTGATTAGGATGGGGAATAATTTGAGCATAATACAAGTTTTGTGTTTGCTTTTGCAATTTTACATGCATAAGAAGCATTAGAAGACAGAAAATTGCACCAAGCTGAAATGGACCCTGTAGGAATCTGCAAAATGCACACCCACGTGTGCACACACTTCAAACATGTATGGCTTTGTGCTTGGAGCCACAGCCTTCCAAATCTGGGGTTACAGCTTCCCTTTAAATTTCAGACGACCCTGTTTCCATCACTTCATGGTAACTCAAGCCGTCACATCTCCAACACCCACTTCCACCAGCAAACTCATGGTTCTTTTCAAGGTGAATTCCCAAATTTATTGTACTTTTAATGTATTTCTTGGCCATTTAACAAATGTAAAACTGTGCTACCATTTTTATTAGGGTCCTTTGTTTTTTTATGCGTCAATGTGGAAGTTTTTAGGTGTGTGTCCCATTTTTCCCATAAGCACCGTGATTTTTATTACATGATTTTGCATAGCACCCTGATTTTTACAAAGACACATGCTGCCTTATAGCTGAACTATCTGTAATTAAACGCTTTCCTTGTTCGTTGGCTTGTTTCTCTTCCGTGTTTTCTTCAGGCAGGTTGTAGAGGGACTGAGGTAAATAATGCTTCAAGTAAATTGAAATCTTGTGTGAAAAAAAGAAACTGGGAGCTTGGCATTTTACCCCATCTGCATGTTCTTTTTCTTTGTGTTATTCTTTTTATTTCAGGCATTTCTAGGGTCAGAGCCATGAGGAGGGGCTGCCTTTTACCAAAGGAATATATTTAGGAAATAATTATTCTTCTCCTGGAATAAAACAAGTCCCCTAGGCCTATTCTTGAGCACTGAGAGTTTTATTTAGTCCAGTGTGTTATAAAGAGAGGCCACATCCTGTTAGCGCTGGTGACCTGATCCGGGGCCTACATTTTCCCCAACAAAGGGGACCTCACTCAGCTATTTTCTAGCCAACTGTGTCGCCGTTTTGGAACAAGGGAAAAATAAAGGTAGCCTCAGGGTCAACTTCAAAACCACCTGGGTTTTCACCTTTAGTCATGACTTGGAGTCCAAGGCAATGCCTTCTATTGATTACCCTGAACTTTTCCTTGCTTATCCTTTTTGATTAGTGATTCCGTGGGCTCAGAGAATAAGATGTATGATGGAAATCTCCAGCAGAAATGCCGTTGTCTGAATTAATGCATATCTTTTTCACCAGTGAAATTATTTTTGCCCCCCCCCCCAACCTGGAAATTTGGATACTTAATTCATTTTAAAAAATGTAAGTCAAAAGGTACAGATATATTTTAAACGTTCCTGCCTAGTTTTACTATCTTATAAAATAGATGGGCAAACAAGAAATAACCATGGCCCCCATGCAAAGTCATATTGGGATATTTCATCACGACAAGGCCTCAGTCTGGATTAGGATGGATGGCCGTGTGTCTGGATGCTTTGGGGCAGCTGGACAGACATAAGGAGCTGAGCAGAGAGACGCTGAAAGGAAATGTCAGCTGGGGGGAGGAGAGGAGTTTGCAGAGCAGATACTGGGAATAGAATAGATGCTCTAGTTATCAGGAAGAGGCCAGCGTCCCCTGCAGAAATCAGAGCTCGTCAATGTTTGGCAGAAGGGGAGATGCTCGTCTGAGAGGCAGGTGCAAGTCTGAAGCCACACCCCATCCCACCCTTCACCCACAGCCCCCCAAGCCCATAAAGTCTGGGCCACAAGTTCCTCATCTCATCCCCCCAGGCTGTGTGATAGAAGGACCACAGAGCAGTGTACCCATGGAGAAACTGATGCCTGTGTGGTCACAGATCTTCTCACCCCCGTTTGACAGGCTGCTCCAATTTCAACATGATATAGTCCCCGCAGAGAAGTGCAGTGGACTTGTGCTGGTCCAAAGCAGAGAACTCCTTTATAAGAAAAAAAAAAGAGGTGTGAAGTACTGGCCCAGTGCATTCTGACAGCATATCGTCAGTATTTATTTCCTGAGGCTGCTTCAGCAAATTGTCCCAATCTGCACAGCTTAAAACAACAGAAACATAATCTTACAGTGCTGGAGAGTAGACATCTGAAATGAGTCTTTTGGGGCTAAAGGGAGGGTGTGGGCAGGACAGGTTCCTTCTGGAGACACCAAGTGTGAGTTCTTCTTGCCTCTCCCAGCTGCTGGGGCCCCTTGGCTTGTGGCTGCATAACCCCAAGATTCTGCCTCCATCTTCAATGGTTAAATCTCCCTCTGCCTCCCTTATATAAATAAGGACCCCTGTGATGTCATTGCTTTCACCGGGGTAATAAAGAATAATCTTCCCATCCCTCAATCCTCAATGAAATCCCATCTGTGAGTTCCCTTTTGCTCTGTAAGATCACATTCATGGATTCTGGGATTAGGACCTGGTACGTTTCAGGGCATTATTAGCCTGCTACAGTATCTCGTCCCCAAAGTCTCGTTTGCCTATGAGGGAAGCGATACCCAGAGAGAAACCAGCCCTGGGTGACAGGTGGGACCCCAGCCCCAAGGAACCCTCTCCTGGCCCACCACCCCCTTCCACCAGGCAGATGGTTATTTACTCAAAGAAGAGCATTATGCTGGTTTGCATGTATTATGTCTTCTAAAACAACACGTTCTTTGATGCAGTCTTGTGGAGGCAGATGTATTAGTGTTGATGAGGTTGGAACCTATTGGTTCAGTGTTTCCATGGAGATGTGACTCAATCAACTGTGGATGAGACCTTTGATTGGATAATTTCCATGGAGGTGTTACCCCACCCATTCAGGGTGGGTCTTGATTGAATCACTGGAGTCCTATAAAAACAGCAACTGACAGTGACATTTTGAAGAGGAGCTGCAGCTAAGAGAGGACAAAATGCCCCAAGAGCAACATTTTGGAAAACACCATTTTGAAACGCAACCTGGGAGCAAGCAGACGCCAGCCACGTTCCTTCCCAGCTGACAGGTTTTCCGGATGCCAATGGCCATCCTTCAGTGAAGGTACTCTGTTGTTGATGTCTTACCTTGGACACTGTAGGGCCTTAAGACTGTAACTTTGTAACCAAATAAACCCCCTTTATAAAAGGCAGTCCATTTCTGGTATTTTGCATTCTGGCAGCATTAGCAAACCAGAACAAGCGTAAATGTGTATCTTGTTCACTGACATCCAGTATCAACTGGTGGCCTGATTATTTAATCCTGTTACAATAATGCTTTGGGCAAAGCAGCAGATCCTAACTGGGTCATGTGTTCAGAGAGTCAGCCCTTGACAGAAAGAGGTTCACGGAAGTCAGGCACTCTCAGCAAAGTCGCATGACACAGGGAAAGTAGGAAAATTAAAGTGAGCACAACAAAGCTGGCATCTAGAAAAATGTAGTTTCAACTACAGAATCTTGGTCAGCTTTGCTACTCACTGGGTGTGCTAGTTTGGATGTATTATGCCCCCCCAAATGCCATGTTCTTTTGTGCAGTCTTGTGGGGGCAGACGTATTAGTGTTGATTAGGTTGGAACTTATTGATTGAGTTTCCATGGAGATGTGACTCAATCATGTGAGTGAAATGTTTGATTGGATAATTTCCATGGAGCTATGGACCCTGCCCATTCAGGGTGCATTTTAATTTAATTACTGGAGTCCTATAAAAGAGCTCACAAACAGAAAGACCAGAGAACAGCTCAAAGAGACATTTTGGAAACAGCTGCTGAAAGCAGACTTTTGCTGACACTTTGGGGATGCTAGCCCAGTGTTTGCCCCGGAGAAGCTAAGAGAGAACAAAATGCCCCAAGAGCAACATTTTGAAGAATGCACAGGAGCTGAGAGAGGAGATGGAACATGCCCCAGGATCAGCAGACGCCAGCCACGTGCCTTCCCAGCTAACAGAGGTTTTCCGGGCGCCATTGGCCTTCCTTCAGTGAAGGTATACTTGTGTTGATGCCTTAATTTGGACATTTTCATGGCCCTCAGGCTGTAAATTTGTAACCAAATAAACCCCCTGTTCTAGTTTGCTAATGCTGCCATTTTTTGAAGCACCAGAAATGGATTGGCTTTTATAAAGAGGGTTTATTTGGTTATAAAGTTACAGTCCTAAGGCCATAAAGTGTCCAAGGTAAGGCATTGATGATAGGGTACCTTCACTGGAGAAAGGCCATTGGCATCCAGAAAACCTCTGTTAACTCTGAAGGCATGTGGCTGGCATCTGCTTGCTCCCAGGTTGCGTTTCAAAATGGCATTCTCCAAATGTTGCTCTTGGGGCATTTTGTCCTCTCTTAGCTGCAGCTCCTCTTCAAAATATCACTCTCAGTTGCTCTCCAAAATGTCACACACAGCTGCTCTGAGCTCTTTCTATTTGTCAGCTCATTTATATGGCTCCAGTGATTTAATGCAGACCCACCCTGAATGGGTGGGGTTACACCTCAGTGGAAATTGTCTAGTCAAAGTCTTGTCCACAGTTGATTGAGTCACATCTCCATGGAAACACTCAATCAATAGGTTCCAACCTAATCAACACTAATATGTCTGCTCCCACAAGATTGCATCAAAGATAATGACATTTTGGGGACATAATGCATCCAAACTGGCACACATTAGAAAACCAAAAATCAGGATTTCCTGAAATGTTCTCAGATATACATTTGTCTGGGACCCCGCCTCCATGAGGCAGAGGGCAGCAGATTACATACCCCAAATGACTGTGTTCCATCTGAGTCATGGCCGACTCATGGATGGGAGTGTCCTGGGGGCCAGTGGAGAGCCCTGAGGGCTTGGGTGTGTGTTTGGGTGAGTCCACTTTTCATTCCCGGCAGGAGCTGGGCAGACGTCATTTCAAGATGACTTATAGCATCCAAGGGGCCTCACCCTGGGGACAGCTGGTGGGGAGCACGTGTTCAGAAGCACAGATGGGACAAACAGTGCTTCACAAAGAAGGGGAAGGAACCCCACGTAGAACATGAAACCACGAGCTGCTTGACCTGTTGTCTCCAAAAAAGGGAGCCTCCAGCCACAGGTGCTACTCAGTGCTTGCATGTCACTAGATTCACTGAGGACCTGGGTTTTTAATTTTATTGCATTTTAAAGATTAATAATTTTTCTTTAGACCAATTATAGATTTGTAAAAAAATTAAGCAGAAAGTATAGTGAGTTCCCATTCACCCCTTCTCTCCCTCCACACACGTTTTCCCTATTACTGTTAGCATCTTGCATTAGTGTGGTACATTTGTTACAAGTGATGATGTAATAGCGATACATTGTTACTAATACTTTACATTAGGGCTCATTCTTTGTGTTGTTCAGTTCTATGGGTTTTGACAAACGCATCATACTTGGACCCACCGTGACTGTATCATACAGAAGAGTTTCACTGCCCTGCAAAAGCTCTGAGCTCCACCCAGTCATCTCTCCTTCCAACCTCTTGGTCCCCTGGCAAATACTGATATTTCTATGTCTCTATAGTTTTGCCTTTTCCAGAATATCATATAGTTGGAATCACACTGTATGCAGCCTTTTCAGACTCACTTCCTTCACTTAGCTATGTGCATTTAAGTCTCCTCCATGTGACTTGAGAGCTCATTTCCTTTTATCCCTGAATTGAGTGGATGTTGCTGAATTATATGTATCATTCCATTGTATGGATGTATCACATTTTATGCATTCACCTACTGAAGCACATCTTGGTTGCTTCCAATTTTTTGGCAATTTGGAATAAAGCTGCTGCTGACATCTGTACTCAGGTTTTGGTGTGGATATCAGCTTTCATCTCTTTTGGGTAAATCCTAGGAGTGTGATTGCTGGTGTATGATAAAATTGCTTTTAGCTTTGTAAGAAACTCCTAGACTCTTCCAAAGTGGCTCTACTCCTGTGCGTTTCCACCAGCTGAGAAACAAACTTCCCATTGCTCCACGTCTGTGCCAGCATTTGGTGTTGTCAGAACTTGGGGTTTTAGCCATTCTAACAGGTGTGTAGTGGAAACTTTATTTAATTTTAATTAATTAGATTCAAGGGGCCCCAGGCGGCTAAGTGGTTACCCTACCAGTTGTTACAGCTTGAACTTTATTCGCTATTTGATTCATCCATTTGACAAAGCCTTTCTGAGTTCCTTCCACTTGCCAGGTGGTAAGATGTTTGCTGGATATGGCTCTCCCCTCGGAGAGTGTAAACACAGGGAGACAGCAAGGTTATTCGATAATAATTTGTACATTTTGATCTGTGCTCTAACAGAAGTCTGGGCAAAATGCCACAGAACACCTGAGCACAGACCTCTCAGTCTGCAGGCTACAGGAATGCTGAGGAGCAACCACAAAGGATGTGTGGAAGCTTCTTAGAGGCCACCACCCTTGACTGAGCTCTGAAGGGCAAGGCAGGATTCTCTGGACAAAACTGTAGGAAAGTGAATTCCAGGTAGAGGAACAGTAGGACAGCACAGGTACACACAGACACACACATACACACACATGCACACACACAGCTGTCTCCATGAACCAAGGAGGGACAAGTGCTGTATGGAGTTAGTGTTCCAGAAGGTCCGTGGATCAGGTCAAGACATGACCTGAGACTGCATCTGTTCTTATCCAGCTCCCTCCCTCCCTCTGTGACATGTGCACCCCAAACCCCTTCCTCAGGATCTGCTTCTAGCTAGCCTGCCCTAAGACAGAATCTTGTCTGCACATCAGTCCTGACAGGAGGATGCCATCATCTTCTCCATCTTGGAGATGTTGAGGTCACCTTCACCCACTGTCCATAGCTAATCATATGAACCTTATTCTCCTGCATCTGGCTTCTGCCTCAAGGATTCATGTGGGGAGAATGAAAGGAAAGTGCCAGTAAAGGTTCTTGTGTATCCAAGTTGCACATCTGGAATTGACTCTGAAAGCCACCACGCTATACCTGAAACAGGGTGGCTGAAAGCAAACCCATCATCCAGGCTCCCATTCCCTCTGGCTTTCTTCCTGCTCCCCCTGATTGCTTTTCTGGAGGTTAACAAGAGAATATAGGTAACCATGTTGACCATCCCCAGGGTGACTGCATGTTTTTCTGGAAGCTTCTAGAAGCATGAAATTCTGAAGACCAGGGATGACTTTTCAGCAGTGGATTCCAGGCACCAAGTCTGGCCAGAAAGGACACCCATCATGAGCAGCTGACTTCTTTGAACCCCTCAAATTAACCCAATGTTGTCTGCCCAACTCAGCCCTACTGAGATTTGTCAGCCCCACGGTGAGACCACATCCCATAGGTGACCCGGTGAAGGGCAAAGACTCACCCATTCTTGAGGATGAGATTTATGGAATTACATATCAGAGAAGAGCTGATGTGAAAATGAAGCACCTGTTTTGTCCCGAAAAGAATTAGACTCTTTGTGAAAACTAAATTAAATAAATGGTGAGGGGCTCCTTGCTTTGGATGACTTTGACAGTGTTGAGGAGTAATGGCCAAGTATTTTGTAGGATGCCCCTCTATTGGAATTTGTCTCATGTTTTTCTCAAGACTACTCTGGGCTTATGTGTTCTGGGAAAGAAGACTCCCAGAAGTAATGTGTCACTCTCATCACATTCTACCACAACTACATACAATCAACTTGACTTATCAATGTTGAAGTTGACCTTGATCACCTGGCTGAGGTGGTATTTGCCAGGTTTCTCCATTGTCAAGTTATCTCCCCCCCCATACTCTTTGAAAGTGATTCACCATATGCAGCCCTCACTCAAGGGCTGCAGAGTATCATCTACATTCATTATTTGGAATTCTTCTCCATGGAAGAGTTCTCTCTTATCCCCCATCCATTTATTTATTCATCATTTTCTTATATCAGGGTGGACTCACATATATTTATTTTATAGTTTGAGTTATACTCCAATATTACATTATTTTGTTGCTCAAATTATTCCAGCTTTGGCCAGTGGGAGCTCATTCAGATTTATTTTTGCAATCTTTTGACATGCCCATCCTTTTGTGTTTGGAGTACTTCCTTACTTTCTGGTACTGTAAGATGCTCCAGGTGCATCCTCTATCCTCCTTGCCCCAGTCCTAGAATCAGTCATCTCTCCAGGGAGCCCTGGAGCATGGCATTAGAAAACAAGATAAGGGCCCAGGGAGAAATTGACTTCTCAGCAGCATGGGAGAGACTTAGCCTTCACCAGGTCTCCATTGATTTCTCATTTGTCTTTTGTTTTCTTTCCTTGTCTTTACATCTCTTTAGGGCTCCTGAAGGAATGGGGAACTCTGGCAGCTGTGAAGACTTCTGCTCACTTGTACACCAGTTATGAGCTCAGGAGATGTAAGAGCATCCACTGGCCAGTGAGGACTCTGATGTGGAGAAGTGGATCTGTGAGAGCTACTGCTCAGCCCAACCCAGCTGCACGGTGTGGGCAAAGGGTGGGACACCACCAATGAAGACTGAGGTCATCTCCCCTATCACTTATCTCACCAAGCCATCACCAGGCAATAAGGACTTCTGCAGGGCAGTGTCATCTCCGGGGCCATGCTGGCATTTGCAGTCTCCATGCACCCAGTGGTCCCATCCAGCCATCCTTGCCCGCCTGCCTGGTCTACTCTTGTGATGTGTTCATCAGCCTTTCCTTATGCAGAGCCCTCTCTCACAGGGGTTCATGATGCCTATGGGGCAGCTCAGCAGAGGTGTTTAAGCTTACATTTCCAGCTAGACAAGTCCTGAGGACAATCAGCTTCAGATCATACCATCGAAAAGGCAGGTGCCACCCGGGGCCTCGTCCCCTCAATTCTCAGATGCAATCCATGGTGCCAAACTGACACAAAGCAAGTTCAGTGCTTTCTGGCTGGCTCCTGAGTGCAGAGCAAATATTCAAGGGAAGACACTCAAGGAACTCCTCATCATCATTGTTTCCAAGTTACCCCAAATATTTCTATTGTTCTGTTTAAGGAGAAGACATCATGTCCTCAAGAATGAATAACCATCAAATACAGACTAGAGACTCTGCCCTTGGAAAAAAGAGAGTTCTGGAAAATAGCAGTAGTCACATCTAAACTTTAACAATGCATAAGGCACTTTCTAAATTGCAACACGTGTGAGAATGGCATTGCGTAGTCTGGCAGCTGAGGAGGACTTTGAGCTGGGTTTCCTCTGCTTTGTTTAAAATTTTAGGGGGAAGGTGGGTCCTCCATTGTGAGGCATGTACGTCTCAATGAATGTACTTGATAGCATCCAGTCCAGCAATTTCCACGACCCTCCCATCATGTCTGTATGCATCCCGGTGAACATTTTATACATTCTCCTAAATGCTACCATCATTCTGTTTTGCAGGTGTGGTATATGACACCTCAGTGTTGTCTTGCCATAGCTTCTGCCTCTCCATGTGGAGAGAGGCAATAAAGACAAAGCTGAGAACATTATGGCTATTCAAGAAAATAAAATATTTTTGAAACTGCACAGCATTAGTACAGCTCTTTGTCTCATTGTGGAAATGAAACCCCATCAAATAAGCTGTTAACGATTGGAACAAGGTTGACATAGTCAATTCCCTATGAGTTCTGCAGAATTAAACGGTGTAATTCCTATTAAAGCAACAACAAAAATCACCGGCAAAACTTGATTATGATTTTAATAGCAGAGCTATTCTTGGGTCATTTTCCTAAACAATGCCTAGTAAAATTGGAGAATCCTCCTCTTTAGGCCAACTGGTCAACCCATCTTGGATTTTATCAGCCACACTCCCAATTGGCGAGCCATCACACTAGATGAAAACACTTACTGTCAGAGGCACAGAAACCTCTGGACCAGCCCAGAACAGGGCAAAGGGTCAAGGCACAGAGTTGGAAAAAGCATATTTAATAAGAACAATTTTAATTGGCAGAAAGAAAAAATAACTCTTGCTTTTATATTCTTTTACTATTCATCTAAAGAAAAGAAATGTGACAAAAGCTGGGCCAAAGAGTAGTTTCAATATCTGCACTCCCAACCAGTATTCAGTGTTTGAAAAGGTTACATGGTGGTGCTCATGGGGTACACATTTTCCTGGGAAAGGGGTTTCAGAATCTCAGGGAAGAGGGTAGCATGAGTGTGTGGACTCATTTAAGAGAGCAGAGGGAGATGGTTGAGAAGCAGCTCCTTGGTGGTGGTGGCTTACGGGATTTGTCAGGGGTAAAGGGTCCAAGAATTGGTAGGAAGACTCTCATGGCGAGCCCCCTACCCATGTGGTGATGGGGGGTGCATGGAGAGATGGATGGAGAAGACCTGGATATAGAGACAACTTGGGGAGGGTGGGTGATCTAAACATCCTTACCATTACACAGACCAGGTCTCTTGACTGTCCATGGAGATCAGAGGTGTGGGAAACTGTGCTCAGTGGAGGGAGTCAGGGATGCTCCAATAGGAACTCCCCACTAAGCCCATTTTCTAGAGTCAAGCTGCATTGGCTTAAACCCATGCTCCAGCCCCTACCCTCTCTGGGACATCTTGGGCAAGTTATTTGCCCTCTGCTTCTCTCAGGTGCCTGATTAGGAAAAAAATGAAGGTAATAATAATAATATGCCTACCCTATGAGGCTGTTGTGATAATTAAATATGTAAATATATGTAGAATGCATTTAACAGCTATGGCAAAATATTGGCACTCTGTATGTGCTAGTTACTGTTATTCTGAATATTTTAAGTTCGCAGAGGAGCCAACTTGGGATAAATAGGTGTGTGTGACCTTAATTGTGAACCTTGTTGAATTCAGAGGTCAGGATTGACTAATTAGGTCACAGGTCACTGTTTATCCTTCAATGTTAGCTAACAAGATAAGAATTTACATGCTTCTTTGAAATCTTATATAAAAAGAAAGACATGCATCTTGTCTAAAAACCAGATCTGCTTTCCTTTTTAAATTGAAAAGACTCAGAGGTTGAAGTTGTATGTGCTGAGGCAGCTCTGATAAGATAGGAAGACACTCGTCTTTGAGATTCAGGTGAAAACTCTGGGTACCAATGGAAATTGCACAAGTTCATACTCACAAGTCCCACACCAGTTAACAGGGGGTTCACTGAGACTCCACGCCCATTTGTGGGCAGCCCTATGAGCAAAACTCTAATCTGGGATCTCCACACCCACTTGGTTATGGTGTAACCTGGTATTTTTGCTGAATGTTTCAGAAATGACCCAAGGAAAAAGAAATGGGGGTTATTATTTTTAACAAGTTTTCAGGAGGGTGGATGAATGGATAGAGATGGATGGATGGATGGATGGATGGATGCATGGATGCATGGATGGATGGAGAGATGGGTGGATGGATGGATGGGTGGATGGGTGGATGGGTAGATGGGTAGATGGGTGGATGAATGGATGGATGGATGGATGGATGGGTGGGTGGATGGGTGGATGGATGGATGCATGGATGGATGGATGCATGGATGGATGGATGCATGGATGGATGGATGCATGCATGGATGGATGCATGGATGGATGGAGAGATGGGTGGATGGATGGATAGGTGAATGGGTGGATGGGTAGATGGGTGGATGGATGGATGGATGGATGGAGAGAGAGAAATGAAAAGAAGGATGGATGGGTGGATAGATGGAATTGGTAGTTTGGAGAAAAACATTTAAGATCAAAGGTATTTAAATTTGAAAAAGCTTAGAGCATTGTGGGAAACCAGAAAGGGAAAAATGCTGAAATGCTCCCCACTTATTTTGGAAATGGAGAAGTAGAAGGACCCACTTTCTGGAATGCATTCTAAGAGAATAAAATGAAGCACTAATTTGGCATAAACATTTTCACTTAGCAAACGCTCTCTTTTAACACAAAGCTAAATAAAAACATAGTCAGTGCAGTTAATACAGTGTAATAGTGCTTCCAAGATGGAATAACTGCATTTAATCTTTAGCAAACCTGTGAGTGAGGGGAGAATGTTGTTGATCTGTTGTAGATTGGGAGGCTGATGAATAAAGATCTTTGGCTCAGGTTACAAAGGCCATGAGCAGGTAGAGTCAAATTCTTGTGTATCTGACTCCACAACCCATTTGTTGAACCTTACACACATCCTCACTTGCATCTTGGTCTGTTTTGTTCATCAGTCTGAACAGGGGGAGTTCATAGCTCCCGTTGTGTATCATACTGGGTTATTCACTGTAATCATTTTGGTTGACATCCCCTCATTTTTATGCCATGTCTTATCATTCTGGATAACTGTGAGCTCCTGTTCCTCTTATTGGAAGAGATGTAAACTTAAAGTGAGGTCATTCATTTCACTATAAACAAGCTTATGGGGTTTGCAGTTGGAAAATGAATGGCCTCATTTATGAGTCACTAGAGAGCAATGTCCTCCAGCATGTTTGAGGAGGCACAATTAATGCTCTTACTATGCCTTCTGCACCCTGATTTTCTCACAACAACCCTGTGAGCTAGGTGCTGCAGCTATCTCTGCTTACAGAGGTGGAAACTGAGAACAGAGAGATTGAGTCACATGTCCAAGATAACACAGCTAGTACCTGGGGCTGCTGACAAAAGCACACCAGCTCCTAACTGTTGTACAGAATCACCCATTCAACCCTGCCCAGGACCATCAGACAGCTGGAAGAATGGAGAGAAACTGATAGTAAGCCTGGAGTCACTAATCATCCATTCAACCACCCCTACCCATCACCCATCCATCTATCCATCCATCCATCCATGCATCCATCCATCCATCCATCCATCCATCTGTCCATCCATTCATCTAAATATCCATCCATCCATCCATCCATCCACGCATCCATGCATCCATCCATCCATCCATCCATCCATCTATTCATCTAAATATCCATCCATCCATCCATCCATCCACGCATCCATGCATCCATCCATTCATCTATACATCCATCCATCTCTTCATCTAAATATCCATCCATTCATCCATCCATCCATCCATTCATCTATTCACCCATCCTTCCATCTATCTATTCATCTAAATACCCATCCATTTGTCCATCCATCCATCCATCCATCCATCCATTTATCCATATATCCACCCATCCATCTATTTATTACTTTCTGAGATGAAAAATTTACATATGTAAATATGCAGCCCTCTTTTAATGCTTGGGTGATAAATATTCATTAAATGAATACACATATAAATGTATGAATGAATTGTCTTAGTCTGGATCATTGTGAAGAAACTTTTCAGGGCTATTTTTAGTTTTGCTGAGGAACGAATCCAAGGGGAGAAAACAAATGCCAAGTTCCTTGGAAGAGGCCTGCATTCCCAGTTCCACTGGGGGAATCATAGTCACCTGGAGACAGAGCCAATTTCATAGCACAGAGGGATCATAAAACATATCCTGTGGAAATATGTTTGGTTCTCTTTCAGTCCCTCCCGCTTAGCTAGTTTTTTTTCATAGAAAAACAATTAGGTTCCAAAGAATCTCCATGACTTTATATGCAAGAGATAAAATGCTGGCCATTCATAAATATAATACTCATGCAAATGTTGTGGTTCATAAATAACACTAAGGAGAGGGTGTAAGTCTCCTGATGGCTTGGAAATTGGAATCAATGAGCTGCAATACTGGATATTACTCACTGTTAATCTCAGTCCAATTTCCAACAATTGCAACACATTCTACTCTAGAAATTTGGAAAATAGAAGAATAATGTTTATACTCCAATGCTGACAAATGTTTTAATGAGACTGGAATGCTTTATTTTCCAAACATTTTCCACTTTGTAGTGCCTGGAAGAACTTGTGCTCTTTTTTTTTTTTTTTTTTTTTTTTAGGTAAAATCAATATTTATACTATGTTTGCTTTTACAATGCCCTTAGACCAGGGTTAGCTATATACATTTAAATAGCCAATTATCCTGGATTAAATTAGTCATTTCACATCACTGAGGTGGTACTTAGAAAAACAACAGATGCTTGAAATAAAGGTGGCCTTTTAGAATCTACATTCTCGAGAATTCCAGTGGCACATGCTGACCTTTATTTAAAGCTGAGCCCTGAGCCCTCTGAACAAATACACTTTGCTAAATGCAGAACAGTGGGGTTCAAGCTATCCCATACCACAGAAGTCCATGGAAATTGTCCCCACCCCATCCCATCCCCAACCCCCCAGACTTTGGTTCTCTGCAACCATGAGTTCTAAAAGCATTAAGTTAGCAAGACTCACTTTTTTTTTTTTACTTTTTTAAAAGAAAATTATTTTGTGATAACATATGCAGCATAAAATTTCACGTTTTAAGCACTTTCAAGTACATAATTCAGTGACATTAATCACATTCACAGTCTTGTACTACCATCACCACCATGCATTAACAAAACTTTTACTGGCTGTTGCTTTTAAGATTAAAATAAAAGTAATATATTCAATAGCATAGACAACTGAAACAAAGCTGGGTGATGGCTGTGATGAAGTGACCTCAGAGACAGGTGAGGTTACTGTGATGGAATAGTCAGGGCAGACTTCTTGGAAGAGGAGGTGTTTGTAGTAAGACAAAGCAGGAAACAGACACCTATCCAGGAACCAGGTGCTGTGCGGAGCCATGGGAGATAAAAACAATGAAGGAGCTTGCTGTTTTTTTTCCATGAAGTTCTGCTTCCAAACTGTCCTGTTGGGCCTGTGTGCCACCTGTCATATGCTTAATCAATTTGCTCTTTAATTTATATACAGTTTTTTTTTTTTTCTATATTCCTTCTCATTTTGTCTTTGTTTTTTTTCTTTTTCTTTTTCATGTTTCTTTTTTTGCCACTTTATTTCTATATACATTTTTAAAGGGAACATTATAATACTATTTTCAGTCACAAATCAATATTGTTTAAATAAATATGATGAAAACAAGTAATCTAGATGCCTGCTGAAGGCTCTGAGCTCAAGTCTGCTCTCAAAAAGGAGATCAGCACGTTGGAGAGTGTTAGACGTGCTAGCACCCAACAAATGAGCTGGAGCAAGACTCACTTTTAAAATTTAATGCACTATTTTAAAAATCCTTTTGCATCTTAATTTACTATTTACTCAACAAAGTACTTAAAACTTAATTGTTTTGGGACTTCATAGAAGTTCCCTTTCCCTCATTATTTTCTAAACTGCATTTATAGGTCCTTCCCCCACAGCTTGGTCTAATCTGCCCACATTCAGATGAGATGTTTCTGTGTCGGGGACAAACGGCATACAGGAACTGATGAAGGTGATAGATGCATACTGTTTGGACAGCAAGGTGTTTGGTTGTGTTAGTGACAGTATGATACATTTTGGCAGATCCCCAGGAGATTCGTGGACATGTTACTTTAGGTAACACTGAGAACCTGCAAACAGAAAACAGATTTAAGTCAAAGCACTTTGCTTCCTCATGAAGATATGCATGAAAGTTTTAAAGACCAACCCAAGACAAGTGTCATCTATTCCCAAGACCACCTTAGGGAATGGGGACGAGAGAGAAGTGGGTCAGAAATGAGGATAAGGAAATTGCAGCATTTTAAGATTTTAAAAAGTTGACATTGGACACCCATGGCAAAATGGTGCCCCCAGCCTCTTTTTTAAATTCAATTTTACTGAGATATATTCACATACCCTACAATCATCCACAGTGTACAATCAGTTGTTCACAACACCATTACATAGTTGTGCATTCATCACCACAACCAGTATTTGGACATTTTCATTACCACACACAAATAGTAAGAATAAAAGTTAAAGCTAGAAAAAGAACACCAAATCATCCCATCCCCCATCCCTCCCCATTATTCATTTACTTTTTGTCCCCATTTTTCTACTCACCTATCCATACATTGGATAAAGGGAGTGTGAGCCACAAGATTTTTGTAATCATAGAGTCACACCATGTACGCTACATAGTTATGCAATTGTCTTCAAGAATCAAGGCTACTGTGTTGCAGTTTGATAGTTTCAGGTATCTACTTCTACCTATTCCAATATATTAAAACCTAAAATGTGTTATCTATATAGTGTGTAAGAATGTTCACCAGAGTGACCTCTTGACTCCATTTGGAATCTCTCAGCCACTGAAGCTTTATTTTGTCTCATTTTGCATCCCCCTTTTGGTCAAGAAGATGTTCTCAATCCCACGATGCTGGGTCCAGATTCATCCCCGGGAGTCATATCCTGCATTGCCAGGGAGATTTACACCCCTGGGAGTCAGGTCCCACGTAGGGGGAGGGCAGTGAGTTCACCTGCAGAGTTGCCCCAGCCATTTTCTGACATTGGGTTCAGAATGCATTACTCTCCCCTCACCTCTGAAGAAGGTTCTAGAAGGACCTAGACTGAGAATTGCCACAGAAACTCCATTCCAGGTTGGGTGTCCAGAGGCTTGAGTAATGTATGCTGCACGACTTCAGTTTTTTGCAGAGTGTGAATGTATTCATTAAGTATTCTGCTCTCTTCTGCCCTTATAAACTGCCCAAGTAATTGAGAAAAGAAACCAGCATTTCCCGGGGGCTTTGTTCACAGATGTGTCCAGGTGTGTGCATTCCTGAGCCTGGTTGCACACTCACCTTGAAACCCACGAGTCAGGTAAGGTACCCCTTTCCCCACCCACAGGCTGAAACTTCCATCCCTGGAGAATGAAGGATCTCATCAGCAATATCTTGTATTTGTAATGTTTATGCCTGAAATAGAAATAGATGAGGCCAATGGCCTAATTTTGTGGTTGTCATGTAATTTAAATAGTCATTGAACCAAATGAAGAAAAACAAAATCCAATCTGGTGGTAATCTCAGGTGTAATAAAGGAACGCAGCTTCAGGGTTTGGTGCAGCTTGTTTATTTGATCTCACATCTTGGGGTTTCTGATTCTTTGGGCCACAGATTTATGGAGGTTCTAGTCTAGGAAAGAAAATGGGAAATAAAATTCCATGCTATGCCAGAAGCTTTCCTGCTGTACGTTGGAGGAGCACAAGTTTAAGAGCACGATTTTGGGAAATACTAAACTCCATCACATCCCCATGTTGGTCTCCCTCCAGCTCTCTCGTATTAACATGAATCTTCTCCCGAGGTTAATGACTCTAAACCATTGAAATAGATACTGGGGCAAAAGACGGTGTTTTGGTTTGCTGAAGCTGCCAGAATGCGATATACCAGAAATGGGTTGGCTTTTACAATGGGGTTTTATTAGTTTATAAATTTACAGTTCTAAGGCCATGGAAATGTCCCAATTGAGGCATCAGTAGGATGATACCTTCTCTGAAGAAAGACCGGTGGCATCTGGGGTTTCTCTGTCACATGGGAAGGCATATGGCTGGATCTGCTGGTCCTTTGGTCCCGAATTTTGTTGCTTTCAGCTCTTGGTTCTTCTGGTCTCCTCTCTGAGCTTCTGTGGGTGTTTCTCTATGAGCTTCTGTTAATTTTCTCTCTTTCCCTATCTGTGATTTATCCTCTTATAAAGGACTCCAGTAAAAGGATTAAGACTCACCTTGAATGAGGTGGGTCGCATCTCAAGTGAGATAACCTAATCAAAAAGTCCCACCCACAATAGGTCTGCACCCACAGGGATGGATTAAAAGAACACGGCCTTTTCTGGGGGACATAACAGCTCCAAGCCAGCACAGATGATTAACTGTGACTTGCAATGGAGTAACATTCAAAGGAGGATAAATTAAAATAAAGGATTTGCTCCAGGGAATGGAGAAAGAAGGCATCAAACTTCTCTGCTCTGTTTCTTACTTTCCAATTAATAAGAAATGGCCAACCCTTGTTGCTGTCACTTACAGATATTATAAAGCAATTTTAATGATGCTACTAGAGTACAGTGAAATTTAGATGAAAGAAACTGGACAGTATCTTCCTAAAACCAGGCTCTCATGTGGTCCAGCTGTATATCTTTGGGCAAGATGCTTCATCTCAGAAGACTTTTTTGCAGGGGTTTTCTATGACATGCTTTGTTGGTCTGACACTTCACAGAATTCTGCATACTCTGCTTCCTTTGATCTCCCTTATTTGCTACACAAGGCGCCATATCCCCATTTCTAGGTGAAAGACCCATAGCCCAGGGCTCATAACTTTCACAAGGCCAGTGGGCAGCTGAGATGGGGAAAGTCTCTACCACGCCAAGCCCTGCATATACTCCATGTTTTGTATTTTGAGCATGGAGCTGAGAGAGGTTGGATTATCCCATAATACACATATAGAAGCCAAGGACCGAGAAGTGAAGCCCATTGCCCAGTACTAACGGCCACTCCCCTTAACCCACTGCTCTTTCCTCTTGTTGTCAGCAGAATAATAGCACACCAAAATGTCCAAGTCTAATCCCTGAAACCTGTGACTATTTACAGAACACAGGAAAATGCACTCTACAGAAGTAGTTAAGGACTTTGACAAGGGGGAGATTACTCTGAAGTATCCAACTGGATACATTGTAACCACATGGGTTGTTATGAATGAAAGCGGGAGGCTGGGTGCAGAGTGAGAGAAGAAGTGAAGATGGAAGCAGATGTCAGAGTGGTGTGGCTGCTAGCTTTGAAGATGGGGAAGGTGCCACAAGCCAAGGACGCAAGCTGCCACCAAAAGCTGATGAGGACAAGGAAATGGATTCTCTCCCAGAGCCTCCAGAAGGAACCAGCCCTGACAATACCTGGGCTTTATCCCGCAGGACTGATTTCAGATTTCTGATCTTCAGAATGTGAGAGGATACATTTGTTTTGCTTTAAGTCACTAAGTTTGTGGTGATGTGTTAGAGCAGCCATAGGAGGCTAATGTACCTCTTTCACAAAATGAAGGGACAGAACAAACAACCATCTATCTAAGATCTTGCTTTTCAGACTTTAATGTGCTTGTGAATCTCCTGGGGACACTGCTTAACTTCAGCAAGTTTGGCCACAGCTGTTGGTCCAGAAACCACCTCTTTTAACCACTAAGTCCCAGGTGCTTCTCAGCATTACAGTTTCATCTTTCAAAATGTATCCCTAGCTCCCCAGGATTTCTTAGCACTGGTATGTCTGGGAAGCTTTGAGCTCATTCATGAAGAGCAAGATGGGTCGAGTTCCTGGAAAAGGCTGATTATTTTCCTCAATTACTTGGACAACTGATATGGAAGTAGGCTTCCTACTGCTCCCTATTAATTGGAATCATAGATATGTCCTGACAAGTAACACGATTGAAAATTAATTATTGGAGCTCTGCCTGGCTGACGCCTGAAATCTTCATAGTGTGTCCTAACTCGCCACTCCAAGTTTGCACAAGCCAGAGGCACTTCTGGATTTTCAATGTCACCTGCATCCTCTTCAGAAATAATATGGTTCAGAATAGAAGATTTAAAAAAATGTTTATTGAACATTTCATTTTGAGGACCTGGACATGGATTTAGGTGAAGACCCTGAACATTCTGTATTCCTTCTCTTGTTAATTCAATGATAAACATATCCTAATGCAGGGCTCCAGTTTGTTTTTGTTTTTGTTTTTGTTTTTGTTTTTGTTTTTGTTTTGTAGGTAATTCAAATAGGAAGCATTTCAGTTTCAGTTTCTGGAGTGACTGACCACCAAAACTTTCCTGGGACTCTCCTGGTTTTAGCACTGAAAATCTGCATTCCCAGAAACAACCAGAAATGGTTGGTTGCCCCAATTCCCACCCAAAGTTTGAAGCTGTAATTGTTGTCACTGTTTGTTTGCTTCGTTTAGAAACAGCTCTGAGGCCACACTTCCTTGAGACCTGTGATCTTCGCTCTGTTATGCGTTCTGGAATTGGAATGCACATCAAACAAGGTGAGATTTTCACACCCCACTCAAAATCGTGCTTTTGTAAAGCAGATAAAGTCTGGGGGCTGCCGGGTGTCTATCACTGGGTCTACCCCAGAACTCTGAACAGGGACACTGGCTCTTGCATGCATGAAAAACCTTAGTGGAAATGTCTGGGCCATTTTCTTAAACATATGAGATATGTGCAGAATGTCCAGGTTCTAAACTTGAGAATGAAAACTTGGAGGATGAAAGAAAGCCTTTGGTTAAAGAAAAACCTCAATCTCAGATAATGCGAGCTTTTAGCACGTGAAAAAGTTCACATGTATGTACATAAAACGTAAGCCTTATATTTCAGTCTGGGGAACACGCATGTTTATATCTTATCTGCAACTTCCTTGGAACAGGCTTCTACTCACGTCCAACTTTGCAACTAAGTTTCCTTAACTCTATCTGTATAGTCTAGCGAAAATGCAGGCACCGACAAAGGAATGCTCAAGTAGTTTAGTATTTTTATAGTTATGTTCCCTGGAATCCAATTTGAATGAAATGTTAATTAATGACTCTAGAAAAAAAGAATTGTGTAGTCAAGTAAGTTGAAGAAATCTGACAATGCCGCTCACAACTTCTCTTGCCCTGGGAGGATTAAATGCATATTAGCAAATAAAAGACTTAGAAATCTTGCCTAAAAGCGCTCAGCTTTGGGTAGCTCAGTGTTTCCCACATTCTGTAGAACTATGTAGAACTCATTTTCTCCCTGGCAAAACTATTAGTATCCCGAGGTATTTTTGTTAGAAGGAATTGCCAAGAATAGTTTGTAAAATGCTTAACTAGAGGATAACAAAGGAGAATAATCTGCCAATTCATGTTGAAAGGCACGTTAAAGAAGTCTCGGAAAGGTGGTTGCAGCTGTTGAATCCTCTGCTTCATCTTGTGCTGTGCAGTTGAATGAGACTGTTATGACTGAGTCACATAAATATGCATTTTAACTTAAAAATGTCAGATGTCACAGCCATCAAGTAAATGCACATTGATACATTTCATGGATAAACTTCTTTTATTTTTTTTTATTTCTTTTACTTTTTGTTTTGCAAATGCATTCGCTTTTAAAAAAGTGTGGTAAAATATACATAACTTAAAATTTACTACTTTAACAACTTTTAAGTGCACAATTCTGTGGCACTAAATATATTCACAATGTCTGATGACCACCACCACTATTTTCAGAAATTTGTCATCATTCCTGACAGAAACCCCGTTCCCCCCTCCAAGCCCCAGGCAAGCACTGATCAGCTATTTATTTCTATGAATTTGCCTGTTCTGGATGTTTCATATAATTGGAATCACACAATATGTGATCTTTTGTATCTGGCTTCTTTCACTCAGAATACTATTTTCAAGGTCCATCCATGTTGTAGCACATATCAGAACTTTACTCCTTAAGGCCGATATTCTATTGTATGGATGGACTGCATTTTCTTTCTCCATTCATCTGTTGATGGACACTTGAATTGTTTTCACTTTTTGGCTATTGTGAATAATGCTGCTACAGACATTGGTGGACAAGTTGGAGTTCCTGTCTTCAACCTTTGGGGTATATACCTACATCCTCTTTTTGTAAAACATGACAACTACCATGCATTTAATTGTGACTCCTTCCAGTGTAAATGACTCATGTTTCTTAGAACCATGGAAATTCAATTTATTTTATGAATTTGTTTTTCTACAGTCTTGTGCTTTGAGGCTCCAAATCAAAATGTGCCGTTTTTAAACATCTTGTGGAAAGCTTTACTATGACTATATACCTAAATGTAATTTGAATTTTGACAGAACTTTATCACACCCTTAGCTTATAATTAATTGACTGGACATATATGTTATGGACTAAGAAGGGCATATTTTCCTCAAAGGAGAATGGCACCAAAATCTAATCAATGTGGTGGTTGTGGGTGAGGATGCTCATAAGATCTTGTTGAAGCCAGATGGGACTCCAGCTCTCACTACTTGGGATGTTTTGTTTAAATTTAGTTGCACAGATTCTTAAATGTCCATCAAACCAGCTCACCTCCTCCTTACAGTCTTACTGGATTTTCCTGTGCAATATGCCCACTGGGTTTCTCTACCTGCGCTTGTGTGGGGGTTGTGAAGCTGAACAGGAGATCTGTCCAGCTCAGGGACCACGTCCTATTCAACCTTGTCTCCCTGACATCTACCATGACCCTCTGCAAGTTCTGCTCAATCCAATGGACAACCAATGCAGTCTGCTAACATCAGAGCTGCTTTAATTTCCCAGCTGCTAAAACAAAGACCATGCAACAGGTTGGCTCACAGTTTTGAGGCTACGAGAAGCCAAAATCAAGGCATCAGGAAGGTGATGCTTTCTCCCAGAACACAATGGCATTCTGGGGCTGGCTGCTGGTGATCCTTGGTCCTTGGCTTTTCCATCACATGGCCATGCACATGGTGGCATCTTCTCCTTTCTCTTCAGGTTCTGCTGAATCCCAGCTTCTGGCTGCTCTCTGTGGCTTTCTCTCCAAGGTCCAATTTCCCTTGCTTATAAGGACTCAATCCTACTGGATGGAGGCCCATCACTTAGTTTGGACACTGTGATGGTTAGGTTCATGTGTCAATTTGGCCAGGTGATGGTACCCAGGCGTCTGGTCAAGCAAGCACTGACCTAACCATTACTGCAAGGACACTTGTGGCTGATTAATAAGCCAGAAGGCTGGTTTATTAAATCATCAGTCAATTGGCTGCAGCTGTGACTGATTACATCAATGAAGGGCATGCCTTCCACAATGAGAGAATTCAATCAATCGGCTGGATTTAATCCAATCATTTGTAGACTTTTAAGTGAGACAGATAGAGGACCTTCACTTCTTCTTTGGCTGACCAGTGAAGCATTTCTTGAGGAGTTTATCAAACACCATCGGAGTTGCCAGTTCGCTGCCTGCCCTACAGAATTTGGACTCGTGCATCCCCACAGTTGCATGAGACACTTTCATAAAATCTTATATTTACAGATATCTCTTGTTGATTCTGTTTCTCTAGAGAACTCTAACTAATACAGGCAGCTTAACTAATAGCATCATCAGATGTCCTATTTACAAATGGGTCCATCCACAGGACCCGGGGGTGGGACCTGGACATGCCTTTTATGGGGGATCGTGACTCAATCCCCAACAAGGACCATGTGTGGCCTGAGGCAGAGACACCTACCCCTTCTCCAGGCTCTGGAGGACATGTGCTCAGCCCCTACAAGAGACGCCGATTTAGTCTGCCACATCTCTGACACTCAGGTATCTGAAACAGGAGGTTTTTACACAATCAGGTCAATGCATTATCTGGCTTTGGCAGAAGAGCCTTTTGCTAAATATGAGTGATTCAGCCTGCTCTCCCCAAATAATCCCAGGTTGTTCTGGGAAAGCTTTTTTTTTTTTTTTTTTAAATTAAATTCAGTTTTATTGAAATACATTCACACACCATACAATCATCCATGATATACAATCCACTGTCCACAGTATGATAACATAGTTATGCGTTCATCACCACAATCTATCTCTGAACATTTTCCTTACGTCAGAAAGAACCAGAACAAGAATAAAACATAAAAGTGAAAAAAGAACACCCAAATCATCCCCCCATCCCACCCCATTTGTCCTTTAGTTTTTATCCCCATTCCTCCACTCATCCATACACTAGATAAAGGGGGTGTGATCCACAAGGACTTCACAATCACACTGTCACCCCTTGTAATCTACATTATTATATAATTGTCTTCAGGAGTCCAGACTGCTGGGTTGGAGTTTGGTAGTTTCAGGTATTTACCTCTAGCCATTCCAATACACTAAAGCCTAAGAGGTGTTATCTATATAGTGCATAAGAATGTCCACCAGAGTGACCTCTCGACTCCACTTGGAATCTCTCAGTCTGGGAAAGCTTTTGATAACCTAACCCATCATTGCGTGGGGTGAGGGACGCACTGCCTCCAGCTCTCCACCAAATGAAGGAGTATGCACTTTTGGGGCAGCTTCATGCATTACAGCTGTGTTTAAATGGGAGGGTGGGGTGTGCTGAGCTTGTGCATTTTGCTTCCCGTGGATTCATGACTCTTTCATTCAGGTAGACTTTCATTTGCAGAGAAAATGGATCTGGTATTCCAAGTCCCCTAAGTGCCTGAAAAACCATGCAGGCAATTAAAAACCTACCCATGGAAATGCATGGACTGTGATTTATAGAGAACCT
The DNA here is from genome assembly GCF_015220235.1 of Choloepus didactylus. Classification (NCBI taxonomy): domain Eukaryota; kingdom Metazoa; phylum Chordata; class Mammalia; order Pilosa; family Megalonychidae; genus Choloepus; species Choloepus didactylus. The sequence goes on along the minus strand of NW_023637621.1, from coordinate 1,349,672 downwards.
GGGGTGCCTCAGAACAGTTATAGAATCAGAGCCTCATGTGTCTCAATTGTTTTACTATTATCAAAGAACTTGTACAAGCCACTGTAGAGAAACAGGATGGACCTCCACCCCAAATATGATTTGAATGTCAAAACTGAGGATGCCACACACACACAGAGGGTATGAAAAGATTGAGGTCTCCCAGATTAAGGCAGGCTTCCCAAGCCAGTCCCTAAACAGCTTGAGACAGCAGAGGAAGGATTTGGCTTGGGGATTTTATTGTGGTTAAGATATGGGGCTGGGTTGAGGGCTCCCACACGCAGGAGCAGGCTTGTGTGATTTGAAATCTGTCATCAAAATCAAAGGAAGTTGTGTAGGAGATTGGAGTGTGTGCCCCAGTTTGGATGTGGTTTTGGCTTGGTCCCATTCTGTTGGGTGTGGACCCATTGGAAATAGGATCTCTTGAAGACGTTACTTCTGTTAAGGTGCGGCCCCACTGCATCAGGTTGGGCTTTAATCCAGTTTCCTGGAGTCCTTTATAAGCAGAATGAAATTCAGACATAGAGAGAGAAAGCTGCAGGGAGAAGCTAGAAGTCAATGGAACCCAAAAGAGAAAGGAGAAGATGCCGTCATGTGCATGGCCATGTGATGGAAAAGCCAAGGAACCCAAAAGACTGCTGGCCAGCCAGAAGATTGGGAACCTGGGAGGAAGTAAGCCTTCCAGCCTCTGAAACCATGAGCCCCCAAATTCCCGTTGTTAAGCCAGTATTTTTTCTATCAGCTGGGGAAATAAAACAAAGCCCCTGAGATTTCTTATCAGTTTTCCTAGATGTGGGATGGAAGGGTGTGCTGGTTTGGATGTATTGTGTCCCCCAAAAGGCCATGTTCTTTGATGCAATCTTGTGGATGCAGATGTATTTAGTGTTGATTAGATAGGAATCCTTTGATGGAGTGTTTCCATGGAGATATGACTCAATCAACTGTAGGTTATAGCTCTGATTGGATAATTTCCATGGAGGTGTGGCCCCACCCATTCAGTGTGGGCCTTGATAAGTTTACTGGAGCACTATTTAAGCTCAGACAGAAGGAGTGAGCTTGCTAGAGCCAAGAGGGACACTTTGAAGAATGCACAGTTGCTGAGAGGGGAGCTACAGATGAGAGATAGTTTGGAGATGGCCTTTGAAAGCAGACTTTTGCTCCGGAGAAGCTAAGAGAGGACAAATGCCCCAAGAGCAACTGAGAGTGACATTTTGAAGAGAAGCTGCAGCCTAAAGAGGAACGTCCTTGGAGAAATCCACTTTGAAACCAGAACTTGGAGCAGATGCCAGCCATGTGCCTTCCCAGCTAACAGAGGTTTTCCAGAACCCATTGGCCATCCTTCAGTGAAGGTACCCGATTGTTGATGCATTACCTTGGATACTTTATGGTCTTAAGACTGTAACTGTGTAACCAAATTAACCCCCTTTATAGAAGCCAATCCAGTTCTGGTATTTTGCATCCTGGCAGCATTAGCAAACTGGAACAAAGGGGAAGAGACCGAAGTGATGCTTAAAAGTTGTCACCAGTCAAACATCAAGAAAATAGAGTCAATCTTTTTTTAGACTTTCATGTTCATACACTCTCACTTGATTCTTTCAACAAGTCTAAGAGGAATGCAAAGCAAGTGTTATAAATACCTGGCGATGAACAAGTAGGTCTAACAGGTAAGAAGACACACACCATGTGAGTGGTGCTACATGATGCTCAGATCTGGTAATTCTTGGTCCAGAGCCCTTGCCCACAGCCTCAATCTATGCTTTCAGCCATGTGTCAAGTGCAGGGTGGTAGGGAGAACTAAGTTGGCCTCCCCAAAATTCCTCCTTGGAGGCAGTGCATGTATGGGTAGCAGAAGCCATCCACAGCCAGCTGGAGTCTGGCCAGCAGATTCTCAGCAGGAGGTGGGGAATCTCATACAGGGAGCATTTAAAACTGCCTCATGATGTGTTTCCACCTGCTGTGGTTATGGGGTTAGGGTTCTCCCACTGCAAAAGTGGCTCTGGGCTGCAACCTACCCCTGCCTTCAGCACCTGGTCTCAGAGGTGGGCTCCTGACGTCTCATATTGGCTCATAAAAGCCAACTACACACACCTCTTCCCAAATCCACATCCCAGGGCCACGGTGGGCATATGTACAGTACAGAATTTGGCATCTGCTAGAAACGAGGGCTGCTTTCTTTCCTGAAGAGCCAATTGTTAAATGTTTACCACTGACCTGGTGGCATGATTTTCCCCAAGGAGAAAATAGGGCTGAATACATGCATTTAAGAAAATAAATTATTAAAATGACAAAAACCGTATTCAAAGGAGATTGTACATGCAAAAACATAAAAGCAAGCAGCTGTGTAACTGCAGAGGATGCACTGGCTAGCTTTAATGGAATTCCCAGCATCTTAGCAGGGAAACTGCTGGTGGTGTTTGGAAAGAACAGGGCTGCAGACAAGAATCGTAAGCTGGAGGTGCCATCTGAGGCAGCTTTTAACTGAGAAATTTTCTATGTGCAAAAAATATGATCCTAGCACAATTGCCAATTTTTCTCTCACTGAAAAGGATGAATGGAAATGTTTTTGTAAACATCTGACTGCCTTATCAAGCCAAAACACAGCTTTTGCAGTATGTGGAAGGACTGGTTATTTGCAAAATATTTTCTGGCCACCAAACATTTTTCACCTAAAAATGAATGCTTTGGGGTGAAAATTTGGAGTAAAAGTAAGAGATCTGAATTAAAAAAAATTTTTTTGGGGGGGAGGAGGCTGGAAAAATCAAGGATGACACATTTAAGTTTAATAAAAATTGATGTCAAGTGTTATACATTCATTTTTAAACTTAACTTGCAAAAGAAGTAAAACCACTACTGAAAACATGGCTTGGAGATTATTTTTAAATGTTTAAAGTGGGGAAGTAGTTTGAATACAATTGTTCATGTATTAAGGTTTTCCCTTTAATGTTTTTGTTAATTATCTGCACAAAGGAGCCCTAGAATGCTGTAAAATGAATAATGAAATGCAATTAGGATGAATGAAAGAAAATAAATCTGCTTGGGGCAGTCTTTTGCCAACGAAGTCGGAATTCCATAAACTCAGAAACACATGAAAAATTATTGCAGCTAGAAAGGTGAGAAAATAGCTGTTATGGCCAGAACTGTGTTCCCAAAAAAATACATTGAAGTTCTATCCTCAGGTATCTCCCTTATTTGGAAATAGGGTTATTACCACTGGAATTAGGGAAGTTAAAATGAGGCCAAAGTAGAGTAAGTCAGAAAAGAGGCAAGGAATGGATTCTTCCCTTCAGGTTTGAACGGAAGAAAGCATCAGAGAGAGAAGCGAGGAGAGCAATGCTGTGGGAACCAAAGGCAGAAGAAGTTTCCACGTGTGCTCTAGTGGTCGCAGTTGATGCCCCTCCCGAACCCCTTTTTTGGGCTGGTGCACCTGCTCCCACCAGCTGCCAATACCCCAGAACTGCACTCAGCTCAGTGGGAATGGCATGGCCTGGAGGTCACACCCACACATCCCCAGCCCGGGGCAGCCAGCTGACAACGACCAACTGTGCGATGCACCTCACCCTCCAGAGCTCCCCGCGAGACCTGGTGGAAGCTCGATTCCTGCTGAGACCCCTTCTTGCTTGGCTGCTACCCCGATCCCCTCCTGAGAGCCCTTTTGGGGCCCCATGTTGTGTATTGCATCACGTCCTCCACAAATACATGATCAAACGCTAACCCCTGGTCCTGTGTGTGTGGACCCATTTGTAAATAGGACCTCTGACGATGTTATTAGTGAAGGTGCAGCCACACTGAAGGAGGGTGAGCATCATCCAATAAGGCTGGAGTCCCTACAAGCAGAAGGAATTTGGAAGCAAGAAGGAGGAGAGAGATGGGCATGTGAGAGGCAGAAGTTGAGTCATGATTGCCAGCAACACACCTCAGAATCCTGCAGACACTGGAGAGCTCAGCTCTGCCAACACCTTCATTTTGGACCTCTAGCCTCCAAAACCGTGAGACAATAAATTCCCGTTGTGGAAGCTGAACGAATGCCTGTGGCTTTTGTTACAGCAGCCCTAACTATGAAACCCAGCATCCCAGAGCCCTGGGACCATAAAGGAGAGATTTTGGAAGAAACATAATCTGCATTCAGGGCAGATAAACCAAAAAGCAGCTCAGAACTCTACCTGCAACCGCTGCTAGCAGGGACGGGGATTTTCTGGCTTCTGGTCTACCAGATACAGCATTATATTTAGACTCGCTGGACCAAGCTGTTTGTACTGACACTTTTCTGAATCCCTTCCACTTGCAAAGTATATCACCTATTCTGAGCAACATTTTTTTTAGCCAACGACAACAACTACAAAAAAGCCACGAGTATTAATGAGATGAGAAATTGACTCTTCCTGCTCAAGAGGAGGCTTTGCCTTCCAAGGCGATGAAGGCAGAAGGGCTGGCATGGACTCACTACCACCGGCTCATTCTCCATCATCCTAGGTCCCCAGATATTCATGTCTTGAGCAACGTCTGTGGGAGAGCAGAGAGCCAAAATCCACCACAAGGCCACATGTCTTGAGGCTCACTTTAAAAGACGAACATGGAGGAAACAGGGGTTGATTGCTTTAGTCCGTTCCTGAGATGTTGGAGTGAATTACTTTCTCCTGCAAATCTCATGGGGAAATATGGAGGCTGGCAGAGCAAGTCAGCCTCACACAAGAACCTGTGGCCCACTCAGTAGAAAAGATTTGCTCCTTGGGGAAGACATAATGCAGCATGGAATTCTGCATTGAGCTCTCTGGAGCCACACAGTCTAACATGAGGCCCCAGAAACCCCCAAATATGGTACGAGCCCCCCTCTTTACCTCTAATAATGCACAAAAAGAGAACATGAGGATTTTTTTCTAAACCCCATGTTTCCACTCCAAACTCCTCTGCTTTTGTATCAGTAATCTATTGCTGCGTAACAAATCATCCCCAAACTTAGCAGCTTAAACAACACACCTTTATTATCTACCATTTATGTGGGTCAGGAATATGGATACAGCTTAGCTGGGTGGCTCTGACTCAGGTTCTCTAACAGGAAGCAGAGGTGACAGCCGGAGCTGGGGTATCCCCTGAGAATGGGGAGGGTCCACTTTCAGGCTTAAGTGGTTGTTGACTGGAATGATTCCTTGTGGGTTTCCCAGCTTAGGACTGTCCCTAGTTCCCTGCTATATGGGCCTCTCCATAAGGCTGCTTGCGACATGGCAACTGGGTTTCACTAGGGCCAGCAAAGGAGGGTATCTGCTAGCATCTTCTAGCAAGTTACAATCTTATGTCATGTAATTACAGAACTATTATCCCACCCCTTTGCCATATTCTCTTGGTTGAAAGCACAGTTTCCCTCCTCCCCAACACTCAAGGGATGGGAATGCTAGAAGTGGGGATCCTTGTGTGTCCACCACTATGAAAACTTCATGCCCCACTGCTCAATAAAAATGTCTCTGTAGCTTCAGCAGGATTTCCACGAGATCATCATGATGGTCAGCTGTCGTTGACTACAAATGTGGCTGGAAATGGGTGAGTTTGCTTTGCTTTCAGTAATTTTTAAGGCTGAGTCTTAGAGCCCAATCAACAGTTATTATTCTCCAATTTTCCTTGACGTTGATGTTGACCATGGACAGGCATGAGCCAGGTGATGGTTTGAAGCTGTATGTACCCCAGGAAAGATCATGTTTTTTTAATCCATTTCTATGGGTGTAGACCTATTGTGGGTGTGGCCTTTTGATTAGGTTATTTCAATTGAGATGTGACTCACCCCATGTTAGGTGGGTCTTAATCCTCCTAGTGTAGTCCTTTGTGAGAGGATAAAAGACAGAAAAAAGCCCAGAAGCTAAATGAGACAGAAGCTATAAAAGAGAAACAGGCAGAAGCTCAGAGAGGAAGCCACTGAAGACAGAAGCTGAAAGCAAACAAAATCCAAGACCAGAAGATGTTACCATGTGCCCAGCCATGTGACAGAGCTGAGGATTGCCTGTAGCTGGGCTTTGAGGAGAAGGTATCATCCTATTGATGCATTAATTTGGACATTTTTCATGGCCTCACAACTGTAAATTGTAAGTTAATAAATCTCCATGGTAAAAGCCTACCCATTTCTGGTATATTGCATCATCTTAGCTTTAGCAAATGGAAACAGAAGCTTTGTCAAACAAAAGGGGGTGGCAGCTTAGAGGAACAAACCAAGATGGCAGCACGTTGGCTGAACTGAATTTGGGGTCACTCCAGGCTCTCACATATCAAGAGGACATAGGTAAGGAAAAAGAAATGAATTCCCCAATTGTCAAAATACATAAGAGGAACCACACATGAGCATCCTGTGTAAATTCAGGTCAAATATTTATATAGAAGCAAGCTGGCTTCCCAACTGCACGTGCACCGCAGCCTCTGCTATTAAAAAAAAAATAGTTTGGCTTAAAACGGAAGGTGTCGAAGCCTGAAACTGAAAACAAAGAGTCGTTGTGAAAAATTGCGGCTGGAATGGAGGAGCAGGTCTAAAGCACAGTTAGATGTAGACGCTGCCACGGCCCCACTCAAAACAATCCCATCCGAGGTTCGGCAGACACCGCTGGATATGGCTGCATTGAAAGAACTGGGTTACACCGAGAGAGGAGGGAGGTTGCAAAGGGATAAACCCCACTGAAACGAAAAGCCCTAAATGGTAAGGCAAACCAACTACGGGGAACACCAGCCAAAGGGGGAAAAACGAGCAAGAGCGGTGAAAAGCAAAGAGACAAAAATGCTGCAGATGACAAAGGCTGATACAGCAGGAGACTGAGATATCTTAAGTAATACAAGTCCTCTGTGGGAATTTTTTTATATTAAAAAAGAGAAAAAAGACATGTAAAATGAGGTCTACTCTTTGAAGGAAAAGACATGAACAGAGCATATCAAAGAATTCCACAGGGATGAAGTTTATCTTACGTCAAGCTTTGTATGATTCGAATTCTTATTGCATTCAAAAGGTAATCCATTATTGAAATAGCAACAGATATTTCAATAATGAAATTATGGGGACATGATATGTGGTTAGTGGAGTAAAATGATTGCTAATCAACTTAAAAAAAAACAAATGCACAATTAATTTGAATTCGTTATCTGATTGGGAGGGAGGTGTCCCAGAAAGTGGACCAGAAATTTCGGACCTGGATTCCGGAGAAAAGGACCTCTGATTTGAGGACGTCCCTCTCTACCCCAATAATCCCTAATTCTTCAGTTGGTCCAAAACACAAGGTTTCCTTGCAAAGGTGAGTACAGAATTACTGACCTGCATTTGGTCCTCAAAGGTGTTTCCTGGAGAGAAGGACTCTTTACTCCTCTTTTAGACCCCTTTTGCTGCGTGATGCAGCTCTTGCATCATTCACTCGTGTTTATGGGGCCTGGTTATGGGACAGGCTTCATACAAGATGTTGGAGATACAGAGAGCCTCCAAAAATGCAGGTCCCTGCCTGGCTGGATCTTCAGTTCACCTGGCATGATAAACCTGAATCGAACAGCCACACCTGGATATAGTAGGATTGGCTAGCCTCTATGAGAGTACCCTTCCCTTTAGAGTTAGAATCATTAATTCACCCATTGATCATTTGGCTCACATTTGTTGGGGTCCTGTAAATACAGAGAGCAGACCCTCTCTCAGCTCACAGTGAAGTGGCAGTGAAGTGGGACAAAACAACAAGAAAGTCAGGATGATGCATCATGAGACAAAGTCTGCTACATCTATCACATGGCTCGGGAATCCCCCAAAATCCCACAGAAGGCTGGACTTGGGGCACATCCAGGGCCCTTCAGCTGCTGACCACCCCATCAGCCAGTTCCAACCATCTCCTCTGCCTCGGTCCTTCTTTCAGGATATATCCAAGACATTTCCATCTCTAACAGCCTATGATTGTGGACATACTGCTTTGTGCATAAGTTGAACGAGGCACAATGTGTATAAATGTTCATGAACAGTGGTTAGAGGCGAAAATTGTAAAGACAGGTGTAGTTAGAGATAAAGGTATATAGATATTAAGGATAGAAATCTAGCACAGAAATAGCTACAGATACACCTGCAGATAGGTATACTGTGGTTGCATGTGTAAAGCTATGGGTATAGCTATAGGTATATGGCCATAGATATAAGTATATGGCTGTAGATAAAAGTATAAGGCTATGGATTTTGGTATATGGCTATAGATAGAGGTATACGGCTATAGATATAAGTATATGGCTATGGATATTGGTATATGGCTATAGATATATGTATATGGCCATAGATATAGGTATACGGTTATGGATATCAATACAGTGTAGGTGTAGGAATAGGCAGAGGATATATAAATTGGTAAAGCTATATAGATACAGTATCGTTATATAGATACAAGCATAGCTGTGTATATATGTAAAGGTATATAGACAGACATAATTGAATATAGAAATAGGTGTAGGAATATAAAGATGGGTATAGGTAAAAGTATAGACACAGATGCAGGTATATATACAAGTATAGGTGTAGGTGTAAAAGTAGGGGGACTAAAGTATAGGCAAAGGCAGGGTCAAGACACAGGCTGAAAGAAAGGTGAGACCAGGGTTGAGAAGGCTGGAGAGGTGGGATATCCAAGGAGGAGCAGGAAACATTCTCTCAGCACCTGGAGGGTCTCAGCTCCTGGAGGGTCTCAGCTCCTGGAGGGCCTCAGAACCTGGAGGGGCTCAGCACCTGAGGCTCTCAGCTCCTGGGGGGTCTCAGCTCCTGGAGGGTCTCAGCTCCTGGAGGGTCTCAGCTCCTGGGGGGGTCTCAGCACCTCGAGGGTCTCAGCTCCTGGGGGGTCTCAGCTCCTGGAGGGTCTCAGCTCCTGGGGGGTCTCAGCACCTTGAGGGTCTCAGGCCCTGGGTGTCCTCTCTCAGTCCCCAGGGAAGAGGAGAAGCAATTCCCAGTGATGCTCACAAAGGTGAGGAGGTGCCCATGGCTCTGGGACCCCCGAATGGGAGTCGTGCAGGTGTATGTGTGCCGGGAGCTGAGCTCCAGCTCCTGTTCTTGGCTCCTGGCTGCCGTGGATGGCCCTCATCCCTCAGAGTCATCGAGGAACCACGGGGTCTACAGCCCCCTCCCTCCTCACCTTTCCCCTTCAGCCTCTCCGTCTTAAGAATCTGAGTGTCTCTCCATCACCCTGAGACCCTACTCTCGAGCTTGGGGCCACTATACTCAGGAGAAGGCGGTCCCTTGGGGGCTGTCCCCTCCTCTCCGTCCCCTCCATGCCTCCCCCCAAGGAAGCTTTTGTGCCTGGGCGGTGTCCCTGCCTCTCTCTCCTCCCTGCCCATCTCCTGCCAACCTCGGGGAGCCAGTTCCATTGTCCCCCTTCTCTTCTCAGTGTCCAGGTGAACCCTGCCCAGTGGCCAGGTGAGTCCGCCAAGCCCCTCCTCCCACCCCTCCCCACCAGAAAAGCCTTTGGCCGCTCCGGGACCCAGAAATGGATTGTTTCACCCCCACCCAGTGACAACCACGTGCGGCTGGAGACTCTCCTTGCAAAGGTGTGGGTTTAACGATGCCCTTGATAAAATTAGGAAAAGCCATCCGATGTGATGAATCAGCAACATCATCTGACAGTCAGGCGATGAGTAAGACTTCCTAAAGATGTTCTCTTTCTAAATCAAGGACGAGTTTTAAGACAGGCTTTTTTTTTTCATCCTTTTTTATTTTTTTTCCTTCAACAGAAGGAGGCACCCCCAGCCGAAAGCAGCTCTGGGGATGTCAAAATATTTCTGGAGCTTCACTATGAGCAGCAGAACTTAAAAAAAAAATTATTTTATGTTATTCCACATTGCATTGAAGAGGGGAAAAGGTGTATGATTTACTTTCAAAGCCAAGTGCGGAAGCTTTGGCTGCTGAACATGTTGCAGGAATTTGACAGTCTCGTCCACTTGTTTTCATCAGAGTCAGAGAAATGGATATTGTCCATGAATAAAAGTAGCAAACTAGAGAGAGGCACATTTGTAGATAGTTTACTTTACGTTTTTAAAACATACCTTTTTTTTTTTCTTTTTTCAATGGAGGGATTTAAATGCCAAAAAGCACAGGCAAAAATCGAATTTGGACTTAGAGAGTTTAGCCGGAAGGTGAAAGCTACCCATCTGGCTTATATAAAAATCAGCTTTCATCCGTCTCCATAAAAACACTCAGCATAGGAAATAAGCTAAGATGAATAATTGATTTGTTCAATTAAAAAAAAATCAGGCCCTTTCCAAAAATGCCCTAGAGAGCAAACTCGAATAATTAATGCAATTATAACAAGTCAAATATAACGCCAAGCTGGAGGGTGCGTTACACGCGAGCACAAACCAACCACAGAATTTGGATTCTCTCTTTCCATCAGCAGGGCTCCAGCTTCCTGGTTTTTAAGGTGTGACGTTGGGTTTAGGCGTAAAAGCCAAGTGACAAAATCTCCCTCAAAGGACTGAATTGAGTTTTCTTTTTCATTCCCACGCACGTTTCCTCCAAATCCTGCTTTTGTTCTAAATATGGAAGAATGGCTGATTTTTAAATCAGGATGCATTCTGGCCAGAAGGATCTATTGAAAGCACAGTTCTAGGCTGTCTCGTGAAATCATTTCTCCTGGGAATGTGGGAGGGTCTGGTGAAGAGAGGGGCACATTCATCGAACTCGATTTGCTTCTTGGGGGGATGGTGATGCCAACGTCATAAATCTGTATTGAGGCCCCTTTCCTATGCAGTGGAGTCTCACTCCCCTCCTTCTGGCACCACGAGGATTCTAAGAGTCATGCAAGCTCCTGAGATGTGTCCTTATCAGAGGATTCTGCGTTTCTATGTTGGATTTCCCTTCCACCCCAAGCAGGCTGGAGATTTGAATTGGCGCAAACAGCAGTTCTCAATTAGAGGGTGCTGGCTGATGTCTGGAGACAGCTTTGTCATAAGAACTCTATCTGTCCATCCATCAATCTATCTACCTGTCTGTTTGTCTATCTATCTATCTATCTATCTATCTATCTATCTATCTATCATCTATCTATCATTTATCACCTGTATATCATCTATTTATCTATCATCTATCCATTAATGTGTTTATCATCTGTCTATATCTATCTCATCTCTATCTTTTAACTATTTGTCATCTATCAATTATCTATATCATCTATCTCTGTCAATCATCCATCTACCTATCAATCATCTAACATCTATCTATCTATGTACCTATTTATCCATGTCTCTATCCATATAGCTATCCATCCATCCATCATCTATCTTCTCATCCATCTATCATCTATCTTTTCATCCATCTATCCATATAACCATCCATCTCTATCATCTATCTATTCATTCATCTATTTATCTCCCATATGACTATCCATATCTACCTATCTGTCATCTATATATCATCTATCATCTATCTATCCATCTAATCAATCATCCATCTACCAATCATCTAAATTCTGTCTATTATCTATTTATCTCATCTATCAATCATCCGTCTATCTACCTCTATCATCTATTACTATCTATCAATATCTATCTATACATCTATCTATCCATCTAATCAGTCATCCATCTACCAATCATCTAAATTCTGGCTATTATCTATCAATCATCCATCTATCTATATCTATCATCTATCTATCTATCTATCTATCTATCTATATCTATCTGTATGAATCATCCATCTGTCTACCTCCGTCATCTATCTCTATCAATATCTATCAATCCATCTATCATCTATCAATCAATCTGTCTATCCATATAACCATTCATCTATCCATCTGTCTCTATGTATCGTCTATTCATTCATCTATCTTCCATGTAAGTATGCATCCATATCTATCTATATTTATCTATTATTATTATTTATTATTTATTTATTATCTATTTATCTCATCTATCAATCATCCATCTATCTACCTCTATCATCTATCTCTATCAATATCTATCTATCCATCTATCATCTATCTATAATCTATCTATCATCTATCATATGTAGCATCCATCCTGTATCAACTATATCTATTTACCAATCATCCATCTATATATCACCTATGTATGTCAATGTTTTGCAACTGGGGACAATTTTACCCACCCACTCTCCCAGGGATACTTAGCAACAGCCAGGGACATTGGAACTGTCACAACTGGGAGATGCAGTTGCTACCAGTGGAGCCCAGGTATGTTGCTCAACATCCTGTCATGCTAGGACAGCCTCCACCCCAATCACCTGGCCTCAAATGCCAGTAGCATCAAGGTGGGGAACCCTGGGCCATACCCATGGAGTGTAATATCATTCATTCAACCAGTGTTTGATTAGCACCTACAGTGTGCTCAGCTCTGTTCTGAGCTTGGGGAGCACTGCAGTGAACAGCTTATAGCTGGATCCCCATCCTCAAGGAATTTCTATTCCTGTCTGTGTGTGTCTGTAAGTATGTGTGTGAGGGAGCAGATATCACACAGACTCAGTCAGTCAATATGTAGTGTTTACATTAGAAGCCATGATTTTATGCAAACCAAAGTTATATATATATATAGAAACCAAAGTTATATATATATATGTGTGTGTGTGTGTGTGTGTGTATACACACAGAGAGAGAGGGATGAGAGAGACACAGGAAGAGAGGGGAAGAGAGATTTTAATATATATAAAATCTCAAAACAAAAGTTTAATATATATATATGTTAAATATAGAGAGTTTTTTTAAGATCATTGTAGTTTCACTTGCAGGTAAGAAATAATGCAGTGAGATCCTGTGTGCCTTTTCCCCAGTTTTCCCCAATGCTGACATTATGAAAAAAATTGGTACAACATCACAACCATTTGTGCCCTTTCATTGCCACACCCGCTGTCCTCCACTCCTGTCCACCACACCTGGCAACAGCTCATCTGCTTTCCTTTTCTAAGTTTTTTTTTTTTTGTCATTTCAGGAATGTTAGAGAAATGGAATCATGGAGGCATATAACCTTTGGGGATTGGCATTTTTTTTTTTCACTGAGCATAATTCTCTAGGGATTAACCCAGAGTGTTGCATGCATAAATAGCTTGTCCCTTTTAATTGTTGTGTAGTATTCCATGACATGGATATACCACGATTGGTTTAGCTCTTCACCCATTAAAAGACATCTTGGATTTTTCCAGTTTCTGATTACTATTATATTGCTGCTGTAAGCTTTCATGTACTGGTTTTTGTGTGAACATATATCTTCATTTCTCTGGGATAAACACCCAGGGGCACAATTTTAGGGTTGTATATTAGTTGCAAATTTATTCTTTTAAGGAACTGACAGGCTGTTTCCCAGAGTGACTTTTCCTTTGTACATTCTCACCAGCAACTTGTGAGTGATCCAGTTTCTCTGCACACTTGCCAGCATTCAGTATAGTCACTATTTTTTATTTTAGCCAAGATGATAGGTTTGTAGTGATAATTCATGGTAGAGACTCTTTTTCAAAGGGCTCGCCTGATTAGGTCAGGCTCACCCAGAATAATCTGTTTTGATGAACTCAAATTAAATTAAATTGACTAGGAATTTTAATTACATCTGTAAAACCCCTTCACCTTTTTCCATGCAACATAAACTAGTCACAGGAGTGCCACCCATTCTTCCCTCTAGAATCTCCTTGAATCCAACACCTCTTCACATTTTCATTCCTTCAAGCCTGGGCTCTTCAGCATCTATTCTACAATCTTCATGACATACTTGGAGGAATTGTATGTCTCTTGCTCACAGAGAATATTTAAACAAACTTTACTGGAAGAGCTAGCTATATATCATCTATCTATAGCTATCAATTTTTCTATCTATCTACCTACCCACCCATCTATCATCTATCTCATCAATCCAACATCACCATCTATCTTATCTATCATCTACCTATCTACCAACTACTTCATCTAATTCTTTATCCCTCTATGTAGTCTCATCAATCCCACATCTATTTATCATTTATTGTTTTCTATCTCATCTGTCATTCATTTGTCTATATCTATCTGTCATCTATCCATCTATCTATAATCTATCTGTCATATCTATCTATCTATCTAATGTATCTATCTCTATCTATCTATCTAAATCTATACCTTTTCATCTATCTATTTATCTATCAATCTATCATCTATCATCTATCTATCATCTATCAATCATCTATCTATCATCTATCAATCTATAATCTATCTGTCATCTATCTATCATCTGTCATACCTATCTATCTATCTATCTATCTATCTATCTATCTATCTATGTACCTACCTACCTACCTATCAATCTATTTGACAGCCATGGAATTTTTTCTTTTTTGTTGCTCATTTATTTTTTCCTCTTCTCCTCTACTTTCCATTAATTCTCATGCTTAAGTCATAATACCATTCGTTTTAGGGCAATAACTATAAAAACCTTGCTGGTGGAAGTGCTACCAATTCCCTCTCATGAGGAATTACATTTCATTTGAGTCATTATTTGAAAAATATTTTACATCTTTTTTTATCCTATTGGGTAACCTTGAAACTCATAGCCAGGAAATAAACTTCAATCCTTATGCGAGATTATGGACTCCCCTACCGTTCTTAGTGTTTGTGTAGTCAAGGAATTTCAAGGCTATTGAAATGATCTCACAACTTATTTTATGGCAAAGTTTAACATAACATTTCAGTCCATTTAACAGTCTTTTAAAACTTTGTTTCTGCATCTCATTAATCATTTAGCTTTTTAAAAGAAGCTCTGGAACCCAGTCCCAGTGTTTGCAGGACTGAGGGCAGCAGAGACAAGTTCTAGTATGATCTGAAATCCAGAAACGCCAAGGTGCTGCCTTGACAGAGAGATGTGATGGGCAACTGTGCCAGTATGAATATATTGTGTCCCCCAAATGCCATTATCTTTGATGTAATCTTGTGTGGGCAGAGGTTATCAGTGTTGATTAGATTGTAATTCTTTGAGTGTTTCTGTGGAGATGCGCCCCACCCAACTGTGGGTGATGACTCTGATTGGATAATTACCATGGAGTGTTGGCCCACCCATTGGGTGGGCCTTGATCAGTGGAGCCATATAAATGAGCTGACAAACAGAAGGAACTCAGTGCAGCTGAGAGTGACATTTTGAAGAGGAGCTACAGCCAAGAGGGACACTTTGAAGAAAGCGCAGGAGCTGCAGATGAGAGACAGTTTGAAGATGGCTGTTGAAAGCAGACTCTTGCTCCAGAGAAGCTAAGAGAGGACAAATACCCCAGGTGCAATTAAGAGTGACATTTTTGAGGAACTGCAGCATAGAGAGGAGCATCCTGGGAGAAAGCCATTTTGAAACCAGAACTTTGGAACAGATGCCAGCCACGTGCCTTCCCAGCTAACGGAGGTTTTCCGGACACCATTGGCCATCCTCCAGTGAAGGTACCCGATTACTGATGTGTTACCTTGGACACTTTATGGCCTTAGGACTGTAACTGTGCAACCAAATAAACCCCCTTTTATAAAAGCCAATCCATTCCTGGTGTTTTGCATTCCAGCAGCATTAGCAAACTAGAACAGAAACCCACTGGCAATCCTGTATTTCTGTGGCAATTCAAGTGTCCTGTTTGTGTGATGCCAGGTTATATCAGACTTTTAAAAAAAATTATCCCTTTACAAATTCTTATCCTGAAAATCTAAGTTTGTGGATTATCATCCCCATGGATTGCATTTTAGCTCTTTTATGCTTTTAGCTCTTTTACGCAGCTTGTCCCATTCTTTCCAAGAATTTCATTAGGCCATTTTTTTCTAACTCAACAGTTAGAAGATGAGACATCCAGCCAGAATCAGGTTTGGCAGACAGAGTTGAGCAGCTTTTGTGATATTTCATCCATCCCAGGGCAGAAATGTGGTGTGTGACTCTGTGGATTCCAATAAACATTTATGAACAAGGCAACCATAACCCCTCTTGCTGCTGTATCAGAAATCCAAGAATGATTTCAAACTCTACCTGCTAGGCGTTTCAAAGTTTCTGAGACAACCAAAACTTGGAGTTGTTTTCAGGTACTTAATGAGTGCCAAGAAATGTTTGGTATATACACAGCAAAATGAAGGGAACATTTTGAAAGAATGGTTAGGCAAACTTACCCAGGCTGATTAGTTTTAATTTTGGAGAAGGAACTGGTCTCTCGTTCTATTTTCTGTAGTCCTATCCTGAAACATGTTGTCCCATTCTCCAGCCAATCTGTGTATAGGGTCCCCGTGTAATAAAGAAACTGTTCGTGCCCAAAGAGAGGTCAATCTTGACTTCAGGCTCCTGGGAGGAAATCTCTAAGCCTTTGAATTTCCCAGGTGATTGGATTATCTTTCTTATACCTAGGAGGCCCCTTGGACCACCTGGGGTACCTGTTCGGACAACAGGGGTCAGGACTGGGGAGCTGGACACTACGTTCAGCCATGTGGGAAAATCAATCAATCCGTCACACTTATGCAATGAAGCCTCCATAAAAACTCGGGACACCAAACACAGTTTACCAGGGCTGCTATGACAAATACCACACGATGGGTTAGCATAAACAACAGGAATTGACTGTTTCACAGTTTTGGAGACCAGAAACCCCCAGGTCTTGCCAGGCCTTGCTTTCTCTTGGAATCTGGAGCTTTCTGCTAAACCTCCCTCACTGGGCGCACTCTCTCTCTCTTCTTGGGTCTGCTCCTCTGACTTGTATGTGTGAATTTCCTCTGCTTCTAAGGCCTCCAGGGGATGGATTAAAGCCCAGTCTAATTCAATTTGACCTCATCCAAATACATCCTGCGGATCCTATTTGCAAATGAGCCCACACCTACAGGACGTGGGAATTAAGACTTGAAACTCCATCTACAAACACCTTCACAGCCACATGACTAGGGCCTAGGACTTGATCAATCAAGTCTTTTGTGGGGGACACAGTTCAATCTATCACACCGTTACTCCACGTATCTATAGTCACACATCACTTTTGGGAAAGCTATGCATCCTGGAGACAACAGAAGCTTCACCTTCGGAACCCTGTGCATGACTTCCTTTGGTTCTGATTCGTATCCTTCTTCTGTCGCAAACCCAATCCACGAGTAAATGAATGCTGTTGAGTGCTCTTGGCGAATTATCAAGCTTGGGGATGGTTTCAGAAACCCCAAAACTTGTGGTTGGTGCTAGAAGTGAGGACTTGGCTTAATTTTGGTGAAGTGTGTGTGTATGTGTGTGCATGTGTGCATAAGTGTTTCTAGAAGAAATTTTAAAAAGGAAAGCTGTTGTCTTGAAAACAAGTATGCAGGCTAATCTACATCGTCTGGGAAATGTTCACCAAAGCTCTCCACAGAATCTTAAATCCCCGGGCTAGATGCACCTAAGATTTGGAAAGGAAATTTTAAAAAGTGGTTCAGACGCTATTTTAAGCTATCAATGCTGTGACCATTTTTGAGAAAAGTAGGACGCAAGCTATATATAAACACATCAACAAATGAACATCCTTTTATGACTTAATACCTCAAGAAATACACCTTGGCTTCTAGCTTGGAATCTGATATCAACTTGGGTATTATGGAGTGGATTTTTTTCTTTCCTCTCCACATGGGGAATTCAACTCTTTGGTAATGCGGTTCTTCCAGAAAAGGAATTTGTATAAAGATAAATACTGTAATCTGAGGAAAAGCAAATTGCTACCCCTAAAAATAACCAGAACCATTCAATCCTTAAGTTTGTGTGTCTTGCTTTGCCCTTTTGGAAGGTGGCAGTAGGGAAAGCTAAGATATAATATGTATTTTCAATATGGTAATCCAAGAGAAAAAAAATGTTTGTTTTCAAAAAACGTATTTGGACACATGCTTTTTAGAACTGATGCATTCAGGAATGGACAGTTGTAATGCTTTGCTTTCTACTGGCTCCCTGGGTTCAGCAAAGAACCTGGATACACCTGGGGCTCAGAAATCTTTGCTGAATGAAAGAACAAATAAAAAATTTAAAACAGTAATAATCATCAGTATCATTTTGTCTCCTGGTAGTTCGGGCATCACGGTCCTCAAAATGCATTTTATAACCTGCACTGTTGTTTTAAACAGCTCTAACTGATAGTATACAGGAAAAAAAAAGGTTAATCCATTAATACCTTAAACGACCTCTGACGCCACACGGATATTTCTTCTTCCCGATCCTATATATCTCAGAATAATCTGGGGAAAGGAAGCTGCGTTAGCTGCCAACACATTTTCTCAATTTCTTAACAATCACTATATATACATGTGTGTATTTATGTAGGGATTTAGCATGATGAATCTCAAAAACATCCCCTGAGCGAAAGAAGCATTCAACAAGAGTGTATGTGATGTGATTCCATTTAGAGTTCTGGAACAGGCAAAGTAGTTAAATGTGCAAAAAAGGAAAAAGAGATAAAAGCAGTTGTGTTATGGGGGACTGACTGGCAGGGGTACCAGCGAATTTTGGGGGTGATGGTAGTTTTCTATATTTTGATTGGGTTGGACATCAGCCAGGGATAAACATTTGTCCAGAGTCATCGAATGGCACACTCATGGTTTGTGTCTTTTACTGAGTGTAAATGTTGCCTAAAAGAAAGAACTCTAACAAATAAAATGACTTCATTCAATATTTAATAAACGAAGAGCATGAGAAAGGGGCAGGGTGTGGAATTTAAAAATAATAAGGACTGTCATTGCATTTCTAAATAAAACAAGTTTTTCTGAGTGTCACTTTCAAATCTTAAACTGTCCTGTAGTGTTTATTTGAATTGAAAGCAATGCTATGTAGAGAAATAGAAAGTGCGGAATTATCTAACACAAGACATTCACTATTTTCAAGCAACATGTTAAAAAACAAAACTTATTCATGGAGTGATAAATCAGCAATGACTAACCCTACTTATCAAATATTAACAGGCAGCTCAATTATTGGATCCTACAATGAATCAAATGTCCATAACAGCTAAAAATAATAATAGCTAATATGACTTTTCTTGGGACCTTATTGTGTTCCAAACACTGTCATGTATTGATTGCATTTTATGAGCTCTCTCCATCTTCACAGGGGTCATGCCAATAGTTTCAATTTTACAAACATGGAAACTGAGGC
Source organism: Choloepus didactylus (assembly GCF_015220235.1). Classification (NCBI taxonomy): domain Eukaryota; kingdom Metazoa; phylum Chordata; class Mammalia; order Pilosa; family Megalonychidae; genus Choloepus; species Choloepus didactylus. Next base: position 1,330,619 of record NW_023637621.1, on the reverse strand, counting down.
ACAAAACATGCCAGCAATTTATCTGAGAGCACCTAGTAGGAAGGAGTGGGGACTGAGTTCAATCTGGGGGAATCTAATTCCAGACCTCTTGCTTTTCATTAGTGAACGATACCAACTCTAATAAACAAAATAAATAAAATTCCACTGGTTGGTTTTGACAGGTTGGGAGGCAGGCTAATATGCCCAGAATCTGTATCACTGTAGAGTAGAATTTTGTGTTATATGTTGCAGAAAGATGAATAACCCAAAGGCTGAGAGACTTGGAGTTTTTCCAGATTCAGCCATAAAGGGATAGAGTTTGACATGGCCAGCAACCTCTGGAGGTGTCAGTCTCTTCCCTGCGGGATGGAAGGGGTTAATCTTTTTTTGAGAGCTCCCATCACTTCTAATGGGCTATTATTCCCTGCCCGTGGTGTTTGAGACGTTTACACAACCTCATTCCCAAAGACTGCACAGTGTATGTGTTTATTAAATCATTGAAGTTTTTATCTCAGAAGAATTCTGCTGGATGCCACTGTCCTCACCCAAAATCAGGGTAGGATGGCATGACAAACAGAAGTCAGTCTTGGTGGGAGAGAAAGAGCACGTGTCAACGCTAAAATTATTTGAATCGTTTCCCACCAAAAGACAATCAATACTCTGAGGTGATTCATTATCAAGGCAAGTATTTGGGTTGTGAGCACTGGGTTTGTGAAAACATGATGAGGCACCACATGAGAACTGTCTCACCTGCAGTTACTAGAGAGCCAGTTAAGGGAATAAGGAATAAAAACATCATGGAACTTTGGAACTAGAAGACACTTGAGGTTAACTGCATCTATTTCCTCTACAGTCAGGCAGATTTTGGAATTTTCCTGACATTATTGGAACATCCCCAGATTTGGCACCACCATTTTGGTATTCCTAAAGATGATAAATAATTGTTTTAAAAGCAAACTTCTGGTCATTTAGTGTTTTTTTTTTCTTACCAAGATTCAGCTGGTTTTTGTTTCCTTTCCTTTTTTGAAAATTATTTTATTTTTCCAAAAAATGAGTGTTCTCCAAACATTTGGTCTTAACAACAACATTTTTGAGTAGCGTGTCTTACTTTAACATGGTTTTCCTCTTTTCCGGGCGACATGCCATGATTGACTTGTCTTATTAAATAGAGAGCATTTGTTATCACTCCCCAAATCCACTTCCTCCCAAGTTCACATGGCAGTTACTCTTTTGTCTGCTTGTTTGTATCGATGCGATGACTTTCCCACCACACTCTTCTATTGGGGTGAGCCATGCATCTTCTTCAAAGACACGGTTTTATTTCTGAGTTTGTGATTTGGGACTAGGCAGACATATAGATGAAAAAATAGAAACAGAAGGCACCAAAGGAGACCAGGGGTAGAGTAGGTTACAAGTCCCCATGTGACGGATCACTGGCAAGCCACCCTGAGAATGCTACAGAGCTCACAGAAAGCTCTGTACCCTGATACCCTGAAGTTGAACTTCTGGTCTACCAAACTGTGAGACAACACATCCCTGTTGTTTAAGCCAACTAGTGTGTGTTATTTGCCATAGCAGCTCTGGCAAAATAAGACAGCCTCTATAACTGACAACAAGAACTGATAGAATTAAAATAAAATCCTGATCCTAGAAAAACAAAATGTGGCAGAAAGTGAAATGTCAAGTCATCATTAGCCATTTATAACATTTTCTAAATGAAAGTCTGTAGGAGAATGTTTCAGGGGTTTGATGACTGTCAGGCCCCTGAGTCTTTTGAAACAGCCCACGTTGGAGAAATTACCAAGAGCCGCCCCATCTGCACCTGGCTTCTTTGTCCTTCTGCTCATTACAATGGCAGAGGATAAAAGCGGTTAACAGATTTAGAAACAGATTTCAGAGACACCGTCTCTTTCTTTACCCCAGATACTTCAGATATAAACATTATTCTGTTAGCACCCTCATCACTGACAAAATCACAGCTGCTTCAAAACTGAGGACCACGAGAGGCCAAAAAACTCAAAATACCCAAACAAAACTAAAGAAAAATAAAATCCCCACAACCCTACAGTGTTATTTGCCTGGAATTCCAAAAGTAAGATTGTGCAGAGTTTTAATAAACTCAGCATTGGAAAGTGACCAGCCCTTCCCCAAGATTTGGAATATAAAGGATGATTTGTCCTGGGTTGAATGGTGTCCCCCCCAAAAATTCACACCCACCTGGAAACTTAGGAAATGACCTTATTTGGAAACAGGGAATTAGCTGATGTAATCAAGTAACAGAAGACATGTTTGTTGTTTTGAGTTACGCAGTTTGTTGTACTGTGTCCTGGCAGACATAGGACACTAAGACAGAAGGCCACAGCCAATGAATTCCGTGGAAAGGGTCAGCTTGGTTTGTTATGTCCATCACTGCCCCAGGACTGGAAGATGGGTGTGGCTTCCAAATTCTGGCCCTCGGAAGCAGGGAACTTGGTGGAACAGGGGGGCCCAGAGGAAGACACCCCACCTATCACCAACTGCACTCCTATCGGCCACTGGGAGATACCTCCCACAGACACCTTTTCCCCATACCTAGAAGGTGAGGTAGGTCTACTGGAGATAAAGGTTCAACAAAAGAACAAGGTGGATGGTATTTGAGACCTGAAATGCCACTTGTGTTTCCATCACCTTCTCCCCTTCTTCTTTCTTCTCAGGAGAATCTGCACTGAGATTTTCCTAAAGCTACTGTGACAGTCTGTGACAGGGTCAACAACAGGATTCGGTGTTCTCCTCTTCTCATGGGTGTGAATGTCGGTGGGAAACGCCATCACTGATGCAAACTGCAGAGGAAGGAACTTGTTGCTGCCTGGGTTTCTTGTCCGTGCTGATGTTTTGAAGGCATCTTGAGAGCTCCTTGTATACCCACAATTGCAGATGCACTGCAGAAAAAAACATAATTTGATTCTTGAGTCCATCTACATGAGAGACATCCTGAGGACACCAGAGGAAACACACCCAGCCAGGACCCAAGGCCAAGGACTCACACTCCTCCCCATGTCTCCAGAATCGGCACACTCAAGAGCAGACACAGAGAAGTATCCTCTGATCAACGCACTTAATACTTAGGAGAGTGCCAATACCCAAAGAGAAAGAGTTTAGCGGGGCATATTCTAATGCCATTTGTTATGGAAGAAGAAGTTAGATTCCTGATTGTTTTTCTAAGTCAAACACTTTTAGGGTAAGTTTTATTGATGATCTACATAATGCAGTCAAGCTAATAAGATGAGAGAATTCTATGGGACATTTATTATAAGTTCTAATGTAGTGGTTCTCAACTGGGAGTGATTTGCCCCATAGGGGACATTTGACAATGTCTGGGGACATTTTTGGTTGTCACAACTGGACAGGGGTGAGAGCTGCTATTAGCATCGAGTGGGTGGAGACCAGAAATGCTGCCAAACACCGTACAATGAACAGGCCAGCCTCCACCAAATAGAATCATCCAGCCCCAAAGGTCAACAGTGCCAAGGTCAAAAAACCTTGCTCCCAAGTAAGCTTTTAATGTTCTTCTTTAGCCAACTAAAATAGATGAGGTGTTTTCTCTCTTTAATACATTCATCCTTCAGGCATACTTCTGTGGCTTACAGTGACTTAAAAAAAATTAAACTGCTGAAACCTAAGTCAACTCATGTAGGGTTCTGAGAAGGAACGTTTGGGTCTAATTTTTAAGTGCTGCATCCAGAAGAGGTCAAAGTGCTTGCCACTTTGACCCAGAAGCCTAGGGGTGCCTGCTTAATTCTCCACCTGTGCCAGTTTGGATGTATTATGTCTCCCAAATGCCATGTTCTTTAATGCAATCTTGTGGTGCAGACGTATTAGTATTGATGAGGTTGGAATCTTTGGATTAGGTTGTTTCCATGAAGATGTGACCCACCCAACTGTGGGTAATAGCTTTGATTAGATTATTTCCATGGAGGTGCGGCCCCACCCATTCAGCACGGGTCTTGATTAGTTTACTGGAGTACTTTAAAGGAGCCACACAGGCCCAGACGGCTGTTGAAAGCAGACTTTTGCTGATGCTTTGGAGATACTAGCCCAGAGTCTGCTCTGAGAAGCTAAGCCTAGAGACATTTTGGAGAGCGCCATTTTGAAATGCAACTTGGGAGCAAGCAGAGGCCAGCCACGTGCCTTCCCAGCTGACAGAGGTTTTCCGGATGCCAATGGCCTTTCTACAGTAAAGTACCCTATTGTTAATGCCTTACCTTGGACACTTCATGGCCCTAAGACTGTAACTGTGTAACCAGATAAACTCCCTTTATAAAAGCAAATCCATTTCTGGTATTTTGCATAATGGCAGCATTAGCAAACTGGAACACCACCTTTCTTTGGGCAACCAAGTTTGGGTACCATCAAAACCCCAAGAAGACTTGGAGGAGAATCAGGCTCAAAGTTCATGATGATGGAATCAAAGTCTGAGTGAGGGAATCCAAAGGGTGAACATCTTAGGGTGAACATAGCTCACGTGATCTATTTCCTCAAATATAAGGACTCAAGGGCTTGAAATTGTGTCAGATGTTGGGAGGAGGTTGATTGCCAAAAGGATGTGGCTAGCGTATTCTGTAGAACTGACAAAATAGCTATACAAAGCCTGCTTCTATGTTCAGGCATCTGATCCTCTAGGAAATGACCATCAAACAGAGGTAATTTGTAGTCTTGTCACCCCAGGGTCATGCAATAGATTTTATTCACCCTGGACACTTTGCCTGTTCCATAAAAAATAAGTACAGTAGATTCTCATTTCTCATGGATTCAATGTGCTCACCTACTTGCTAACATTTATTTGTAATCCTGAAATCAAGGCTCATAGGCTTTCACAGTCATTTGCAGACATGCACAAAGTCGCTCAATGTGCGTGTTCCCAGTTGAGGCTGAACAAGATGATCTTCTTGTTTCAGCTTTCATTCAGTAAATAAGTATGCTTTACATGGTGTTCCAGTTTGCTAATGCTGTCGTTTTGCAAAACACCAGAAATGGATTGGCTTTTATAAAGGGGTTTATTTGGTTACACAGTTACAGTCTTAAGGCCATAAAGTGTCCAAGGTAAGGCATCAACAATCGGGTACCTTCACTGGAGGATGGCCAATGGTGTCCGGAAAACCTCTGTCAGCTGGGAAGGCACGTGGCTGGCATGTGCTTGCTCCCAGGTTGCATTTCAAAATGGCATTCTCCAAAATGTCAGCTTCCAACGGCCATCTTCCAAAATGTCTGTGTTAGCTGCAGCTCCCCCAAAATGTCACTTTTAGTTGCTCTGAGCTCCTTCTGTCTGTGAACTCTTTTTATAGAACTCCAGTGATTCAATTAAGACCCACCCTGAATGGGTGGGGTAACACCTCCATGGAAATTATCCAATCAAAGCTCCTGCCCATAGTTGATTGAGTCATATCTCCATGGAAACACTCAATCAATAGGGTCTGACCTAATCAACACTAATATGTCTGCCCCTACAGGATTGCATTAAAGAATATGGCTTTTATCCTGGGGGACATAATATATACAAACCAGCACACATGCTATGTTTAGTGCTACTTTTTTTTCACATTTTTGTGCTTTTTTTGTGGGTGATTTTGCTATTAAAGATGACCCCCAAGTTTGTCTGGCATGCCTAAGGCTGTGCTGTGCCTTAAAGAGAAAATCCGTCTGTTAGATAAGCTTTGTTCAGGCATGAGTTAGTTATAGTGCTGCTGACCGTGAGTTCACTGCCAATGAAACAACAATATATATTAAATCTGGTCCTTTAAACAGAAACACTCATAAAAGAAAGTCTTATATTGATCAGTTGATGAAAGATGCATGACCAGAAGGTCACAGGCACTCTATGTTTCCCCTGGGAGGAACGGTTCAGAATTCACTAATTCAGTGTTCATAGTGACTTTATATAACATAACTACCACAAATAATGAGAATCAACTGTGTTATATTTTACAAGTAGATTCCAGGCTACATTCATGATTTATATTCATTATAATTATATTCTCTTTTTTTTCCCTTTAAACTCAGACATTGTGATGGGCCCCCAGGAATATCACAGACCCCTTGCTCTGTGTCTTTTTGGCCTAATGGACATATTGGCCAGGTCGACCAGAAGGCTTCTAACGACTCTGCTGCCATCTTGACATTGGATTCTTCCTCTCTCTATTCCTTCTGGGCCTGCACGAGAGGGCCCCACACCCCCTAACCTACTCCCAGAAGGATTTCCTAGGCTCAAGTCCTTGCCACTACAGGTCTGGGCAAATCTACCTTTGGTGGTGGAATCATAAAATCCCTGAGCATAAAGGGCTTTCTGGACCACTGTGAGGTTGGCCAAATAATGGTCCCATCCCACAGACGTCCACACCCTAATTTCCCAGAACCTGTGAATATGGTTCCTTATATGGTACAAGGGACTAAGCAGATATAATCAAGGTTTTGGACCTGAAACTAGAGAGAGAATCCTGGATTACCTGGGTGGGACCCATCTAATTGCTGAGCCCGGAAAAGCAGAGCATGTTCTTTGGCTTGATGGAAGAGAAACATGGCGGAAGGAGAATATGGCAGATTGAAAGCATGAGAGGGGTCATCCTGCCGTGGCTGGGTCTGAGACACACAGCCCACCTGCAAGGACTGGAGAGCAGCCTCTGGGAGCTAAGGGCAGATCCCTAACAGCCAGAAAGCAAATGGGATCTTAGTCCTACAACTGCAACCAACGGGATTCGGCCAACAGCCCGATTGAGCTTGGATGCTGATATTTCTCAGACCCTCCAGATATGAGCCCAGTTCTGCCAGCACCTCAATCTGGACCTCGTGAGACCCCAAGCAGGGAGCCCCAATCTACAAAACTGTGAGAAGATACATTTACATTGTTTAAAGCTGCCAAATCCATACTCATCTTTTATGTGGAAACCTGCACCAATATTTTAAAGGTGTGGAAATGAGCCTCAGAGAAGCCAAGCCACCTGGCTGGGGTCACTCAAACCATGGCGAAAGGCACCTCAGCAAAACCTCAGCTCTCCATCTCTAAAGACGACATTAAAATATGCACACTTGGGGGACAGTGGGCAAGGGGAGGGGGTCTTGGAGTCTGAACCCTATCTTTGGCTCACATTGCCATGTAGCCATGGAATCCTGGTCCATATCCATCGTGACCCTTTTCCTTTCTGACAACCAACCAACCAGAAATCCCACCCCTCCCATGGGGAAGGGGCACGGCCAGGACAGGGCTGCACCCCTGGGGGCCTTGGCTCCAGGTCCTTCTGAATTAGGCAGTGCAGGCCACAACCTATATACCTGCGGCTCTTGAAGAGGAGTGAGGTCTACTGTGACTTCCCCTAAGGCTCCTTGCTCGTGCACCTGGGCACACCTGGGTGCACCTGGGTGCACCTGGGCCAGCCTGGAACCTGGTTTTGCAATGGGATCCTCGACAGGCTTCCTGGCCTCAGTTTCTTCATGTGTAGGATAGGGGTGGCACCCTGCAGGCCAGGAGGATGCTCTGGGTCTCCCCAACTTCCAAAGGCAGCTCTGGGCATCCCACCCACCCAGCAGCTCTGTAACCATAGTGGGTGTGGGCCACATCAGAGCCCACCCAGAGCTGGAGAGGAGGGGCACAGCCCTGAGCTGGCAGGCACCTCCTAATCCTGGGCAGGGGTCCCAGGGGCATGGTGGATCTATGGGGGTCAGGTTAGTTTGACCGTACTGGGGTTGGGTAGAGTTAGGGTCCCTGCAGAGCGTGGGAAGGGTCTCGGTGGGGTCTGAGTGGTGATCACGGGTCCTGGATCTGGGTGGGTTTTTGAGGTCCTGGAGGGTGTGTGTGTGTGAGTGGGTGCAGGTCTGGGTTCTCCATGGATGTTGAGGGTCCCAGGGGTATTTAGGAGGGATGCTGGGGTGCAGGTCTGTGATGGGTGGTGGGGTCCACCGTCCCAGGAGGGGTTGTGTAGGGTCCATGCGTGGTCCAGGTGAGGGTCAGGGATGTCTGGGTCCTCAGTGAGGGTACCAGTGGGGGACTGGGCAGTGGGTGATGGTACCGAGTCCTGGGGTGGATTCTGGTAGGGGTCCATGGAACCCTCTGCAGAGGGCTGGAGGGAGGAATCTGTGGTGGTTGTGGCAGGGATCTAGCTGGGGTCTTGCAAGGGGCTCCCTGTGGGACTCTGGGGGCAGGGGTCTGAGTGGAGGGTGGTGGGTAGGGGTGGTATCTGTAACCTCCTGTGAGGGTCTGGGTGGAGGTCCATGGGGAAAACGGGTGGGGGGTATAGTGGGCTCCCAGAGGGGGTGTGGAGGGTGTGGGGACCCACAGGGGTCTGGGTGGGGGTCTATGCCACCGTCTTGCAGGGTCCAAGTGGGAGTCTAACTGGGAGTGACGGTGGTGGTTCTCAGAGGGGCCCGGTGGAAGTCCGTGGTGCTCCAAGTGGGGTCCGAGGGGGTCCTGGTTGGGGCTGAGGGGTCTTGGGGATCCCGGCGGAGGTCTCGGGAGGTACTGGGGGCCCTGTAGGGGAGCCGTCAGGATCCCTCCGCCTGGGGCGGGTGCAGGCCTGGTGGCAGGTGGGGGCGCTGGCTGGGTATAGGGAGCAGGGCTGACCCTGGGGCTGGCAGGGGTGTGGGGGCAGGGGGCAGGCGGCACTGGCAGAGGGATGTGGCCCTGACGCTGGTGGGGGTGGGTGGCGTTGGTGGCGCTGGTGAGTGGCTATTGAGCAGGCGGGGGGGGGGGGGGGGGGGGGGGGTGGGGGGGTGGGGGGGTGGGGGGGGGGTGGGGAGAGGGTGGCTATGACGAGGGGGTGGCGCTGGAGGGGGCTGGCGCTGGAGGGGGTGGCGCTGGAGGGAGGTGGCGCTGGGGGTGTGTGTGGCGCTGGAGGGGTTGGCACTGGTGGGGGTGTGTCGCTGGGGGTGGTGTGTGGCACTGGGGGGGTGTCGCTAAGGGCGTGGCCATGGCAAGGGGGTGCCGCTGGGGAGGTGGCGCCAGAGTAGATGGCACTGGAGGGAATGTTTGGCGCTGGGGGGAGGTGGCGCTGGAGGGGGTGCGTGGCGCTGGGGGTGTGGCCATGGCGAGGGAGGTGGCGTTGGCTAGGGGGTGGCGCCGGGGGGGTGGCCATGGCGGGGGTGGCGCTGGAGGGGGGTGGCGCTGGTGGGGGGTGGCGCTGAGGGTGTGTGGCGCTGGGGGGGTGGCCATGGCGAGGGAGGTGGCGTTGGCTAGGGGGTGGCGCCGGGGGGGTGGCCATGGCGGTGGGTGGTGCTGGAGGCGGGTGGCGCTGGAGGGGGTGGCGCTGGGGGTGTGTGTGGCGCTGGAGGCGGGTGGCGCTGGAGGGGGGTGGCGATGGTGGGGGGTGGCGCTGGGGGTGTGTGTGGCGCTGGGGAGAGGTGGCCTTGGCGGGGGTGGCGCTGGAGGGAGTTGGCGCTGGAGGGAGGTGGCGCTGGTGGGGGGTGGCGCTGGGGGGTGGCCATGGTGAGGGAGGTGGCGTTGGCTAGAGGGTGGCGCCGGGGGAGGCGGCCGTGGCGGGGGTGTGGCGCCGGAGGGGGGTGGCGCCGGGGGGGGGTGGCCATGGCGCTGGCGGCGCGCGTTTCCGCCGTCCGGCTCGGCGGCGCAGAGCCCCGCGGGCGGCGCGGAAGCGTTCGGGGCAGCCATGTCGCCTTTGTCTGCGGCGCGGGCGGCCCTGCGCCTCTACGTGACGGGCGCCGCGGTGGTCCTGGCGCAGCTGCTGCGTCGCTGCCGCGGGGGCCTCCCCGAGCCAGGTCAGCGGGCCGGGGGGCGCGGGGCGGGGGGCGAGCGTGGCGGCGGCGGCGCTGGGCCGGGGAGGGCTCCTCGCGCCGCGAACCCCGGGGGAGTCGGGCTGGGGAGAGCCGGGGCTTGAGGGGAGGTCGGGGCGGGCGCGGCCAAGACCCCAGTGACCTTGGCAAGGGGGCAGCCCCCGGCGCTCCCCGGAAGGAGGCCTGCGGCGCGGGGGCGGGGGACGCGGCGCTCCGCCTCCTCCTCCTCCTCCTCCTCTGCGGGCCGGCTCTCCCCGCGCGCGTGGTCCCAGCGCGGCCCCGCGGCCTCCGTGCTGCGGTGGGTGGGGGTCCCGTCCCGAGCCGGCCGCGTCCCCCTCTCATCCCTCATCCACGGGCTCCGCGCGCCCCGCGACTCCTCCCTCGGGCTCTGCGCGCCGCCGGGGGCTCAGCTGCGACCGCGCGCTCCGCTGCGCGCCCCCCGGCCCCGGGAGGGGAGGAGGGGGCGCCCGCAGGACCTCGCCCCCGGCCCAGGGTAGGTAGAGGCCGGCCCTCCCCCGAAGGGACGGGCAGAGCGCCCCGCGGGGGGCCCGGGGTGTTGCTTCTGGGGCACTGGGGAGCCATGAAGGTCTTAGAGGGAGGGCATTCCCGCCGAATAGCAACTTTGTTTCTCTGGCTTTTGAATACATCTTCCGAGTCACCGGGTCTCAAACTTAATGGTGGGAGGACGCGTTTATTCTCCAATCGAGGACACCCCGCGTGCTTTTATTAGGTGGACTAGATCTAACCATACTAACGCGATGAGAAATTAAACCCGAGTAACCTGTAAGCCTTTCTGTATGCACTGATTTAAAGAGAATAATAACAAACCTAGTGTTAACATCTGTACGAACTGATTTAAAGAGAATAAAAACAAACCTAGTATATGTTAACATAAATGTTTTGAGATTTTAAAAACTGTTTTCCAACACAAAACGTTTAGTGGTAAGTGTGGCATTGCTTTTATATTGTTGCAAAGCCCCTCGGTAGCCCCCGGAAAACTCCCCTGTACACTCTGGAGATTGTGGGAGTGAGCAAAAAAAAGTCTTTCTCCGGGAAAACTCAAAGATCCCTAGGCCTGGCTTTGAGCAGATATTTTAAAATAATCCCCACCCTCCCAAACCTCTACCCACGGGAAATGAATCTTTAAATTTCATGTGAGCCAAGCTTTTACTTTTCTTATACATAGTGTACTTGGGTATTTCAAATAGATTTACAATGATTACAACTGAATAGAACTCGTAAAAAAAAAAAATCTATCTGACTCCTTCTACGGTTTAAAAGGGACTAGTTTCCAATAGATGGGAGCTTGGGGATTGGAGGGGTGAGGGCAAACGAGTCTTTTAAATCAATAACCATTTGTAAAACGAAGAAATATTTCAATTCTCCCAAATTGTGTAGCGCCTGCGGATTATGTTTCTCTGTGCACTTTTGCTTTCAGACAGGTCCTGCCAATGAATGTTTTGCTCACATAAAAGACATATTTAAATTGTGAATTGAATTTAAACTTGGCAGTATGGTTGCAGCCCCAAAACCAAACTGCTTGTCTTGAAAACGTGCTTGTTATGCGTCAAAAATCAGGGCTGTGTATTTTCCACTTGTTGGTTATGTGTCTGTGTGTGTGTGTATATATATATATATATATATACATATATATATATATATATGTATATATATATGAAAGAGTTGTTAGGACAAGCTACAGATGAAGTGTTGCGTACTCAAGCAAATCATATCATGTCAGATTAACACTCTGAGTATGCCGTCTTCCCAAGAGAACCACTCCCTGGCAGATTAAAAATAGTTTTTAATAATGAGGGCATATCATGACTTCCCTGCAAGTGCCACACTTTCCCCTGCCTTTTCTGAGTATCTTCCAACTGTGGGACTAACCATTCAACTAGTTGACATTCAACTTTGTCCTCTGTGCTGAGCAAAGTTCACTGAGAGAAATAGTGACGAAGCAGCCAGTCTCTCCATTTCAGATGGGTAGCAGCTGGAGTTTTTACTTAGAACTGCAAAACTGAGTATGATCATAGAAATTTTAAAAAGGGAAATAAATATGATGTGTATTTTGCATAATTGGAATTACGTGAAGTGAAAACAAAGGAAGTGCTAATGTAAATGCTATGGCTTCTTAAAATTAGTTATCTAAAAACAAGATTATTACAAATTAATGATAGACAGTGGAATGAGACCCTAAATTAGGAATTCCCATAAGTGAGTTGATCCGCAGGTTTTTCTGTATCCCAGAGACCCATCCGCACAATCAGATTTTGGTCTCTTTGTCAGAGTTTTAAAATACATAATCTAATTAGTGCATTTAATGACGGAAGGCGACATCCACAACTCAAACTTCAATTGGCCTGAAACCAGATGGAAATTATTGCATTGTGTAAAGAAAGGCTCTGCTCACTGTTCATAAATGGATTGCCCGTTGGAAATTAAATTTCTCTGATGCATCCATAAGTTTAGATGCATCCATAAGTTTTAAAATCTTCGGCTGCTGGACTTAATTTTGTTTGAGTTTTTTCCCTGTAATTTTACATTTAAATATAGTTTTTTACTTATGTTAATAATTGTTAGGTTTATATCCACCTCACATTTATTTATTGATGATGAATTTGTAATTTAATTACTTTAAATTTAATCTAGATTTTTTTTATTGGTGAGCTTACCATCTCATCACTGAGACTTGGCTTGTTTTCTCCCAGCACTCTGGTGGGATCGGAAGGCTGAATCCTGGGCTTTTTCTAAGGTTTTGAAAAATAGGGGGTGTTAAAGCCATGGTTAATTTTTGCTGGTTTTGTGCAGAAGTGAACAGTGGCATACGACGAGCATCCTATAGAAGTGAAGACAGAGGTTTTCAAACTTGGTTTTAGGGCCCCTTTGGGCTCTCCAAAAATGAGGATTCCAAAGAGCTTTCGTTTATGTGGTTTAGATCTGTCCGTTTTTCTTCTTAGACCTTAAACCAGACACATGTAAACCATAGCCAATAATCCATTTCAACATAGCAATAATGAACCGATTGCATATTACTATAACACCTTTTTAATGAAAAATAAACAAAAACTTGAGAAAAGTGTCCTTGTTTTATATTTTTGCATCTCTCTCTCATTACTGGCTGCGTGGAAGGTGGCAGCGTTCTCCCCTCTGCTCCTGTATTCTGAACCTTATGATAGGTTGTTTGGTGGAGGCATCTGAGGAAAATCCAGCCCCTCTCACAGGTTGTCATTGGGAGAGGCAGGAACTCACTCCTGGACTTGTCTTGGGGACAGTGGATCCCCGCTAACTGCCCTTCACGTTGGTTGTGTGAAGCCCTTCTAGCACATTCAGCATCTTTGCCCAACTGCCATTCAAGTTGGTTGTGTAAAACCCTTCTAGTGCATTTAGTATCCCTGCAACTGCCCTTCAAGTTGGTTTTGTGAAACACTTCTAGCGAGTTTAGTGTCTTTGCCCAACTGCTCTTCAAGTTGGTTGTGTGAAACCCTTTTAATGTATCCACCATCCCTGCAACTGCCCTTCAAGTTGGTTGGGTGAAACCCTTCTAGCACATTCAGCATCTTTGCCCAACTGCCATTCAAGTTGGTTGTTGTTCTAGTCTGCTAATGCTGCTGGAATGCAAAACACCAGAGAAGGATTGGCTTTTATAAAAGGGGTTTATTTGGTTACACAGTTACAGTCTTAAGGCCATAAAGTGTCCAAGGTAACACATCAGCAATCGGGTACCTTCACTGGAGGATGGCCAATGGTGTCCGGAAAACCTCTGTTAGCTGGGAAGGCACGTGGCTGGCATCTGCTCCAAAGTTCTGGTTTCAAAATGGCTTTCTCCCAGGACGTTCCTCTCTAGGCTGCAGTTCCTCAAAAATGTCACTCTTAGTTGCAGTTGGGATATTTGTCCTCTCTCAGCTTCTCCAGAGCAAGAGTCTGCTTTCAATGGCCATCTTCAAACTGTCTCTCATCTGCAGCTCCTGTGCTTTCTTCAAAGTGTCCCTCTTGGCTGTAGCTCCTCTTCAAAACATCACTCACAGCTGCACTGAGTTCTCTCTGCCCATCAGCTCATTTATATGGCTCCACTGATCAAGGCCCACCCTGAATGGGTGGGGCCATGCCTCCATGGAACTAGCTCACCAGAGTTATCACCTACAGCTGGGTGGGGCCATCTTCAAAGAAACACTCAAAGAAATCTAATCAAAACTGGTAACGTCTGCCCACACAAGATTACATCAAAGACAATGGCGTTTGGGGGACACAGTACATTCAAACTGGCACAGTTGTGTAAAACCCTTCTAGTGCATTTAGTATCCCTGCAACTGCCCTTCAAGTTGGTTTTGTGAAACACTTCTAGCGAGTTTAGTGTCTTTGCCCAAGTGCCCTTCGTGTTGGTTTTGTGAAATCCTTTTAATGCATCCACCATCCCAGCCAACTGCCCTTCATGTTGGTTTTGTGAAATCCTCCAAGCATGTTCACCATCCCCACCACCTGCCCTTCAGGTTGGTTGTGTGAGGCCCTCCTAGCACGTCCTCTCTTTAGGATGGTCCTCCACCTTCTCTGCACATCAGGGTTCCCCCAAGACGCCCTCTTGGGCACCTGCCCAGAGAGACTGGTGCTGTTGAGAAAGTTCCTGCTTCCAGTAAGAAGTCACTCATCAGAAACAGAGAACTGTGTTCCAGTTACCAGCTACCGTTTCAGCCAAAAAAATAAAAAAATAAGAATAGCATCAATGGAGGGCCTGAGAGCACGGTGGCCTATTGCTTGCCGTTTGAATTTCCGTGAGTTGTAGAGGCAGGAAGGAGAAGCTAGCCTCCAAATCGAGGGTGTGTCGTCCCTGAGGGCAGGTTTCTCGCCTGTCTCTTGGATTGCTTTCTTCACACTCAGCACGCTCCATCTGAACCCATCTGCCGAAGGCTCAGCTTTGGGGTTTTCCTCTCTCAGGAAGTCCTGGTTGTATAGGATTCTCTTGACATCTTCCCTGACATCTTGACAGTCCACAGCTCAGCTCCTTAAATAGTACAAATGAGATTTCTCGAATCATTTCACGGACACCGCATCTTCCCTCCCCACCCAGCAGTACCACTGAGCTGCTGAGATTCCCAAATCCGGCACATGGTGGCATCCCCTAAAAACCCTCACGAAGCCCCTGCTGACAGTCTGTACTGATGTGGGGGGGGGGCATTCAGAGCCCCTCAGCCTTTATGGGGAGGGGGTATCGATGCAAACACTCACATCCCTCTTATATTTTCATCCTTCTTAATGAGAGTGGCTCTGAACGTCTCCCCAACTCTCAGAAAATCCCTGGTGGCTGCCTGACGTTTAACTGCCTGATGCCGGATAGCGATTGAAAGCTTGTGGACATAAAGAGCCCTGATGGAGAAAACCCAGCCACCCTTAGGCTGTGCTGGGTGCAATGAAGGCCCTCGAATGGGGTCCCCAAGGGACTGGCCGTTCAGACGTTCGGCTACAACAGACTTCTAGGTCATCAAATCCTCCACTCTCTTGGAGAGCCAAATAACCTTTGCACCTGCACACAGCAAATATGCATTTCTGTGCACAGGTGTGACTCTGCAGTGAAATAAGTGCATTAAAAGACACCCCCGGAGGCGGGGCAAGATGGCAGACTGGTGAGCTGTATGTTTTAGTTACTCCACCAGGAAAGTAGGTAGAAACCCAGGAACTGCATGGACTGGACACCACAGAGCAATCTGACTTTGGGCATACTTCATACAACACTCATGAAAACATGGAACTGCTGAGATCAGCGAAATCTGTAAGTTTTTGCGGCCAGGGGACCCGCGCCCCTCCCTGCCAGGCTCAGTCCCGTGGGAGGAGGGGCTGTCAGCTCCGGGAAGGAGAAGGGAGAACTGCAGTGGCAGCCCTTATCGGAAACTCATTCTACTGATCAAAACTCCAACCATAGATAGACTGAGACCAGACACCAGAGAATCTGAGAGCAGCCAGCCCAGCAGAGAGGAGACAGGCATAGAGAAAAAAAACAACACGAAAAACTCCAAAATAAAAGCGGAGGATTTTTGGAGTTCTGGTGAACATAGAAAGGGGAAGGGCAGAGCTCAGGCCCGAGCTCAGGCCCTGAGGCGCATATGCAAATCCCGAAGAAAAGCTGATCTCTCTGCCCTGTGGACCTTTCCTTAATGGCCCTGGTTGCTTTGTCTCTTAGCATTTCAATAACCCATTAGATCTCTGAGGAGGGCCCTTTTTTTTTTTTTTTTTAATCCTTTTTTCTTTTTCTAAAACAATTACTCTAAGAAGCCCAATACAGAAAGCTTCAAAGACTTGCAATTTGGGCAGGTCAAGTCAAGAGCAGAACTAAGAGAGCTCTGAGACAAAACGCAATAATCCAGTGGCTGAGAAAATTCACTAAACACCACAACTTCCCAAGAAAAGGGGGGTGTCCGCTCACAGCCATCATCCTGGTGGACAGGAAACACTCCTGCCCATCGCCAGCCCCATAACCCAGAGCTGCCCCAGACAACCCAGTGTGACGGAAGTGCTTCAAATAACAGGCACACACCACAAAACTGGGCGTGGACATTAGCCTTCCCTGCAACCTCAGCTGATTGTCCCAGAGTTGGGAAGGTAGAGCAGTGTGAATTAACAAAGCCCCATTCAGCCATCATTTCAGCAGACTGGGAGCCTCCCTACACAGCCCAGCAGCCCAGAACTGCCCTGGGGGGACGGCACTCACCTGTGACATAGCACAGTCATCCCTCAACAGAGGACCCGGGGTGCACAGCCTGGAAGAGGGGCCCACTTGCAAGTCTCAGGAGCCATACGCCAATACCAAGGACTTGTGGGTCAGTGGCAGAGACAAACTGTGGCAGGACTGAACTGAAGGATTAGACTATTGCAGCAGCTTTAAAACTCTAGGATCACCAGGGAGATTTGATTGTTAGAGCCACCCCCCATCCCTGACTGCCCAGAAACACGCCCCATATACAGGGCAGGGAACACCAACTACACACGCAAGCTTGGTACACCAATTGGACCCCACAAGACTCACTCCCCCACTCACCAAAAAGGCTAAACAGGGGAGAACTGGCTTGTGGAGAACAGGTGGCTCGTGGACGCCACCTGCTGGTTAGTTAGAGAAAGTGTACTGCACGAAGCTGTAGATCTGATAAATCAGAGATAAGGACTTCAATTGGTCTACAAATCCTAAAAGAACCCTATCAAGTTCAGCAAATGCCACGAGGCCAAAAACAACAGAAAATTATAAAGCATATGAAAAAACCAGACGATATGGATAACCCAAGCCCAAGCACCCAAATCAAAAGATCAGAAGAGACACAGCACCTAGAGCAGCTACTCAAAGAACTAAAGATGAACAATGAGACCCTAGTACGGGATACAAAGGAAATCAAGAAGACCCTAGAAGAGCATAAAGAAGACGTTGCAAGACTAAATAAAAAAATGGATGATCTTATGGAAATTAAAGAAACTGTTGACCAAATTAAAAAGATTCTGGACACTCATAGTACAAGACTAGAGGAAGTTGAACAACGAATCAGTGACCTGGAAGATGACAGAATGGAAAATGAAAGCATAAAAGAAAGAATGGGGAAAAAAATTGAAAAACTCGAAATGGACCTCAGGGATATGATAGATAATATGAAACGTCCGAATATAAGACTCATTGGTGTCCCAGAAGGGGAAGAAAAGGGTAAAGGTCTAGGAAGAGTATTCAAAGAAATTGTTGGGGAAAACTTCCCAAATCTTCTAAACAACATAAATACACAAATCATAAATGCTCAGCAAACTCCAAATAGAATAAATCCAAATAAACCCACTCCGAGACATATACTGATCACACTGTCAAACACAGAAGAGAAGGAGCAAGTTCTGAAAGCAGCAAGAGAAAAGCAATTCACCACATACAAAGAAACAGCATAAGACTAAGTAGTGACTACTCAGCAGCCACCATGGAGGCGAGAAGGCAGTGGCACGATATATTTAAAATTCTGAGTGAGAAAAATCTCCAGCCAAGAATACTTTATCCAGCAAAGCTCTCCTTCAAATTTGAGGGAGAGCTTAAATTTTTCACAGACAAACAAATGCTGAGAGAATTTGCTAACAAGAGACCTGCCCTACTGGAGATACTCAAGGGAGCCCTACAGACAGAGAAACAAAGAAAGGACAGAGAGACTTGGAGAAAGGTTCAGTACTAAAGAGATTCGGTATGGGTACAATAAAGGATATTAATAGACAGAGGGGAAAAATATGACAAACATAAACCAAAGGATACGATGGCTGATTCAAGAAATGCCTTCACGGTTATAACATTGAATGTAAATGGATTAAACTCCCCAATTAAAAGATATAGATTCGCAGAATGGATCAAAAAAAATGAACCATCAATATGTTGCATACAAGAGACTCATCTTAGACACAGGGACACAAAGAAACTGAAAGTGAAAGGATGGAAAAAAATATTTCATGCAAGCTACAGCCAAAAGAAAGCAGGTGTAGCAATATTAATCTCAGATAAAATAGACTTTAAATGCAGGGATATTTTGAGAGACAAAGAAGGCCACTACATACTAATAAAAGGGGCAATTCAGCAAGAAGAAATAACAATCGTAAATGTCTATGCACCCAATCAAGGTGCCACAAAATACATGAGAGAAACACTGGCAAAACTAAAGGAAGCAATTGATGTTTCCACAATAATTGTGGGAGACTTCAACACATCACTCTCTCCTATAGATAGATCAACCAGACAGAAGACCAATAAGGAAATTGAAAACCTAAACAATCTGATAAATGAATTAGATTTAACAGACATATACAGGACATTACATCCCAAATCACCAGGATACACATACTTTTCTAGTGCTCACGGAACTTTCTCCAGAGTAGATCATATGCTGGGACATAAAACAAGCCTCAATAAATTTAAAAAGATTGAAATTATTCAAAGCACATTCTCTGACCACAATGGAATACAATTAGAAGTCAATAACCATCAGAGACTTAGAAAATTCACAAATACCTGGAGGTTAAACAACACACTCCTAAACAATGAGTGGGTTAAAGAAGAAATAGCAAGAGAAATTGCTAAATATATAGAGACGAATGAAAATGAGAACACAACATACCAAAACCTATGGGATGCAGCAAAAGCAGTGCTAAGGGGGAAATTTATAGCACTAAACGCATATATTAAAAAGGAAGAAAGAGCCAAAATCAAAGAACTAATGGATCAACTGAAGAAGCTAGAAAATGAACAGCAAACCAATCCTAAACCAAGTAGAAGAAAAGAAATAACAAGGATTAAAGCAGAAATAAATGACATAGAGAACAAAAAAACAATAGAGAGGATAAATATCACCAAAAGTTGGTTCTTTGAGAAGAACAACAAGATTGACAAGCCCCTAGCTAGACTGACAAAATCAAAAAGAGAGAAGACCCATATAAACAAAATAATGAATGAAAAAGGTGACATAACTGCAGATCCTGAAGAAATTAAAAAAATTATAAGAGTATACTATGAACAACTGTATGGCAACAAACTGGATAATGTAGAGGAAATGGACAATTTCCTGGAAACATATGAACAACCTAGACTGACCAGAGAAGAAATAGAAGACCTCAACCAACCCATCACAAGCAAAGAGATCCAATCAGTCATCAAAAATCTTCCCACAAATAAATGCCCAGGGCCAGATGGCTTCACAGGGGAATTCTACCAAAGTTTCCAGAAAGAACTGACACCAATCTTACTCAAACTCTTTCAAAACATTGAAGAAAATGGAACACTACCTAACTCATTTTATGAAGCTAACATCAATCTAATACCAAAACCAGGCAAAGATGCTACAAAAAAGGAAAACTACCGGCCAATCTCCCTAATGAATATAGATGCAAAAATCCTCAACAAAATACTTGCAAATTGAATCCAAAGACACATTAAAAAAATCATACACCATGACCAAGTGGGGTTTATTCCAGGCATGCAAGGATGGTTCAACATAAGAAAATCAATCAATGTATTACAACACATTAACAAGTCAAAAGGGACAAATCAATTGATCATCTCAATAGATGCTGAAAAAGCATTTGACAAAATCCAACATCCGTTTTTGATAAAAACACTTCAAAAGGTAGGAATTGAAGGAAACTTCCTCAACATGATAAAGAGCATATATGAAAAACCCACAGCCCGCATAGTACTCAATGGTGAGAGACTGAAAGCCTTCCCTCTAAGATCAGGAACAAGACAAGGATGCCCGCTGTCACCACTGTTATTCAACATTGTGCTGGAAGTGCTAGCCAGGGCAATCCGGCAAGACAAAGAAATAAAAGGCATCCAAATTGGAAAAGAAGAAGTAAAACTGTCATTGTTTGCTGATGATATGATCTTATATCTAGAAAACCCTGAGAAATCGACGATACAGCTACTAGAGCTAATAAACAAATTTAGCAAAGTAGCGGGATACAAGATTAATGCACATAAGTCAGTAATGTTTCTATATGCTAGAAATGAACAAACTGAAGAGACACTGAAGAAAAAGATACCATTTTCAATAGCAATTAAAAAAATCAAGTACCTGGGAATAAACTTAACCAAAGATGTAAAAGACCTATACAAAGAAAACTACATAACTCTACTAAAAGAAATAGAAGGGGACCTTAAAAGATGGAAAAATATTCCATGTTCATGGATGGGAAGGCTAAATGTCATTAAGATGTCAATTCTACCCAAACTCATCTACAGATTCAATGCAATCCCAATCAAAATTCCAACAACCTACTTTGCAGACTTGGAAAAGCTAGTTATCAAATTTATTTGGAAAGGGAAGATGCCTCGAATTGCTAAAGACACTCTAAAAAAGAAAAACGAAGTGGGAGGACTTACACTCCCTGACTTTGAAGCTTATTATAAAGCCACAGTTGCCAAAACAGCATGGTGCTGGCACAAAGATAGACATATAGATCAATGGAATCGAATTGAGAATTCAGAGATAGACCCTCAGATCTATGGCCGACTGATCTTTGATAAGGCCCCCAAAGTCACTGAACTGAGTCATAATGGTCTTTTCAACAAATGGGGCTGGGAGAGTTGGATATCCATATCCAAAAGAATGAAAGAGGACCCCTACCTCACCCTCTACACAAAAATTAACTCAAAATGGACCAAAGATCTCAATATAAAAGAAAGTACCATAAAACTCCTAGAAGATAATGTAGGAAAACATCTTCAAGACCTTGTATTAGGCGGCCACTTCCTAGACTTTACACCCAAAGCACAAGCAACAAAAGAGAAAATAGATAAATGGGAACTCCTCAAGCTTAGAAGTTTCTGCACCTCAAAGGAATTTCTCAAAAAGGTAAAGAGGCAGCCAACTCAATGGGAAAAAATTTTTGGAAACCATGTATCTGACAAAAGACTGATATCTTGCATATATAAAGAAATCCTACAACTCAATGACAATAGTACAGACGGCCCAATTATAAAATGGGCAAAAGATATGAAATGACAGTTCTCTGAAGAGGAAATACAAATGGCCAAGAAACACATGAAAAAATGTTCAGCTTCACTAGCTATTAGAGAGATGCAAATTAAGACCACAATGAGATACCATCTAACACCGGTTAGAATGGCTGCCATTAAACAAACAGGAAACTACAAATGCTGGAGGGGATGTGGAGAAATTGGAACTCTTATTCATTGTTGGTGGGACTGTATAATGGTTCAGCCACTCTGGAAGTCAGTCTGGCAGTTCCTTAGAAAACTAGATATAGAGTTACCATTCGATCCAGCGATTGCACTTCTCGGTATATACCCGGAAGATCGGAAAGCAGTGACACAAACAGATATCTGCACGCCAATGTTCATAGCAGCATTATTCACAATTGCCAAGAGATGGAAACAACCCAAATGTCCTTCAACAGATGAGTGGATAAATAAAATGTGGTATATACACACGATGGAATACTACACGGCAGTAAGAAGGAACGATCTCGTGAAACATATGACAACATGGATGAACCTTGAAGACATAATGCTGAGCGAAATAAGCCAGGCACAAAAAGAGAAATATTATATGCTACCACTAATGTGAACTTTGAAAAATGTAAAACAAATGGTTTATAATGTAGAATGTAGGGGAACTAGCAATAGAGAGCAATTAAGGAAGGGGGGAACAATAATCCAAGAAGAACAGATAAGCTATTTAACGTTCTGGGGATGCCCAGGAATGACTATAGTCTGTTAATTTCTGATGGATATAGTAGGAGCAAGTTCACAGAAATGTTGCTATATTAGGTAACTTTCTTGGGGTAAAGTAGGAACATGTTGGAAGTTAAGCAGTTATCTTAGGTTAGTTGTCTTTTTCTTACTCCCTTGTTATGGTCTCTTTGAAATGTTCTTTTATTGTATGTTTGTTTTCTTTTCAACTTTTTTTTTCATACAGTTGATGTAAAAAAGAAGGGAAAGTTAAAAAAAAAAGAAAAAGAAAAACAAGGAAAAAAAAAAAAGATGTAGTGCCCCCTTGAGGAGCCTGTGGAGAATGCAGGGGTATTCGCCTACCCCACCTCCATGGTTGCTAACATGACCACAGACATAGGGGACTGGTGGTTTGATGGGTTGAGCCCTCTACCACAGGTTTTACCCTTGGGAAGACGGTTGCTGCAAAGGAGAGGCTAGGCCTCCCTATGGTTGTGCCTAAGAGCCTCCTCCCGAATGCCTCTTTGTTGCTCAGATGTGGCCCTGTCTCTCTACCTAAGCCAACTTGAAAGGTGAAATCACTGCCCTCCCCCCTACGTGGGATCAGACACCCAGGGGAGTGAATCTCCCTGGCAACGTGGAATACGACTCCCGGGGAGGAATGTAGACCTGGCATCGTGGGACGGAGAACATCTTCTTGACCAAAAGGGGGATGTGAAAGGAAATGAAATAAGCTTCAGTGGCAGAGAGATTCCAAAAGGAGCCGAGAGGTCACTCTGGTGGGCACTCTTATGCACACTTTAGACAACCCTTTTTAGGTTCCAAAGAATTGGGGTAGCTGGTGGTGGATACCTGAAACTATCAAACTACAACCCAGAACCCATGAATCTCGAAGACAGTTGTATAAAAATGTAGCTTATGAAGGGTGACAATGGGATTGGGAAAGCCATAAGGACCACACTCCACTTTGTCTAGTTTATGGATGGATGAGTAGAAAAATAGGGGAAGGAAACAAACAGACAAAGGTACCCAGTGTTCTTTTTTACTTCAATTGCTCTTTTTCACTCTAATTATTATACTTGTTATTTTTGTGTGTGTGCTAATGAAGGTGCCAGGGATTGATTTGGGTGATGAATGTACCACTATGTAATGGTACTGTAAACAATCGAAAGTACGATTTGTTTTGTATGACTGCGTGGTATGTGAATATATCTCAATAAAATGAAGATTAAAAAAAAAAAAAAAAACATAAGGACAAATGGGGTGGGATGTGGGGGATGGTTTGGGTGTTCTTTTTCCACTTTTATTTTTTATTCTTGTTCTGGTTCTTTCTGAAGTTAAGGAAAATGTTCAGAGATAGATTGTGGTGATGAACGCATAACTATGTGATCATACTGTGGACAGTTGATTGTATACCATGGATGATTGTATGGTGTGTGAATGTATTTCAATAAAACTGAATTTAAAAAAAAAAAAAAAAAAAAAAAAGACACCCCCGGCATGGACAAATCCTTTATTACTCAATTACAGTTGAAGCTCATCATGTGCCTTTGATACTAATAGTGCATGCTTTGTGAAAAGCGACTTAACTTTGAAGGTAAAATCTGAAGATGTTTGAGTGCTCCCCTCTCAAAATTAAAGACTGCAGGTGGTGCTTGGTGCATTGATTTGTCTTTGACGTGGGGCATTGCAACAGCAGGTGCATGCCGGCTTTTGGGAACTGAGTCTGGGCTCCCGCCATGCAAGGAGTTTCCCTAAAAATTGCTGACCCACTCACCCCACTCAGTTGGTCCTTGGTGGACATCCTAGAAGCAGGGAATGGTCAGAAGTGTAAGGAGCAGCCTTCAAAATTTGCATAGTTACAGAACTGTAAAGAACATTCTTCAAAGTTTGCATACTTACAAAAAAAGTCCATTTCCCTACATGTGCAATCGCTGCATTGAATTAATCAGGAAGAAAGAGCCTCTTAACCCATTCTCTTGCAAGATTCTCCCCTCTGCTTTGAAAAGGCGAGACGCAACCAAAGTTAGGGTGCTGGGCCTCTTTGCCCTTTGCTTCGAAGCAGAGCTGGAAGACGGGGTTGCTTTGTCACGCGGCTGCTACTCAGTGCTCGCTGACTTGCAGCACGTCCGTCCGCAGGGCCCGTTCTCACGCTCTGTTTTGTCTCACTGCTTTCTAGCAGGTACCCACCCATGAGTGAAGGTTGAGCAGGCAGGCCCCCAGCGGCAAGGCGATGGAGAACAAAGGCCCGGAAGGCTCTGCTGCAGACCTAAAGCTCGTGGCCCACCCCCGCGCCAAAAGCAAGGTGTGGAAGTACTTCGGCTTTGACACGAACGCAGAGGGATGCATCCTGCAGTGGAAGAAAATCTACTGCCGCATTTGCATGGCGCAGATCGCCTATTCCGGAAACACGTCCAACCTCTCCTACCACCTGGAGAAGAATCACCCCAACGAGTTCTGCGAGTTCGTCAAGAGCAACACGGAGCAGATGCGCGAGGCGTTCGCCACCGCCTTCTCCAAGCTCAAGCCCGAGTCGTCCCAGCAGGCGGCGGCCGCGGCGCAGGGCACGCTCGCCTCGAAACCCGGCCACAGCTATGAGAGCAAGAAGCAGCAGGAGCTGACTGCCGCGGTCATCAGCCTCATCTGCGAGGGTCTCTACCCAGCCTCCATCGTGGACGAGCCCACCTTCCGGACGCTGCTGAAGACGGCAGATCCCAGGTACGAGCTGCCCAGCCGGAAGTTCTTCTGCAGCAAGGCCATCCCAGAGAAATACAGCGCAGTCAGGGAGGCAGTGCTCAAGGAGCTGGCCGATGTCCCCTGGTGCGGCATCTCCGCTGACATGTGGAGGAGTGACAACCAGAACCGGACGTACGTCACGCTGGCCATCCACTTCCTCAGCAGTGGCTCCCCCAACTGCCTCTCCGTCGGCTCCAGGTGCCTGAAGACCTTCGAGGTGCCGGAGGAGAACACGGCGGAGACCATCACCCGGGTCCTGTATGAGGCCTTCATCGAGTGGGGCATCAGCTCCAAGGTCTTTGGGGCCACCACCGACTACGGCAAGGATGTGGTCAAGGCCTGCTCGCTGCTGGACATCCCCGTCCACATGCCGTGCCTTGGGCGGACGTTCAACGCGGGCATTGGGCAGGCCTTCCAGCTGCCCAAGCTGGGCGCGCTGCTAGCCAGGTGCCGCCGGCTGGTGGAGTACTTCCAGCAGTCCGCGGTGGCCATGTTCATGCTGTACGAGAAGCAGAAGCAGCAGAGTGCCGGGCACTGCATGCTGGTGAGCGACCGCGTGTCCTGGTGGGGCAGCTCCCTGGCCATGCTGCAGCGCCTCAAGGAGCAGCAGTTCGTCATCTCCGCCGTGCTGGTGGAGGATAGTAACAACCACCACCTCATGCTGGAGGCCGGCGAGTGGGCCACCGTGGAAGGGCTGGTGGAGCTGCTACAGCCCTTCAAGCAGGTGGCTGAGATGCTGTCGGCCTCCAAGTACCCCACCATCAGCATGGTCAAGCCCCTGCTGCACATGCTGCTGAACACCACGCTCAACGTCAAGGAGACGGACCCCAAGGAGATCAGCATGGCCAAGGAGGTAATCGCCAAGGAGCTCTCCAAGACCTACCAGGAGATGCCCGAGATCGACATGTTCCTGAACGTCGTCACCTTCCTGGACCCGCGCTACAAGAAGCTGCCATTCCTCTCCGCCTTTGAGAGGCAGCAGGTGGAGAACCAGGTGGTGGAAGAGGCCAAGAGCTTGCTGGACAAGATCAAGGACGGGGGCTTCCAGGCTCCCGAGGAGAAGATGTACCCCCTGCCCGAGGAGCCCCCGGCCAAGAAGCTCGCCCTGGCGCCCACGCTGCCGCCCACCAGCGTCATCAACAACATGCTGGCCGAGATTTTCTGCCAGTCGGGGAACGTGGAGGATCAGGAGGAGTGGCACGCGCAGGTGGTGGAGGAGCTCAGCAACTTCAAGTCGCAGAAGGTGCTGGGGCTCAACGAGGATCCTCTCAAGTGGTGGTCCGACCGTCTCGCCCTGTTCCCGGTGCTGCCCAAGGTGTTGCAGAAATACTGGTGCGTGGCGGCCACCCGGGTCTTCCCCGAGCGGCTCTTCGGCTCCTCGGCCAACGTGGTCAGTGCCAAGAGGAACCGGCTGGCTCCCGCGCACGTCGACGAGCAGGTCTTCCTCTACGAGAACCTGCGGAGCGGGGCGGAGGCGGAGCCCGAGGACGAGGACGAGGGGGAGTGGGGTCTGGACCAGGAGCAGGTGTTCCCGCTGGGGGACACAGTCAGCGTGCACAGCGGCTTCTTTGGGATCAGGGACGGTGGGTTTGTGTAGCAGCACGCGGGAGGAAGGGTGTCTGGCCTTGCAGGTTTGCAGAGAATCATCCATTGGATGCTTGGCTGTAAATACTTACCCTAGATGCTGTCCCTTTGGCTTCTTGTTTCACATCCGTCTTCCATCTCGGAAAGAAACGGGAGAAAGAGGAAAAAGTAAAGAGAAAGGGCTCTGGGAGTTTTGGGGGAATCTGTCTGCCACATCCTCTCCTCTTATCCTTGACAGAAAGAGAAATAGGAGGCTGCCGAGGAATCTCAAATACTAAAAAGTTGCCAGTAGGAGCAGCGTTTGCAGGCTGTGTTGCCTCCCAGATACTTGCACATCCCACACAATAAATGCTTTCCATGGCAGGGACTGGAATACGTTAGAGAAAAATAAAAACTTGAGGGCAGACGCGAAGCAGCCCTCTCCGAGCACCGGCAACTGAGCTTTAGTGATTCAGAGAGAAATGCGTACGTGTTTACATTTTGGTTTAAGGGAGAGCTTTGCTGGGGAAAGTCGGGACACATTCTTTTGCAAAAAAAAAAAAGCCCTTGAAAATTTAGAGACAAGTTTTAAACGTGGTGAAAAAATGTTTAAAAATGAGCATACAATGCTAGCACTTATATATATGTATATAAAAAAAAGAAAAAAAAGAAAAAAAACCAGGTGTTCGATGTCTTATATTTTTTTGCCCGAGTCGTTCTTAGCCTCTTGCTGAAATTCAGCTGGTGGACATGGCCCTTCTCAGCCAGCTCTGGGCTTTATGCAGAATAAGGCACATCTTCTGCCCTGAGGGTCTGTCTTAGGGTTTGAATGCTCAGGTGCTCAGCTTTCCTGAACTTTATCTTTCCCAGGATGGGGTGACAACGTCACCTGTCCCTTGAGGCTCTAAGACAAGCAACCCCACGGCTCGCCCAGCCTGCGTTTAGCCTGATATACGTGCATTGTGATTTGTCACAGGAAATGACTCCTGTTTCTCTTTTAAACTCAGTACCACCGGGGCAGGGGAAGGGGGGAATTAATTTAGAAAACTGCTTCGGGATCTTTGACCTTTGCGGGCTGGCGTGGGGGATCATAGCGGGGTGCTTTATTTTGTACCCCTGGCCGCTTCACGTATCTGAAAATCTTCTGCTTTTTTGTAAGTCGTCATGAAAATGTAGCTTGTTGCGGCCACAGCTCTGTTTTGTTTTTGTTTTTTTGTTTTTTTTTTAAGGCCCAGTAGCCACTTCTGCTCATTGGCTGTGTTTTTTCTTGTTCAGTGTTTTACAATTTGCTTCTTGTTCAATAAACCAGAGACATAAATTAGCTCCTAATATATTTCTCCGATGCCTGTCAATAGCGATAGCTCTTTGTGTAAATTCTCCAGCCACACGAGGTGGTTCGTTTAAACAAACCTTTTCTAGGCTGCTGACTGTAAGTCCACCCTATTTTGATCTCCAGTCCTTGGAAATGATTAAGCATTTGATGCTCTTTGGGATCTTTTTGGATTATATCTAAATAAATAAAACCTTCGGCTGGTGAACGTTCCCAAAGAGCAGGGAGTTTTGCACTTTCTTTCACTGGATTTTCTTTACCTTGGAATTGGTGACATGGTGAATGGTTTTGACGCCGCTGCCCTTTTTAGAAGAACCTCAGTCCTTTCTTGCTCCCCTCTCTTCGTCTCCTTTCCTTCCCTTGTATCTCTGCTTTATTCTCTCATTTCTTCCTTCCCCTCTCTTCTTCTGTCCCTCCCTCCCTCTCTTCTTTCCTCTCTCCTTTCCCTCGCTCCCATCCTTCCCTTCCTCCTCCCTCCCTCTCTCCTCTCCTTCCGTCTGTCTTTCCTTCTTCCGTCCCTCTTTCCACCTCCCCCCCCATCATCTTAAGAAAACCGGGTGCCCCAGCTAACGTCAGGAGGATAAAAGATCAGTATCTGACATCTGCGTAGCTGGTTGACTTCCTATTACTAAGGGTGGGTGGGGCTAATTAAAGTGTTTACTTTCTGTACATAAACATTTTGAGTTGAAATAGGCCAAATTTCAGTCATGGTCACCAAGCATTTCCACGGCGTTTTTCATTTTCACTGAGGAGGAGAACGTTCACCTGCCTTCCAGATGTGCATTCTGCTCCTGGAGAATGCCTTACAAAGCAGCACCCCCCAGCCCGGCTCCGAACCAGACTTTACTTCCTGAAAATTTGTTCTTTTGCCCTTGGACCTTGCTGGAAAGTCCAATTTCTAAGCTGTTTTTTGTGTGTGTTTTCCTTTTCCTCTGCAGACATGCCTCGTTTTAATTTTTTTCACAGCAGGCTGGAAGGGGACAGGAAAGGAAACTCGGGAATGCGAAGGCTTTTTTCAGTGTTTGTTTTTAATAAAGGGGCAAATGGCAAAAAGGAGAGTGTGTTTCGCCTGCATCTCGCTGAGCTCCCCTGTGCCAAGTCGCGTCTGCTGGCGAGCAAAGAGGACAGAACCAAGCAGGATAAGCAGCGTCCGTGGCCGGCTGTTGCACACAGCTCTTCCTTGACCTCCGGGCCAAGCTCCTTCCTACGTGCAGGAATTTCAGATGTGCATTTAAGCCAGACATCTCGTCTCGTCTCGTATTCAGGACTAACCTCCAGGAGCACCACATCCATGAGTGATTTATTGTGTATCTTCTGTTGAGTGCATGGGGCACGGGCTCTACTCCATTATGTTAGAGACTCACAGTGCCTGCGCCTTGTTAACACAACAAATTCTCACTTGACCTTCTGCAACACGACAGCTTCGGCATCTTCTTTATGACTTCCAAAATCATTCTTATTCCATCCTTCCCTTTCAGAGTTTCCCGTGGGTAGCTTTCAGGTCTCGGTGATTTCCCACCTGCTGCTTGGTGGGTTTTGCGTGGCACGGAGAGGAAAGCCTTCTCCCAGCCCGGACGGGGATCTGCAAACTTTTCCAGTGAGGGTCAGGAAGGAGAAATTTTTCTCTCTGCTCTTGTGGCTTGAAGGCAGCTGTAGACATAACGTAAACTGATGGGTGTGACTGCATGCCGATAAAACTTTATAGACACCGGAACGTGAATTGCATATAATTTTCCTATCCTGAAATACTCTTCTTCTTTTGATTTTCTCCACCCCTTTTAAAAATGTGAAAACATTTACAAACATAAACAGCTGCGGTCGCAGTTTACTCGTCTGGGGGAGGGTGGCGGCCGGTTGCTAAATCCTAGGCTCCCAGGATTGCTCCGAGGGTACTGGCGGCGGGGGCTCTTTCCCGGAGGCGAGGGCGAGGCGGGGGACTTGGCCAGGTCCCCGGCGGGAGGCGTGCAAGTATGGAGGGCGGCGAGAAAGGAACAGGCGGGACACGATTTCTTTTAGGATGATGAAAACCAAGAGAGAGAGAGTTTTATTAGGGGAGAGTACAAGTTTATATCGGGCGGTTTAGAGGGCGGGGTAGCTGTAAGGGTTAAAGGCTTGGATTGGTTCTGAGAGGACGCGGAAGCTGTTTGTCACGGGCAGGAGTTGCTCTGGCAACGGTGCATGCGCACTGGCGGTGGGGGAGTTGCTCTGGCAACGGGGAGTGGGTGGGCAAGGTAAAGGGGGCGGTTTTCTCCGGCAAGCCCTCCCCAATGGTTTTTACTTTGGGGTGAGGAAATGGGGCCTGCATTCGGCTCCACTTTCTCAGGCCCGGGGGGCCGTGGAGGGCGCAACCACCCGTGCCCCACTACCTTTCCTAGGGGCTGATCAGTTCCCCTGGCCCAGGCCCGCCAAGTCAGAACTCGATAACAGTGTCCCGCAAACAGCATTGGTAGGTCTTGCATAAACAAGTAGTAGACTGGTTTGGCTTGCAGAGCCCTTGGGTTATTTGGAGGCTTTTTGCCATTTTCTTTCTCCTTTCCGTTGTCACCTCTGAGTCAACTTGGGTGGAAAAACAAGTCGTCTGTCTAGTGCTTGAGTCCATAGGGATGCAGTGTTTTTGTCACTGTAATTCAATAGTATGTCTTGTTATTTTTACAGTTTGGCCAGTGGGTACCACTGCTGGCTTCTAGGAATTGCTTATTTTTTTTAAAAAATGGCTCTAAGAAAGCAAAGTCATTTGAATTCTGACTCAAGTTCGGTTGGGTTCCGTTTCCCCTCATTTATCTGAGCTCGCAGTTGTTGCATTATCTGACAACGTTCATATTCTCTTAGCCTGCTAAAACGGCTCTTAGATGACGCATTGATTTCGGGGTGTCTTCGTTTTGGTGCAAAACGAGGGTCAGCTTCTTTCAAGCTTGGGCAAGGACATTGGTCTTGGGTTCTGGTGTTGTCTGAGTTCTTACATCGGGGTCTTTGGAGCTGCTCTGATGCTCTGGTTGTCTTCTCGGTCTACTTGTGTTAACCCTGGAAACCTCCAGAGAGCAGAAACCCTGAGAATTTATTTGTTCTTCTTGATCTATTTGCATTAACCCTAGAAAACCATGAAAAAGGAGAAAACCCTGCGAATGTATTTGTTTTCTTAATCTGCTTGTGTTAACCATAGAAAACTCTGGAAAAGCAGAAAACCATGAGAATGTATTTGTTCTTTTTGCTCTATTTGTGTCAACCCTAGAAAATCCCAGAAAAGCAGAAAACCCTGAGACTAGATCCAGTTATCAGTTATGGCAGGATTTTTAGAATTTAATTCATCCCCAACGCTGGATGTGCAAAGAGCCAAATTCTCTTCTGCTTCAGTTTATATTTATCATGTACAACTCTTCTGGTTTTTGGCATATCCCCGTTGCCTCTCATCCCCAAGTTTTAGGAGATCGTTTTTCCTCTATTTTTTCATATTTACCCTGAAATAATATCCCCTTTCTTCCCGGCAGAGTTGTGCAGAGCTCACTGGGTGCTTTCTCCTAGTCTGTCTTGCAGCCCCTTGGGGACGCAGACATGGACGATGCATCTTTGAAAGGACATTCTGATTCTGCAATTTTCTGATGCAGTTTGACCCACTGAACGATAAAAGGCATCGGAATATTTTCCGTGTTTTGAGATGCCTCCAGTGATTTCATTTGAGAGTGCATTCTTCTCGATTCAGGGCACAGTTTGTGTAAATCCTGGGCAAATAGCTGGGATTCTTTTCCTTGGGAACTTTCAGCCCCTGGGAACCCCGTCTTATCACTTGCATTAAACCAAGAGAAGACAAACTTGACCGTTTTGCGGCTGACGCTGTCACTGCCACTTGTTTTGAACACTGTCTGGAAACACGAGTGTCCTTTCCTTTCAGAGTTTCACACACGGCTGGGTCTTGGGTGTCTCCGTCAGCCAGGGCTGCGATGACAAGTACTGTTGCAGCCTGGCTTAAGCAACAGGGATTTATCTTACACGTAAGCCTCACCGTTTTGGGGTCCAGACGTCTGAAATTGAGGAGCTGGGAAGGTGAGCTTTCTCTGAAGTCCGACATTCTGGGGGTGACTTGCTAGTAACCCATAACTCAGTCTGCTCCCTCAGTCGCAGAGCCCACCCCTCATACTGCGTCCACGTTTTCTCTACTTATCTTTCAAGATCCTATTCAGAAATGAGTCCGCGGGGCTGGAGGGTTGGGAGCTGTGCATGTCGTTTGGGGGACACGATTTGATCCCCAGCACTCCGGATGTCACCTTGTCCGGCCTCACATTGGGAAGGTGAGACAAAATTCCCAGGTCCAGGCCCATCATTCTGCCTCTGTGCATTCCATTCTGTGCTTTTCTACCCAAAGCGTCCCTCGTGGGGACGAGCGACATCCCCCCAAGACCTGATGAGACCCTGGCTTCAGGACAAAATCCACGACAATGCACAGGCTTTGTGAGTTATTTTGCTGGAGAGCTGGAGAGCTGGAGATCCTCCTCTGCACACTTAGGCTGGTCGACTCTTCCTTCCCAGTGCCTACCTGTCTTACCTTTGACCCACCTTGCCAGGAATCGGCGACTCTTTTGCCTTCCTACAGTTTTCCCGAGTCGTTCTTGTTCACAGAGACTTGCAGATTGGGCTGTGTTTTCCGAGTGTAGACACAGGGACTTCACGGGTTCCCTGGCCACCCTCTGGGAGCGGTTGTGGGTGCGTGGGACTGGGCCATGAGTCCCAGGCTGCCACATCAGGCGGGCAGACCTCCCCGGGGCTCCCAGACAGGCCCCAGGGCCTGGTTCTGCCTCCCGCCGGCTGGGAATGGAATCATCATCCGCTGAATGTCTAACGATGCACAGAGGGTTTTCCATAACCCCCCCCTGCATCTGTCCTCAGCTCCCTGCAGGTCTGGGGAAGACGCTGTGGGGAGGAGCTGGGGGTGATGGAAACCCTGGGCTTTTCACATGTGCGTGGACTTAACAAACTCCTTGCCATCCTTGTAGGACGTTGAGCTGCTTCTCTGGGCTCCACCCGTGCGAAGCCTGGAGCACCCCCTCCCCAACTGTGACACCAGAACCATCTCCAGACATCGCCAAGCACCTGTGGGGGCAGAATCAACCCCTGCTCTAGAACCGTGTTCTTTTGCCTCGTCCGTCCCAGACCTTGTTTGGTGGGAAGGTTCCTGGAGAAGGCCTCTTGGGAGGGATTTCACTTACTTTCTCCTTCCCTCCCTCAGCATCTTTTGATCTATGAGCCCTGGGAGTTCCTGCAGAAGTTTCTGTCTTACTGCTTTCGATGGACTTGGAGAAACGCTTAATTTTTCTTCACTTGAGGGTAGTTGCAGGTAGTTTCCTTCATTTTTTTTCTGGCTGGTGTCACTTCTCTCCCATCCCCCTTTCTCGTCTCCTCCATTGGGTGGCAGCTCTGTCATCTTAAGTCCTGCATTTATTCCCAGGGATGGAGCTGATTGTCAATGACAGCTGGGCCAGTTGGGTTTAAGTTTCAACTTCCCAGTGTCGTGAGCAGTTTTCCAGCCTCTGTATTACTGGGGCCGGTTGTGTTGGGCTGTTTCGCTACAGGTCATTTTTACTTCCCTGTCTCAAACCTGAGGACTGTGAATGCATCGTGCTTAAAATTGCAACAGCGGGGCTGGGGCCATGGAATGGGGCCATCTTGGTTTTTCTGGGCTGCTGTCAAACCACACATGGGGTTGGCTTCAACAGAAATTTATCAGCTCATGGTTTTCAGGCTAGAAGATGCTGCAGTGAAGGAATTGGCAAGGCTGGCTTTCTCCCGGAGACTGGCATTCTGGTACCGGCTACGGGCAATCCTTGGGGTTGCTTGGCTGTGTCTCTACCTCCGCCCCATGGCAATGTCCTCCCCTTGCTCCTTCTGTGATTTCTGGGTTCTCTTTATAAGACCCTCCAGGAATATGCATTGAAGCCCACCCAGCTTCAGGGGGTGGCCACAGGTCATCTAAAATAAGAGCTCCAAGAGGTCCTATCCACAATGGGTTCATACCCATAGGGACGTGGGTTGAGATAACAAACATGTTTGTTGGGCTCCATGGTTCAATCTTCCACCAGTGTCTCCTTGTAGGTTATTTTCCATGGTCAGACATATCTTAGAATTACTCCATGATCCCATTACCCATAATTACATAACACACCTCCTTTAACAGCTGTATTGACGAGTAATTCACATCCCATAAAATTCGCCCACTTAAAGTGTGTCATTCCATGTTTTTGATATATTGGCAGACTTGTACAACCAGCAGCAGTACGCAACTTTAGAACATTTGCAACCCCCTAAAAAGAAATCCTTTACCCATTGGCAGCCAGTTTCTATTCCCCTCTCCTCCCAGCCGTTCATTGATAATGACCAATCCACGTTCCCTCTATTTAGGTTTGCTATTCTTGACGTTTCATATGAATGGAATCATACACTATGTGGCCATTTGTGTGTGGCTTCTTTCATCCAACATAGTAATTTCAAGGTTCATCCATGCTGTAGTGTGAACCAGAATTTTGCTCCTTTTCACGGCTGAAGAATATTCTGTTGCGTGAATGGACAACATTTGTTGTATCTGTTCGTCGGTGGGTCATCTCCAGCTTTCGGTTCTTGATGATAACACTGTATACCCTTGCACACATGCATTTTTGAGTGGACATCCATTCATTTCTCTTGGGCAAATACTTAGGAGTGGAGTTACCTGGCCATGTGGCAGTTCCATGTTTAACTTTTTGAGGAACTCCCAGACTGTCTTCCATGACAGCTGCACCGTTTCACACTCCCACCAGCAATGCCCCAGGGCTCCCACTTCTCCACATCTTCACCAGCACACGCTGTCGTCTGCTTTTCATTCTAGCTGTCCTCCCGGGTGTGGCGTGGAATCCCAGGGTGGTTTCGTTTGCATTTCCCTGGTGGTAAGGATGCTGAGCTTCTTTTAGAGAGGAGGAAAGTCTTGTTATTTCCCAGTGGGGCACATGCACACGGGATTTAACGAGTGAAGGAGTGAATAAATACCCACCTCTTCCCATAAACGAGGTGTCAGCAAGCCTCCAGCCAAGTCCAGGAGCGTCTTAGATGACGGGGGATGGTGGAGCGTGAAGCCTCGGTTTAGACATCTCCACACCTGTACCTGGGGGACAGGTGTGGTCTCCCTTCCAAACCCCTCCCCTCCGCCCCCTAAGCCCAGGCAACCCCAGGGATGTTCTCCATTTCTATACTTCTGTCACTTCAACAATTTTCTGTAAAAGGAGTCATATGGCGTGTGACCTTTTGAGTTTGCTCTTTCCCACCCAGCATAATTCTCTTGCAATCCACCCCAGTCATTGCTGGAGCAATATGACTTTTCTTTTTAATAACACCTGTAAAAAGCCTTGTGTAATATGACAATCAGACTAAAGATTTTTCTACTATAAACGAGGCTGCACAAATATTTTTGTTCGCATATTTTTGCAGCCCCGTGGGATTAATCTGTAGAATCGTTTCTTAGAAGTGCAATGGCTGGGTCAAATATAAAATGCCTTTAAATGGGTTGCACAGCCATTTCCAACCTGCCTCCTACAAATTTGCCCTCTGGGTGGGACTGTCACGGAGAATGAAAAAGGTCTGATTTCTCCAGGTTATTCCAATGCTGGGATCAGCCTCCCTTTTTTGGCCTCTTTTTCGGATTGATGGAAACTAGTCACTTGCTTTACTTTTAATTTCTCTTATTATGAGTTATGTTGGCCATCTTTTTTCCGTGTTTATTTTTTTTTAACAAAGAAAAACTACTTTGTTAGTGAATAATCATTAAATCAGAATGTGCTGCCTCACAGGCAGTGCACAAAGAGCTTGCTTGTGGGTTTCTCTTTAATATCTGTGAATTCCTTGCTCATTTCCTTTGCCTGTTTGGGGAAGGGGTGGGCTGTTAGATGTTTTCTTATTTTACAAGAGTCCTGTTTGGGTTTGCTAGTGCTGCCGTTTTGCAAAACACCAGAAATGGATTGGCTTTTATAAAGGGGGTTTATTTGATTATAGAGTTACAGTCTTAAGGCCATGAAGTGTCCAAGGTAAGGCATCAACAATCGGGTACCTTCACTGGAGAAAGGCCATTGGCATCCAGAAAACCTCTGTTAGCTGGGAAGGCACGTGGCTGGCGTCCGCTTGCTCCCAGGTTGCGTTTCAAAATGGTGTTCTCCAAAATGTTGCTTTTGGGGTGTTTTGTCCTTTCTTAGCTATAGCTCCTCTTCAAAATGTCTCTCTAAGCTGCTCTGAGTTCCTTCTGTTTGTCAGCTCTTTTATAGGACTCCAGTGATTCAATAAAGACCCACCCTGAATGGGTGGGGTAACACCTCCGTGGAAATTATCCAATCAAAGTTCTCGCCCACAGTTGATTGAGTCACATCTCCATGGAAACACTCAACCAATAGATTCTGACCTAATCAACACTAATATGTTTGCCCCCACAAGATTGCATCAAACAACATGGAGTTTTGGGGGACAAAATACATCCAAATTGGCACAAGCCCTTAACATGTTAAAAATTATCCCTTTGCCCTCTGTGTTGCAATGTGTCAGTTGCTTTTGATTCTATTTGTGGCAGTTTTGATTCTAGAGAGTTTCAAGATTTTTACATGGTCAAATATATAGGTTTATTTTTTTTCCTTCACGCCTTCTGCATTTTCCTTAGAAATGTCATCTTCGCTTTGAGATGATATATTAAAAAAGGAGACAACAACCACGTTTTCTTCTATGACATTCATCATGTCATGTTTTCATGCTTCTGTCTTTGGACCATGCACTGTTGCTATAATTTCCCCAAATTCCAGGATCTCCAAAGCACAGTCAGCCCTCTGAGTTAGAATCTTAAAAAGGAACAAAGCCCTCCAAGTCTCATCATCCCAGGTGGCCTCTGGAACCTCAGGCTCCCACTGAGCGTACAACAACGGGGGGTGTCAGTTGCTTTTTTCTTACTTGAGCTGGAGGGTTATCTGAAAACTTGTAAGGCCGAGAGTAAGTCCTGCATCGTCAGACTCTGATGCTGCAGATTTTAGGAGGTCAGGAGCACACCCAGGTGTTGCTGGGGCCCCACTGCTCCTAGCCTGGGGGTCTGTCATTCTGAGGTCCACTTGCTGCCAGAAGCCGTGGGGCTGTCTCGCCTTGCTGTCTGGTGGACGTGAACTGAGCTAGAAGGGTGGACAGAGAACCCAAGTCGAAAGATGCAAAGCATGCGAAGAAGAGAAATTTGCGGTAACCAAGAGTGGCCGCGCTAATGTGTTTGCAACTAGGTTTTTTTGGGGGTGGGGAGGGAAGGTGAGGGGTCTACAAGGGGGGGGGTCTACGAGGGTGGGGGGGAAGGTGAGGGGTCTACGAGGTGGGGGAAGGTGAGGGGTCTACGATGGGGGGGGAAGGTGAGGGCCTGGGGCTGCTGTGGGCTGGGGGTGTCCGCCCTTGGCCATCCTTGGCTTTGGAGGTGTCCTTGCATCTGTGACCCAGCCAACTCTCTGTCTCCTTCCCTGGCTGCTTCCAGTGCACCTTCTGCATCTGCCTCCGTTCCTGTATTGCATCAATGCACACAGGATTTGCTTCCGTCTGAACCTCTTCAAAGAACCTGTTTACAAAGGGGTTTTCGCCCACGAAGTGGGGCTTAGGACGTGAGCCTGTGAATGCACTTTGGTTGTGGGGAGGGGGAGATTCCATCCACCGCAAGCTCCACTTCATCCACCTTTTTACGTGTGTGAAAATTCGGGGTGCAGCAGGTGAGGTTCCCACCTCCAAGACAGGTGATGGGGGAAGCGTCTGCTGTGGGAAAACCCTCCGTCCGCTGTGCATCTTTGCATTTTATGGAATTTTATGCATGGCGTCCGCTTTGGGGGATGAAAAGTGCAGATGTCTCTTGAACGGTTGCATTATTTTAATTCAGTTTTTCATTGCCTCGTGTTCGCGATAGCTCGGCATTTGGGTGCAGGCTTTACGATTCTGCAAGCATGTACAGAAATCTTTCATTTAGCTTTTTCCCCCCTAAAGTCTTTACTGTGCTTCCTTTCTTGGCATGCACCGAGGAGTTATTTTAGAACGCTTCCATGACTGGGACATTGAACCTGTATTTCTGAGTCTTCTAACTGCAGGGAGGCCTTCTCAAAGCCTGTGAGGGAGGCCAGAGAATAAGCACAGTTATCAGGAAAAAACCTCCTCAAATCTGCTGTCCTGACCTCGGTCGTTAAATGTGAACCTATACGGTGGTGGTGACGAGAAATCAGTGTGAAAGAGAAATGCCATGAATGTGTTTTATATACATATACACATTTATATATATTTAAGTGTTTTTAAACTTATAAATTTATGTATATTTATGTATAATTTAAGTATTTATATAAATTTAAATATTTACAAATAAATTTATAAATTTAGGCACATTCATATAATTTAAGTATTTATATGTATTTAAGTATTTATAAATTTATAAATTTATATATAATTTAAGTATTTATATAAATGTAAGTATTTACAAATAAATTTATAAATTTAGGCACATTTATATATAATTTAAGTATTTATATGTATTTAAGTATTTATAAGTTTATAAATTTATATATAATTTAAGTATTTATATAAATGTAAGTTTTTATAAATAAATATATAAATTTAGGTACATTTATTTATAATTTAAGTATTTATATGTATTTAAGTATTATAAATTTATAAATTTATATATAATTAAGTATTGATAAAAATGTAAGTTTTTATAAATAAATGTATAAATTTAGGTACATTTATATATAATTTAAGTATTTACATGTATTTAAGTATTTATAAGTTTATAAATTTATATATAATTTAAGTATTTATATAAGTGTAAATATTTACAGTTAAATTTATAAATTTAGGTACATTTATATATAATTTAAGTATTTAAGTAAAGTATTAACTTCTTAAGTATTTATAAATTTATAAATTTATATATAATTTAAGTATTTATACAAATAAGTATTTACAAATAAGTTTATAAATTTAGGTACATTTGTATATAATTTAAGTATTTATATGTATTTAAGTACTTATAAGTTTATAAATTTATATATAATTTAAGTATTGATATAAATGTTAGTTTTTATAAATAAATGTATAAATTTAGGTACATTTATATATAATTTAAGTATTTATATGAATGTAAGTATTTACAAATAAATTTATAAATCTAGGTACATTTATACATAATTTAAGTATTTATATGCATTTAAGTATTTATAAATTTATAAATAATTAAATATTTATATATAGTTAAGTATTTATAAATTGGAGATTGGAGACTTCTTCAGAGAGCTAAGTGAGTTATATATGCATTTATATATATTTAAGTATTTATAAATAAATTTATAAATTTATATATATTTTATATATTTAAGTATTTATGTATATTTAAGTATTTACAATTATAGTTATAAACTTATGTATCTTTATATGTAATTTAAGTATTTATATATTTAAGTATTTATAAATATGAGATTGGAGACTTCTGCAGAGGGCAAACTATGTTTTTTACATATGCATTTATATATAAGTATTTACAAATAAATTTATAAATTTATTTATATTTACATATATATAATTTAAGTATTTATATATTTAAGTAGTTATAAATTGGAGATTGGAAGCTTCTGCAGAGTGCAAACTGCGTTTTCTTTGCGCATCACTGGTGGCTCCCCTAATAGAATGTCAGTCCACAGGATCCGCAGGTCCCCCTCCATAGCAACTGCTTGGGGATTCGGAATGAACTGTGGATGTGATTCTAGCACTTGTGTCCTGTGGGACGTGGGGTGCACGCCCCGGGGAGAGAAGTGTGCATTTTCTGCGGGAAGAATGGTGTCGCTTGTAGATGCAGCACACAACTTAGAGTAGATGCAGCACACACCTTAGAGAAGGTGGGCAGAAGAGAAGGGTCTGCCGAGGGTGAAAGGTCAGCCAGATGTGCCCACTCCCTTTGG
This sequence comes from Choloepus didactylus, assembly GCF_015220235.1. Taxonomy (NCBI): domain Eukaryota; kingdom Metazoa; phylum Chordata; class Mammalia; order Pilosa; family Megalonychidae; genus Choloepus; species Choloepus didactylus. The sequence continues at coordinate 1,291,126 of NW_023637621.1, read as the reverse complement.
GGTGTTACCTGTGTCCTCCACCTGCTTGCGTGGCTGCATTCCCTGCCCACCCGGGCCAAGTGGCCCCCTCTGTCCTCCTTAGCCTTTCTGCCTCCTCATCCTGGCTCACATCCTCCCCTCCTCTTGGAAGGTGCTCGCCTGCCTGTCTCCTGCCCCCTGAGCCCCCCACGGCCACCCCCCTGCCATAGATGAGCTCTGCCCCCTGGGACTCCAATATCACATCCCTGTATCTGCACTTCCCTCCAGGTCCCCCCACCTCCCGCCTTCTCCGGGAGAAGGGGGAAGAGAGGCAGTTTGCTTTACTGTGGATAAGCCAGCCCCATTTTGGGAAAACACCCATCTACAGACGGAGACAAAGCTTAGGGAAGGTGGCCTCATAGTGAGAGGACGTCTGTCCCTGCTGGAGTGGGGGTGCTTCCTCTGAACCCTAAGTTTCCGCTGGAAACAACAGATGTGACCTGTCGTGGCTCACCTGGAGACCCAGTTGTAGGGTGCATTGCAAGGTGCCACGGGGTGGCGGGTGAGGCATTTTGGCACCATATTTTGACACACACACGTTACACGGGAACTTTCGAGAAAACTTCCTGGATTCCAAGTGGATCAACAAGCATAACTTTCTCACCCCTGATGATGTCAACCTCAAGCAGGCTTAAGGATAAATGTTGGTTAAGAACCTGACGGCCGCAGCACCTGACGTTGCCCAGGTAGACGACACTGACACCTGAGATTCATGATAACAACGGGAACTCTCCATATGGTGCCAAAATGCCTCACCTGCCACCCCCTGTGGCACCTCACAATGCACCCTGCAACTGGGTCTCCAGGTGAGCCACGACAGGTCACATCTGTTGTTTCCAGCGGAAACCTGGGGTTCAGAGGAAGCACCCCCACTCCAGCAGCTCACAACACGGGGCTGAAGCTGCCCAGCCATGCACGCCACATCCTGCGTGCCCTGCACCTCTGAGCCCCGATCTGAGTCTGGAAAGATGGAAGGGGTGGGTAGATTCGGGCTTTGGGGCATGGGCTGCAGCCGAGCGAGGCTGGAAGGGGACACTGACAAAGATAGCAGGTAGGAAAAGCTGGGCTATGTCTACAAGTCAGGGTTCTCCAGAGATACCCACCAGCAGGAGATTTATATATATATATAAAGATATTTATTTATTATTTTAAAAATGTAGATGCATGTGGAGATAATAGTTTTTTTTTGGTTTTTTTTTTTTTTACAAAATTGTTTTTAAGTAGAGAGTCACCATCTCAAGTTCAGCTAGTTAGTGCCCTCCATTCTCTGTGCAACCTGGAATCCCCTTTTGCCACTCAAGGTAACACATTCACCAATCCAGGGATTAGGACTGTGCACATCTTTGGGGGATGTTATCGTGCCCACTGAAAATGCAAACTGAAATGACCGTGGCTCAGATGGACGTCAACTTGTCCTGTTAACACACTCCCACAAAGTAACCGCAGGACGCGATGGAGCTCAAATTGGAGCTCATGCAATCAGAACGTGGCACCTGGCAGATGTATTTCAGAAACTAAAGGCACTGGGCAATGCCAGGTAAAGCCGAGCGAGGAAGCACTCAATGCCAAATACCCAGACATTTTCTGCTCTGTACCATTTTCTTGAAAACTGATTCTAAAGAACCTGAAATTTTTACTAACATGGTCAACAATCGATCATTCGTGGGAGTTAATATTTAATTATTCTACCTCTGGTTACATATATCTGCATATTTTCACATTAGGCATAACTTTAGAAAATTGCTAACTAATAGAAAATGTGAAGCTATTCTCATGCGTGACGATTTCTTTATGCATTTGTTTTTTTCCGCAATGTCATTCCAAATTGTATTGCTCTGGTAACAGATTTCTCCATGCAAATAATGAGGTGCTAAAAATATATTAACCATGCATTTGTAATATGGGTATGTGTCTCTGGAAGAATTACTCCAAGATGGTTTAGTAATGATTGTAGGCTGGCTTTATGGACTGTTTGCAAATATAAACTTGAGCTTGAGTTTATTAGTGATTATAAACTGCAAATATAAACTTGACTTTGATTTTACCAATGATTATAAGCTGCAAGTATAAACTTGAGTTTGATTTTACTAATGATTATAAGCTGCAAGTTTAAACTTGGATTTGATTTTACTAACGATTATGAGCTGCAAGTTTAAAGTTGAGTTTGTGTTTTTTTTTTTTTTTTTTTGGTTCAGGAATTAAATTTAAAAAAATTTTTTTAAATTTTACAAGCAAACACTCCCCCTTCCCCCACTGCACATCTCCCCCTGGGAGGTTTATTTTAAGGACTTGGCTGACCTGATGTGGGGCTGGCAAGTCTGCAATCTGTAGGGCAGGCTGGAGCCTGGAAACTCCGGCAGGAATTTAGGCTGCACTCCGAGGCAGAATTCCTTCTCCTGGAAAACTCCGTTTGCTCTGAAGGCCTCACCTGATTGGGTGAGACTCTCCCGCATTATCGAGGGAAATCTCCTTGACTTAAGTCAACTGATGGTAGACTGAACCATATTGACACAATACCTTCCCGGGGAATACAGATGGATTTGAGGTGTACCCCACAAGACGGAGCCCCCTCTCTCTCTGTCGTTTCCCACACTTGCCTCTGGGTGCCTCTGCTCCAGGGTATTCCAGTGGCCATCCTGAGGCTACCCAGCCCCCTGCCCCGCTCTGCAGCTCTGGGCCCAGCCCTCACCCCTAGAGGAGCGACTTGCAGATCTCGAGCCGGGCGACCCCGCTTTCCCCTGGCCTGGCCTTGGCACGGGACAAAGCAGTGCGACCCCTCTCGGCCCATCCCAAGCAGGGGACCCCTTGGGTTTGGGAAGCTGGGGCTGCCTCTTCCTAGCAAGCCCCATCCCAGGCCACCTGGAGCTGAGTTCCGATATCCTATGCACGTAGGCAGGGCGTTCTCTTCCCTGCTGCACTGGAGAGCAGGGTTGAGAGAGGAGAGCAAGGCTCAGCCTTCTCAGGGACATGCAGGGCAGTGCCAGGAGCCTTTTGTCTTCGGGGTAACATCCAGAGGCATGGGGGGAGGAAGAAGGGGTGAGCAAGGAGGACAGTTTTGGGGGCATCGAGGCTTCAGGCCACCCCCTTCCCACTGCCCTGTCCATCGAGGGGGTCAGCCCCCAGCTTGATTCTTCTTGGGGAAGGGACACCTGCGTCCTCGATCAGGGCCGTCTCAGTGTCCGTTGTTGGAGAACGTAAGACATTCGCGTCTGTATGTATTATTGTGGGATGTTTATGTCCATAAATAATTTTACAGCATTTCATACCTAAATGGGAATCCATGGTGATCAGATCAACATAAGTAGACTGACCCTTGAGGGGCAGAGCTTTTCTTTCCAGCTGTGCCGGGTCTCCATGCCCTGGGGGAGATGGGCAGGTGGTTCTGTGGGTGGCTGGGTCAGTTGGCACCTCCGAGCAAGCTCGTCAGAAAAACCTGAAGGGCGGTGCAGATTTTGGGGATGTGAAGTGCCCCCCCCCCCACACACACAAATTCATGTCCACCCGGAACCTCTGAATGGGACCTTGTTTGGAAATTGGGACTTTGCAGATGGAATTAGTTAAAATAAGGTTCGAGTGAATTCTTGTGGGCCGTGAACCCAATGCCTCATGTCATGATAAGACAAGAAGAAGAGACAGAGGGTCAGACAGACACCCCAAAGGAGAAGGCGCCTCTCCAGGCTTCCGGTGTTGGCTTGCTGCAGCCCCAGGTGTTTCTGCCTCGGTCCTCACGGGCCTTCTCCCCTCTGTCTACACCTATCCAATTTCCTCTCCTTTTAAAGACATGAGTCAGATCGGATCAGAACCTTCTCTGACTCAGTTTGGCCTCATTTTAACTAATCCCACCTTCAAAGAATCTATTTCCAAATAAGGCTGCATTCATGAGACTTGGGTTTGGGACTTGAATGTACCTTTTTGGGGGGACATGATTCTATCTGTCGCTGCTACCAGAAGCTCGGTGAGACAAGGAGGGGTCTGCCCGTAGAGGTTGTGGATGGATTGTGGGTCTCTGACACCTGTCTCAGACTTCTGGCCTCAGAAGGAGGACAGAGTAAGTTTGTTGTGTTGCAACATCTGTTTTCCGATAGGACTTTTATGTGGTTAAACTGACGGGTGAATCTCAGATTAAAAATTTGGCTCTCTGCTGTGCTGGCAACCACGTGGGTGCTGAGGGTACAAGGAGGTGGGCCTGTTGGCTGCCCTCGGGCTGTCCAGGGGAGAAGCCAGACATGTGGGCAGGAATGTCCTTTGGGTGAGAGGGTATCAGTGAGTACAGAGGGACAGCTCAGAGAAAGGGCTGGCCAGTCTTCTTGGACAGAGTGACTGAGGAGGGCATTGATGCATGAATAGAAGCTCAACATATGGGAAGGAGGTGGGCACTGATGCATGAATAGGAGCTCAACATAGAGGAAGGAGGTGGGCATTGACGCATGAACAGGAGCTCAATATATGGGAAGGAGGTGGGCATTGATGCATGAATAGGAGCTCAACATACGGGAAGGAGGTGGGCATTGACGCATGAACAGGACCTCAATATACGGGAAGGAGGTGGGCATTGACGCATGAACAGGACCTCAATATACGGGAAGGAGGTGGGCATTGACGCATGAATAGGAGCTCAACATACGGGAAGGAGGTGGGCATTGATGCATGAACAGGACCTCAACATAGAGGAAGGAAGTGGGCATTGATGCATGAATAGGAGCTCAACATAGAGGAAGGAGGTGGGCATTGATGCATGAATAGGAGCTCAACATACGGGAAGGAGGTGGGCATTGACGCATGAATAGGAGCTCAACATACGGGAAGGAGGTGGGCATTGACGCATGAATAGGAGCTCAACATACGGGAAGGAGGTGGGCATTGACGCATGAATAGGAGCTCAACATACGGGAAGGAGGTGGGCATTGATGCATGAATAGGAGCTCAACATAGAGGAAGGAGGTGGGCATTGATGCATGAACAGGAGCTCAACATACGGGAAGGAGGTGGGCATTGACACATGAATAGGAGCTCAACATACGGGAAGGAGGTGGGCATTGACGCATGCATAGGAGCTCAACATACAGGAAGGAGGTGGGCATTGTGGTCCAGTGGGACGCTGACATGCAAGGTCCAGAGAGCTGAAGGAGCCCATTTTGGTGGGCTGGATCACAACCTCCAATGAGGTCCATATCCCAGTCGCTGGGTCCTGTGAATACATTGTCTTACCTGGCACAGGGACTTTGCAAATGAGATAAAGTTAATGATCACCAGATAGGGAGAATATACTGGATTTTCCTGGTGGGCCCCATGTAATCCCATGGTCCTTGTATGAGGGAGGCAGAGGGAGGTATGAGGACAGAACACCAAGTGGGCACTGAAGCAGAGATAGATTAGAAGATGCCAATGGGTTGGTTTAGCAACAGGAATTTATCAGCTCACAGTTTCAGGGGTAAAAGTCCTAAATCAAGGTGTGCTGGCCACACTTTCTCCCCAAAGTCTAAAGCATTTTGGGGCTGCCCTGCCTCAATCCTCTGGTTGCTTGGCTTGCATCCTTGCATCTCTGCCTCCACTACACAGCCATCTGTCTCTCCTTGAGTCTGCTTTTCCAGTTTATCTGAGTTCTGGCTTCTTTCTGGGTGGCCTTTTCTGACTCACTGCATCTGGATTTCTTCTGCGTATGAAGGACTCCAGTAATATCGATTAAAAGCCACCTTGATTCTATAGGCTGCACCTTAGCTAAACAATAACATTTTCAAAGGGTCCTATTTACAAATGGTTTCACACCCAGAGAAATGTGGATGAAAATTAAGAATGTGTCTTTCACTGGGTACGTAGTTCAACCTACCACACGAGAGTCGAGGACCAGTGAGTTATTCTTCAGATTGATTGGTGAGGGCTGCTTTTATCGTGTCACCAGCAGAAAGGCACATTATTCAGCACGTATATTTGAGACCAACTCTTGAATGGAAACGGTCCTCATGGAGATTCTTTCAATAGCCTAGGGATCCCTGCGTATGTGTTAAATATGTATTGATTCCAAGTTTAAAATCAATTATATTCCACAGATCCATGAACTCTTGTAGAAGATTATTCAGCTATGCTGTGATAAAGATAGCTTATTTTAAGTGTAGTGAAAGTAGCAATAAGAAACATCAGTGTGACATTAAATAACACAATGGATTACTTTTAAAAGTTACCTTTTGCTAACTGTCAATTTGTTATGACACTAATGCAGAAGTTTCATCACATTGATGTGAAATATCTTGTTTTTGTATGCAAATTAAAATATGCATTTGTAAGGTTTTACTGACTGAGAAAATGATTAATTGGTGAAGGCAAGTAGTTTATATTTACTTAGCCTTAGAAAGTAGAGAAGGCCACAAAGGAGGAAATTAAAATCAAGCACATTTTTCTTTCTCCTCCTGCAAAATATTTAGCCAGTATGTCTTCAAACATTCTCTTTCTCTTCTCCTTCTGGGATTCCAGTTACATGTATATTAGACCATTTGATATTGTCTACAACTCTCAGAAGGTTTATTTTTTCACTGTTTTATTTCTCTTTGCATTTCAGAATGAATAATTTCTATTGGCCTACCTTAAAGCTTACTGTTTTGTTTTTTTTTCCTCCCTCGCTTGGGTTGAATCTGCCAACGAGCCATTGCATGAATTCTTTTTTTTTTTTTTTTTTTTTTTTTTAAATTCAATTTTATTGAGATATAGTCAAAAACCATGCAATCATCCATGGTGACCAATCAATTGTTCACAGTACCATTATATAGTTGTGCATTCATCGCCACAATCAATTTTTGAACATTTTGCATGAATTCTTTATCTTTAATTTTGTGTCTTTTATTTTTAATTCTAGTGGTTCCATTTAACGCTTTCTTACAGTAGTGTTCATATTTCTGCTGAAATTCCCCATCTGTGTGTCCTTATTGTCTACCCTTTACACTCACTCAGCACATTCTGTATATAACAAGAGACCAAGGTTTTTGATGATGATATCTTGCAAGGCTTTTTGTCTGTGGTCATGATCAAGAGCCAATGCCCTGTGAGAGCCCTTGTGAGAAACTCTGCTCTAACCTGATATATTTCAACGGTTAAGTTGTGCCTCTTAGCCTTGTTTTGAGATAAAAGGCGTTAGGAGTGCTTATGAACTTTTTGTTGTTGTGGGTTTTGCTGTTTGCTTTTATTTTAACACTCTGAGCTGCAAAATGTTCCATCTAGATAAAGATGTGAATGCGCAGCTGTGCTAACGTTGTGCATTACACAGTGCTTAGGGCACTTTCGGAAACTGTTTCTCTGCACTTTAACAAGGAAAAATTAAATGTTAAGCAGGAAGAGACATAGTCATGACCCATGTTTGTGGTGAGGCCTGTGGGAAACAAGGATCTTGATCTTCCCTTGAGACACCTCTGTACCTCTCTTGTCTCTCTGAAATTGGGTCCCAAGAGCTTTTACCTGGAAAGGAAAGGATGAATTAGATTCTTTTGAACCTTCCTTCCTCTGATGCCATTCTGGAATGTTTTAGTATATACTTCAGTACCTTAAATGGACAAGAAGGGAATAGGGTTTTCATTTATTGTGAGCATCTTCACAGGACCAAACCCAAATGAGTGCTGCAGTTTCTTTTAGTCGAATTGAGCCTGGGTGGCTGGAGGCTTTGAAAGAATCTCTGCTGTCTCATTGTCTATCCGAGGTCGCTGATGGTGAGAAACACTGAAGCCAGGATGTGCCAGGGGAGCTTCCTATAGACTCCAAGGAGGCATGGGTGACATGGCATCTGTGTTCGGGGCTTTTCTTTGTAGAATTTCTTCTTCATTTTGTTAGCAAGAATGCTTGACTCTGTGGTGGGGGGAGCCAACTGAAGGAAAGCATATGTTGTCTCCATTTAATTGAAAAATTTTCCAACAAGTGGGTCAACAGTGCACTTTAATCCTTGCTCCTGGGTAGGTAGTGAACTGCCTCATATAAATTTGGGCCACTCAGGGCTGCTCGCCATTCCCAAGCCCACCCCGAGGGGACCTGATGGTGGGAATTGAAGATGGACCTCAATATTCCATTGCATGGGTGAATCACAGGTTGTTGAGCTCTTCCCTTACCCATGGGCAAATGATGAAAGGAATTACCTCTGGTTTGCATTGGCTTAGGAGTATTTTCAGGGTAGATTCCTGGACGTGATTACCGGATCAAAGGATAAATGCTTATGTGACTAGATATTGCTGATTTCCCTCCACAGGGAATTTGCCATTTTGCAATCCCACCCACGGTATATAAGAATGCCAGATCCCCACAGTTTTGCCAGAGAAGTTTGATATCAAGCTCTTGAATTTTTGCCAATGTGATAGGTGAGAAATGATATATCTCAGTAGAATTTTACATAATTAGCATTTTGGTTATTACGTGTAAAGTTGAATGTGTATTTTTAAGGGCCATTTGGGTATCTTGTTCTATAAAGTGTTATTTTTGTCCTTTTTAAAAATATTTTTAAGAATAGGATATTTCATTTTTTTTTCTTGGTTTCCAGGACTCTTTATATATTAGGATGAATAGCTCTTTATCTGTGCTTTAAGTTGCAAATTTTCTTCCAGCTCATAATTTATTTTTGGCTTTGCTTATTTTCTTTTTAACTGTGTAATTTTTTTAGCAGCCAAATTTACATGTCTATTCTTCCTAAATTTTGACTTATAATTAGAGTGACTTTTCCTACTCTATGGTTAAAAAGAAATTTATCTATGCTTTCTTCTAATACTTTCATTGTTTGATTTTTTTTTCCCCCTGGAGTTTATTCTGGTATGTACTGTGAGGTATGGGCTCCATTTTATTTCTGTCTAAATGTCTATTCATTAAAAAGTCCATCTTTGTCACCTTTATCATATGCTAATTTCCACATGGTTGTGTCTGTTTCTGAAATTTCTATTCTATTCACTTGAGTCACATGCATTCAGTTCTGACAATTATAGAGGCTTACTAAAATATTTTATCATCTTATGGAGCTAATCTATCCTCAGTCTTAGTATTTTTCAGTTTTCCTGTATTTTTGCTTGAGTCTGTTTCTATATGAACTTTAGAATTAATGTGTCCAGTTCCAGGAAAATTTCTACGTATTTTTATTGGATTTGCAACAAACTTATGTATCACCCTGGGAAGTCCTGGCCCCATGATGGCTGTGTCCATTTGGGTCATGCAAGAAGGAAGGCATCGAAATGGGATTAACTGCACAAGAAATTTATTGGCGAAAGCTTGAGCGAAGGATAGATGAGGGGGCTGGAGCAGGGGGGAGGTTTTCAGATGATGATGCAGCCCTGACACCTGGGAAAGGTGGGAAGGAGGAAGAATTTGGTGGGAAGGTCTCGGCTGTGTTCCTTTAAGCAGCCCCCAGCGGGTGTAGCTCTGGAACCCCCAATGTGTTCAGTCCTTGGCTGGAGAAGCATGGCCTGAGTGGGAACATTGATGAGGGGTTGCAGGGTGCAGCTGGGGAGGCCCCTGGGTCCCCTGCAGCATCTCTGGAGGGAAGATCTAATCAGGACCCCTGCAGCCACCACAGGCAGTGGTCCACTAGGACCATGGAAGTCTTTTCATCTGCTCAAGTCTACATCCATGTCTTTAAGGTTTCCTGGTAAAAGCTTTGCACATTTACAAAAGCAAATATTCCATTTTAGTGTTGCTGTTGATGCTATTGTATGTTATAAAGGGGACTGTCCATTCCATCACATTTTTAAACTGCTGTTGGCTTTTGCATGTTAATTTTTTTATCCTGCTACCTTACTGGATTCTCTTTTTGTTTTACTTAATGTTGGTTTTCTTGAGTTTTCCAGTGTGCTATTGTATCATGTGCAAGTAGAGATAGTTGGGCTCCTCCTTTGCATTCCTTGTGCCTTTCATAGTTCTTTCTTGTCTGATTGCATTGGCTGATACTTGGATACAGTGTTAAATGGTATTGGAAACACTGGGTGCATCCTTGTTTCATTTCTGACTTCAGCCAGATTCTTTGAGCATGAAGCATTGAATAGGAAGGCAGCAGACTGAGGGACGGAGGGGTGTGTGTGTGTGTGTGTGTGTGTGTGTATCTGTGTGTATATAAATATACACACACACATACTCATACCATATCCATACCTATACAAATCAAATACATATAAAATATATTTAAATAAAAAATGTATAAAACACATAAATTCAAATACAAACACTGAGAAATATTCCAGCTTCATAGTAACTTTACCTGTCAATATTATGATTTCATGAATATTATGATGTTGTTGAATTCCTACTGACAACACTATAACTGTATGGGAGCTTGACTTTATAAGGATATATATTTTGACACTGATGTCTTATGAAAATATTTGATTCTAAGAAAAAAAATTTAAATTAAAATAACAGTGGAGCCCAATCCAAGAAATGGACTTTAACTCACCTATCTCAGTATTTAATAAGGCTGGTAAAACAATACAGAGAATATAAGTTGTGTCTCTGATGAGGCCACATGAGTCAGTCTGTCCGTCCAGCTGTCTATGTATCTTACTACTTTTATATTTCATACATCTGTAATGTGAAAATGCGTCTTCTTTCCTAGTTACTATGCGACTTCTGAAAATTACCCATAAATATACCACAAAGAATTATTTGGCCAATTAAAAAAGTTGGAAATAGCCCAGAGTATATTTTATTTTCACAGTGCATTACAAATAAAATTTAATATTTTTTGATGGAAATATAAAATGGTACAGCCAATATGGGAAGTAATATGACTGTTTCTCAGAAAGTGAAATGTAGAATTACCAGATGACCCAGCAATTCCACTTCTAACTATTTACCCAAAGAAAGTGAAAACATGGTTTCAGATACACGTACACTAATGTTTATAGAAGCAATATTCGCAATAGCCAAAAGGTGGAAACAACCCAAGTGCCCATCTCAACAAGTGAATGGATAAACAAAATGTGGTACCTACACACAGTGGAATGTTATTCAGCCGTAAGAAACAATACTTTCTGAGACAGGCTGCAACATGGAGCAACTTTGAAAACATTATATTCAGTGAAATAAGCAAGCCACATAAGGATACATGTTGCATGAGATTGCTTATAAGAGATGACTAGAGATAGCAAATTTGAAGAGATAGAAAGCAGATTCGCGGTTACTCGGAGAAGGGGGAGTATTTATTTAGGAAAATAAAAAAAAAATTAGAGTTAACATTTTTAAGAAAGAAAAATTATCCAAAACTGTCATAAAAAGGGTAACTGCCTTTCCTTTCATGATCCTTAATTTTCTAGGAGAATATAAAACATATGGAGGGTTATATTAATGGTACGGGAATATTTAGATATTGAGGGTGATCTTGATGTGAGAATGCTCAGGAATGACTATGGTTTGTTAATTTTTTTTGTGGTATGGTAGGAGCATATTGGAAGCAATGAAGTTATTTCAGGGTATTTTTTTTTTTTTTCCTATTCCTTTGTTTTATTTTGTTTGGAAATTTTTTTTTTTGATAAATAAAGTTTATCAAAAAAAACAATTACTGTTTGAAAGTTTAAACAAATGCTCCCCTAAAAATCTTGACTCAAAAAAAGAACTCCAGTTGATAATGTGAACTTCTTGAAAGTAACATGACTGTGAATTCCACCTATGAATGCTTTTATAATAAGACTAAAGCTGTACTCACAAGCTAATGAATAGTTGGCTGGAAAAAGCTAAGAAAAGAATTGTACAAATGGCAGCAAGTAAAAACAGTGAAAGTGCATCTTACAATGGCTGTACAATGATTTGAAAAATGGGAATACTATTTAAAAAATAAATTGAAAAATGTTAGTGAAGGATATAATTTAGAAAAAGAAGGCACATATGCCAATAATTACATACTTTATGAAGAAATGAAAATGTAAGTTTCTAAATTTCATGCAAAAACAGAAACGCAGAATAGACCCAATAACTAGAAAGTCACTAAGAAAATGAACTCTTACTTCCACAAAGGGCTCTGTGGCAAAACCAGGTTACTAGTGAATTCTTCTTTAGGCCACTCAGAAGGCTCATGGTATATAATTTGCTCCCAACCAGAAAAAAGCTGGGAAGTTACTTATCATTCTCTGGTATCAAAATCTGCCAGAGATAGCCAAAAGGAAAATTATGGCTTCCATACAGAGGAGCCCACTTCCTCAACAGGAAATGTAAATATTCAGCCAACTGGATTCAGTCTACTTTGTAGCACAGTCCATCCTAAATGACCACCCTGTATTACATCACAAAGTCTGGAAAATTCTGAATGATGTAAGAAAGCATCAAAACAGAAATAAAAGTGAAATTATTGCAAACAAGAAAATAGTAAGAAGGTATTACAAATTTTATAGATCTTGAAAACCCAAATTCACCAACAATACAATATTCAAATAACATAGTTCAGTCAAGTGGCGAGCTATATGATAAATCCTCAAAGTAATTGCTCTCCCTGATGAGAAGCAGTTAGGAAAATGAGTCCATTTGAAATTAGAAAATGACCAACTAACCATCCAAGAGTAGCCCTAGAGGAAAAAAACAAACAATTAAAGCTTTGCTGGAAAAAGATGATTTGAATAGATACTATGCTCCTCTTTGGGAATCTAATCTTTACAATGATTTTTGTCAGATTTTTACTTTATTATAATCCTTCTCCAAATGTTTTGGGATATTTTGGGGCCCAGAAAAATTATTTCTAAGGGGTTCCTGGTAGAATAAACAGACAGTAATTCCTAAGACATACTTTTTTTTTGGAAAAGAAGAGGTGCAAGGGGCACTTTTCCTAGTGGATAGAGAGCATCTATGAGAAAAGAAATCTCCAAGTTGATATGTTTGCTGAGTGGTAGAAAATAATAAATAAAACATTTTCAAATCTCAGAAACGTCAAGGACTTCATAAGCTTATGAAAAGTTGGAAGAAACCACAATGAAAAACACTGACCAGTTTGGCAACATAATTATGTTATAATTTTTGTTTTTCAAAAAGCAGCATGAAAATCAGAGAACAAATGTAAACCTAGCATAGAGAACATTCCCATTATGTACAAAAATCACTGTTTTTCAGAATGCAAGAGAAGAAAGGCCATCAATATAGAACATTCTCAGAAAAGGATTTTATCTGTCCGTACGCTAGATAAAGGGAGTGTAAGCCACAAGGTTTTCACAATCACACAGTCACACTGTGTAAGCTACATAGTTATACAATCATCTTCAAGAATCAAGGCTTCTGGGTTACAGTTCAACAGTTCCAGGTATTTCCTTCTAGCTATTCTAACAAACTAAAAACCAAAAAGGGTTATCTGTATAGCACATAAGAATGCCCTCCAGAAAGATCTCTCGACTCCATTTGAAATCTCTCAGCCACCGAAACTTTATTTTGTTTCATTTCTCTTCCCCCTTTTGGTTGAGAAGATTTTTTTCTCAATCCCACGATGCCGGGTCCAGGCTTATCCCTGGGAGTCATGTTCCACAATGCTAAGGAGATTTACACTCCTGGGAGTCATGTCCCACATAGTTTACCTGCCCAGTTGGCTTAGAAAGAAAGGGCCACATCTGAGCAACAAAAGAGGTTTTCTGGGGGTGACTCCTAGGCACAATTATAAGTAGGCTTAGCCTCTCCTTTGCAGTAACAAACCTCATAAGGGCAAGCCCCAAGATCGAGGTCTCGGCCTTCTAAATTGGTATCCTCCTATGCTTGTGAGAATATCATTAATTCCCCAGGTGGGGAAATTTAATATTCCCACACTTTCCTCCGGTCCCTCAAGGGGGCTTTGCAAATACATCTGTATTCTCTGCCTAAATTACTCTGGGATGTACTGGGCTTCACACTAGCCTGTAGAAACCAACCAGATTTCACTCCCTATTCAACGTTCCTTATAATTATGTTGTTTGAATAAACTGACCATACAAGTTAAATTATATAGTGTGTTACAAATGATATAGATTTTGCACCTAATAACCATCTCTTTCTTTGGTCTCACACAGAAGTTGAACTTTTAAAACACAATCAATATTGTCCTTTACCCTTTGGCCTGACCTGCCCTAGTCCTTACCAGATCTGCTTTGTTCATATCTCTGAGTCTGAACTCTTTTTCAGCTTTTTAAACAGTTACTCTATGCGCTAATACTGACATTCACAGCTGCCTAACTCTGGCTCTGAGTCTCGGCTGTCACACAGATACCAGAAGTTCCAGGAACCAACCAGGTTATACACAAAGAGCTGAGCATCTCAGAATTTAGAGATAACCATTACAACTCAGGAAAAGATGTAATTGCTGTAAGAGCTTACAATCTAAGAACCTTTACCATAAACCTTCCCCTGATAACCTCTACTCTCAGACTCAATTCTCAGAGTTTGCGCATTATAGTTAGTCCATATTAGTGAGGCGTTATAATTTTGTCTTTTCATTTCTGGTGTACTTCTCTCAAAATGCTGTCCTCGAGATCCATTCACCTTGTTGTGTGTCTCAGAGCTTCATTCCTTCTTGCAGCCGCTCAGTATTCTATTGTGTGCACACACCACAGTTCACCCTTCTGTTCATCAGTCAATGTACCCTTAGTCCACCTCCATCCATTGTAAATCGTGAATACTGCCTCCATAAACACCAGTGTGCAAATGTCCTTTCATGTCCCTGCTCTCTGTTGTTCCGAGTATATACCCAACCCACTGGCTTTTAAATATATCCTGACCCCAACCACTTCTACCCATCCATGCCAAACCCTACCCCAGACCTCACCTCCATCTCCCAGACTACGTGGGAAACTCTGAACTCTACCCTAGTCCTCAACTCCATCTCTGAGACCACGGAGGAAATCTCCTGCCTCCCATACAAGTGTATTCTCCACACTTACACTCCGTCCTGAAATTTGTCTTATCACATACCTGCTCAGGGCCCTTTGCAGAGTCCCCATCTCTCAGAGACAAGCTGGAGCCCTCCAGGGGAACACTGTCTGCTCCCCTTCATCTACTCCTCCCCCTCTCCTGCCTGCATGACTCCAGCCCTTTCTGGAATACTCCAGGAGTGCTGCCATCTTCACGCTGACCCTTATTGCATTGCTCTAATACCCAATGAGAATCCCCCCATCACCCTCCACTCCCCCTCCCAGCTGTGTGTTTTCCTCAACAAGCCCACCATTGCCAGACATGTTCCCATGCTCTTAGGGTGGGTGTTGTCTCGACCGTTGAACCAAAGCTCTTCAGACCAAGAACTTTACCACTGTTGTCCACTTCCATTTCCCCAGGTGGCCCATATTATGAATGAATGAATGAATGAAAAAGAAATGCAGATTCCAAATGACAGGTGGATAAATTTGAAACAATCAGAAATACAAGTGAGATGCTAATTTGTCCCTATGAAAGGCATTGTCGATTTCTGGCCTCAGGAGCTATACCCAAGACTCTTGTTTGTGCTTTCAGCATTGTATGTTGTTTGGATAAACGTATCATCTTGGCAGCATATTTTCAGAGCCTGCAAAAGGTGACAGCAGGGGCTGAGCAAGTTACTGGCGAGTGTCCTTTCCCAGACTCATCAAGACTCAGGCTGACCCACCTTGTTATATTCATGCATCTAGAACCTTTAGGAGCTGACGAGGGACAAAAACGCAAATATTGAAACACAACTTCCCTAGGCACCATGCCTGACCTATCGTGAGGTTTAGTTCTTATAAAAATGTGCCATGCATTTTAAACCTTACTCTGATTTTTTTTTTCTCCTTCTGTAGTTTTCCCCCCACAACCCGAGCGAGTTGCTATAGTGACTGGAGGGACAGACGGAATTGGCTATTCCACCGCGAAGCATCTTGCAAGACTCGGCATGCATGTTATCATAGGTGACACTTTTTATGGTTAATTCTATTTCACAGCTGATGGGGAATACTCAGTCGCTCATTGATACTGATTTACATACACACAAAATAGCCAAGTGTGTAAAGCTGTCAGGATTAATATTCAAAAGCTGCGGAGGAGAGGAAATTGTAATACTCTTAGTGGCTTGAATATATGTTCTGGTTTAATATTGATCAGATAATTTTTCCGTGGGGCTCTCTGAAAAGAAATGAATCTGCACAAGTTGTTAGGGTATTTGACTCCTTTGCAGCTATGCTGTATAGATACTCTCTGTTTGATTTCCATTCTTCTTGTTATTTCCCTTTTGACAATCTCTTTAATGGCTGAACTTGGTTCCTAACTTTGTCTAGGAAGGTCTGCTCTTTAGCTGGGAAAGTGGGGTCATTCAAAGCAACCCATTTTACTATTGTAATTAATTATCACTAATATTCCCAGGCATGTCTGATATTGTATCTGTGGAGCTTCCTTTCTTCTTTAGCATCCCTTTGATTGCCTATCCTCTGCCTCTGAGATCTGAGTAAATCAGAGATTCGATGTGGGGCTGGCAGAGGGGCTCCAAGACTTAGGTGTGATCATGAGATGGTAATGGATTCCAACCTCCCTTTTTTTACTTCTTCTGGTGGTGGGTTTCTGCTGTGTCATTAAAGGCCTTTCCAGAACTCTACATGACCTGGCTTCTTCTGACATTTGGGAAGACTTGATCAAAAAAATGTCAGCTCTCAAGCAGGGGGGCAAGACCTCCTCTCTGAGGGCTAGCTGGACCTGAGCTAGTGACTTAAGATTTTGGTGGAGCAGGAGGAGCAGAACTCTCCAGGCTGAGCAAAGAAGGGTGACCTGACTTCTAGTACCAGTTATCCTGGGCCCTGTGACACTTTAGGTGCATCAGCCTTCTTCGTATTCTTAATTCTCAGAGAAACTGGACAATGTTGAAATATAAAATAATGCCAAATGCCGTTTTTTCTGTGGTTTGTGCCTCAGTTGTGTGGTTTAGGTAATGATGAGGTCTAGTTGGGTTGAGTAATGATGAGGTCTGGTTGGGCTGGGTGATGATGAGGTAGAGTTGGGCTGGGGGATGATGAGGACTAGTTGTGTTGAGTGATGATGAAGTTAGTTGGGCTGGGTGATAATGAGGTCCAGTCAGGCCAAGTAGTGATGAGGTTGAGTTGTGGTGGGTGATGATGAGGTTAGTTGAGCTGGGTAATGATGAGGTCTAGTTTGGCCAAGTGGTGATGAGGTAGAGTTGGGCTGGGGGATGATGAGGTCTAGTTGTGTTGGGTGATGATGAGATTAGTTGGGCTGGGTGATGATGAGGTCCAGTTGTGCTGAATGGTGATGAAGTCTGGTTGGGTTAGGTGATGATGAGGTCTAGTTGGGCTGGGTAATAGTGAGATTAGTTGGATTGGGTGATGGTGAAGTTAGTTGGGTTAGGTGATGATGAGGCCTAGTTGAGCTGGATGATGATGATGATGTTAGTTGGGCTGGGTGATATGAGTTTAGTTGGGCTGGGTGATAATGAGGTCTAGTTATGTTGGGTGATGATGAGGTTAGTTGTGCTGGGTGATAATGAGGTCTAGTTGGGCCAAGTAGTGATGCAGTTGAGTTGTGCTGGGTGATGATGAGGTCTAGTTGGGCTGGGTAATGATGAGTTCTAGTTTGGCCAAGTGGTGATGAGGTAGAGTTAGGCTGGGGGATGATGAGGTCTGGTTGTGTTGGGTGATGATGAGATTAGTTGGGCTGGGTGATGATGAGGTTGAGTTGGGCTGGGTGATGATGAGGTTAATTGGGCTGGGTGATGATGAGGTCTAGTTGGGCCGAGTAGTGATGAGGTTGAGTTATGCTGGGTGATGATGAGGTCTAGTTGGGCTGGGTGATAATGAGGTTAGTTGGGCTGGGTGATGTTCAGGTCTAGTTGGGTTAGTTGATCATGAGGTTAGTTGGGCTGGGTGATATGAGGTCTGGTTGGGCTGGGTGATGATGAGGCCTGGTTGGATTAGTTGATGATGAGGTTAGTTGGCTGGGTGATGATGAGGTCTGGTTGGGCTGGGTGATGCTGAGGTCTAGTTGAGCCGGGTCATGATAAGGTCTAGTGGTGTTAGGTCATGACGAGGTCTACTTGAGTGAAGTAGGTGTACTGCAGGCAGAATTCAATAAAAGCATGCACTTAAGCTTGGGCGACACGTGCATGCAAGGCTGAAACTTTAGGTGGCATTTTCTCATTTAGATGTTGTTGGCCCATGATCGGGAGCAGTGCATGTCAGGATCAAACGTGTCTCCTTGAGATAAAGAGAAAGCAAACACCACATCCTCACTATACCTTTGTCTTGTTTCTAGCACACTTTCTAATGCCTGTGTTCAACTTTCACTATTGGTTACAGTTTTGACCTTCCCAGGCAGTTCACTCAAGCATGGAATCTTATCTCCCCAGTGTGACTTTGAGGGGATAATTAGATAGATTCTGAGAGAGCCAATCTTTCATTTTCCATGACAATTTGATTCATCGTTGCTTAATGAATAATTATGGTTGGGAACTTAATGCATTTTTATATTAAATACAAAATAAGAGATGGGTATATTCCACATCCAATTTCTTATTTTTAAAGCTATTAATATTTAAAGAATAATCCATTATTGCTAAAGAATTGAGATTAAAACCTGAGTTCAACCAAAGCAGATTAATGTTAACTATGACTACATCAATTATTCAATTCCTATCTTTTAACGATATTTTAGTTCTTATTGTTTCAAAATATTATTTTTGGAGGGTTCATTCTTTCTTCATAATTGTTAGTGACTGTCATCTAAGGTTTGGAACATGAATTGGCAAACTTTTTCTCTTATAGACCAGATAGTAAATATTTTTAGCTTTGCAGGCCATATGGTTTCTATTAGGACTTCTGAACTCTGTCCATGTCACCCCCAAACAGCTGTACCCCAAATAAAAGCCAATGGGTGTTATTGTGTTCTAGTAAAGCTATGTTAAAAAGAGGTAGCAGGTCCAATTTGTCCCAGGCACCATAGTTTGCAGTCACCTGGTTTAGACTCTTAATCATCATCTATCTTCCTTCCTTCCTTCCTTCCTTGTTTCCTTCTTCCCTCCCTCCCTCCCTTCCTACCTTCCTTCCCTCCCTCCCTTCCCTCCTTCCTTCCTTCCTTCCTCCTTCCTTCCCTCCTTCCTTCCCTCCCTCCCTCCTTTCCTTCCTTCCTTCCTTCCTTCCTCCCTCCCTCCCTGCCTCCCTCCCTTCCCTCTTTCCTTCCTTCTCCCTTCCTTCCTTCCTTGTGTTTTCAAACAAGCAGAAATTATATTTCTTCTTTTGGATCCTTAAAATACAGGAAGAGAACCTGTATCTCTGAAGTTTTCTTGAATTGCACCTGCTATTAAAAATGACTCGTTGCCCCTTAAACTTTGTATTATTGATCACTGGGAAGTGCGCACATGTAAGATTTCACTCCCTGAACGCCAAGGAAGCAGCACTCTTCTGTCCTGGCACACGGGGGCTTCTCGGTGATGGTGGGAGTGAGCCTGGGCCTCTGAGGACCCTCCCTTCAGCTCTAGGAGGCAGCTGTGGAAGGCAACCTCTGTCAAGGAAAGTGGCATCGTGTGTCCTCAGCGGGGAGTGCACGGAGACCTGGGCCCACACCACTTTCCTTGTCCCCAGGGCTTGGCCGTGCCTTGTGTGCATTCCCAAAGTCTCATGTCCAGACTTGACTGCGGAATGTGAAGAGAGAGCTGCTCATCAGAGGGTGAGTTCTCTCATGATGATTGGTATTATGTGCCAGTTTAGCCAGGCTGTGGTGTCCAGTTGTTTGATCACACGCTAGTCAAGGCATTTCTGTGGAGATATTTTGTAGATGGGATGAGCACCAACAATCCGTTGGCTTTGTGTAAAGGAGGTGACCCTCCGTAATGTGGGTGGGCCTCACCCAATCAGGTGAAGGACATTGTGCAAAAACTGAGGGTCTCAGAAGAAAGAAGAGGAGGAGGAGGGGGAGGAAGAGGAGGACAAGGAGGAGGAGGAGGAGATGGAGGATGAGGAGGAGAAGGAGAAGAAATAATTCTGCTTCAAGACTACACTCTCCACGCCTCTCTGAGTTTCCACTTGCTGGTCTCCCCAGCAGATTTTGGACCCAAGATTTCAAAATCACTCTTACTGGAATGTGTCTGCTCCGTGGAATTTGGACTTGCCTGTCCCCCACAATTGTTGGAGCCAGTTCCGTAAAATATATCACCATCTATCTGTCTAGTTATATCCTATCTATTTACTCTATCATCTGTAGCTATCTATCAACTATCTGTCATCTATCATCTATCTATTATCTATCTATCTATCTATCTGTCTATCTGTCTCTGTCATCTACCATCTATCTATATCTATCTACTTATCCATATCTATATATCTATCATCTATCTTTCTATTATGTATGTATGTATGTGTCTATCTATCTATCAACTATCTATCATCTATCATCTATCTATCATCTATCTATCTATCTTTCTCTGTCATCTACCATCTATCTATATCTACTTATCCATGTCTATATATCTATCATGTATCTTTCTATTATGTATGTATGTATCTATTTATCTATCAACTATCTATCATCTATCTATCTATCATCTATCTGTCTATCTTTCTCTGTCATCTATCTACCATCTATCTATATCTATCTACTTATCCATATCTATGTATCTATCATCTATCTTACTATTATGTATGTATGTATATATCTATTTATCTATCATCTATCCACCTATCTATCATCTGTCTATCCATCTATCAGTCTTCTATCATCTATCATCTATTTATATCTATCTACCATCTATCTATATCTGTTTATCTGTAACTATGTATCTATCTGTTATGTATCTTCCTATCTATCTATCTATCAATCATCTATCTATTCACACACATTTGCATCCCGTTAATTCTGTTTCTCTAGAAAAGCCTGACTGGTACATCCCCCCTGTTCAGTGCTCAGTTTTGTCCTTAGCAGGACCCTGGGCCTTCATTCTCACTTTATCCCACCTCCATCATGCCACCCCTCCATAGCAAGAGGGCTGACGCTAGGAGGCAGTCCAGCCACACATTGCCATTTAATTGTTAAGAAGTGCATGGGAGGAAGATGAAAAACTCTGAAAAAAAAAAAAAAAGAAGTGCATGGGATTTCAGAAATAAGCACATAAATATACATGGCCCCAACATAAAAATCATCTTGACTGCAGAGTTCCTTTAATTTTTGTCTTTGATGCCTAGAATTGCAGTATTAGAAACAGAAAACAAGATTTCCATCTCTCCCTTACACATCTGCCCCCGCCCCCTGCCCCAAGGCAAGCAGATCCTCAAAACAAAAATCCAATAACTGCGTAATGTTCTGTTTCTTCAAAAGAACTGGAGGTGCAAATTATGCTTGCAGCCTCATCTTCTTGATTTCTGTACCTTTGAACTTCTTCAGAGAAGTGACAATTTATATATTCCTTTTGGTCATCCCCAAAGGAAGGGCTTTGCAATATTTATCTTAGATGTCTCCAACTGCAGCCCATGACATTTCCAATTTCATAATGTTCACTGACTCTACTATCATATTTTTTAGCTCCTTGCTGAAATTGCTTAGAAATTTTTTTTTGGTAGGAGCAGTCTGAAAATTAAGCAATGATACAGAATAAATAATGCAGGATAAACAACGCGGAATAAAATAGCAGGGTCTATTGCTTGTTAGTTGGAATATGTCATTTAAAGGAAATATATTCAGACAACATTTGGAATTGCCTATGAGCAGGGTTGCTTGGCGATTATCTGTTCACTCCGCCATGACTCACAGCAGCAGGGAATTTCGGGTTTGGGTCACCCTGGAAGGAGCCTGGGAAGCTGCTTTGTGGCCAGGTGTGCACGAGTTTTCAGCCGTTGGAAAATCTGCCTTTCCCTGAGCATCTTTCCTGTAAGAAGCGGTCCCGTCAGGCTCACCTTAAAACGAGGTATCTTTGGTCAAATACGTTTGCAGAAAACGATGAAGACAGCATTCAAACTCTGGCCTCACCTCCAGCGCATATTCAATAATGAAGACATGAAAGAAATCCTATGAGCGTCATTGAACTGCAGATTCCCTAGTCTTTTCTACACGAAACATCCCTCTTACACAAAGCACTTGCACACGTGCTTCAAAACTAGCATTCCTGAGCCTCACTTTGAGATTCTTCATAACAGCACCGATGATGGAATAGGAGATTCTGAAAACAGCGATGGGACATTCCGTGATAATTTGTATAGAACAGTTTGTCCATTAATGGAGGGGTATGCCTACACTAAAAGTTTTCTGGACAGTTCTATTTCGAGTCTGGTGTTTCTGTGAACATTTTTACGTTGCTATTCTCGGCTTTCCCATCTTGATTGGACCCAGGTGCTTCTCATGTGTGTAATTATTTGAATGTAAAATGTCAGATTAACTTCATGCCTTTTGTCAGTTCAGGATAAAGAAAATGCATCTTAAATGGATCAGTTGAATCAGCTAAAATTGATCTGATAATTAAATGCTGTTCGAAAATGTGAAGCATAAAGAGCACATTTCAGGATTGCATTTTCCCTCTCAAGAAAATGTTTTTTTTTTTTCCTTTGGGTTTAATAGTTTCTGGATGTTCTGGTTTGTTAAAGCTGCCAGAATGCAACATGCCAGAAATGGATTGGCTTTATAAAGGGGGTTTATTAGTTCACAAATTTATAGTTCTAAGGCCATTAAGTGTCCAAACGAAGGCATCAACGTGAGGACACCTTCACTGAAGAAAGGCTGATGGCGTCCAGAACTCCTCTGTCAGCTGGGAAGGCACGTGGCTGGCGTCTGCTGGTCCTTTGCTCCTGGGTTGTGTTTCAAAATGGCTTTCTCCAAAATGTCTCTGGGCTTCTGTCTCTCTTAGCTTCTCTCTCTCAGCCTCTGTGCATCCTTGCTTGTTCTCCCAGGGCATTTCTCTCTAAACATCAGGTTGTCCTCTCTTAGCTTCTCCAGGGCAAACTCTGGGCTTCATCTCTTAGCTTAGCATCTCCAAACGTCCTTCTGTCTGCATCTCCAAACTTCTTCAGCTGTCAGCATCTGTGTTGGCTCTTGAGCTCTCTTAAGGACTCCAGTGATGTAATTAAGACCCACCGTGAATGGGCGGAGTCACACCTCCATGGAAATAATCTAATCAAAGGTGTCACCCACAGTTGGGTGAGTCACATCTCCATGGAAACAACCTAATCAAAAATCCCACCCATAATAGGCCTGCCCCCACAAGATTGGATTAAAAGAACGTGGCTTTTGTGGGGGACATAATAGATTCAAACCAGCGCACTGGATGACCTTCCCAGTAATTTCACTTTTCCTTTTCCTTTTAGCTGGAAATAATGATGGCAAAGCCCAAGAAGTTCTAAGAAAAATAAAGGAGGAGACGCTCAACGACAAAGGTACTGCTCCAGAGTAAAATGGCGCCGTTTCTTAGAAGACGTGGTTTGAGTTGGTGTTCATGGCTGAGCTGTGGGTTAGGAAGGGAGGGTGGATGGTGAACTTATTTCCAGTGGCATTTGGGGGAAACGCCTCTGCTTTTTTGTGCTTTTCTCTTGGGATTTTCTGATCCTCAGTGCAGCGAAGGAAATGGCCATGGGGACGTTAAGAGAGTGGCTTAGTTTGGCCTCCACTGGGGTGGGCTGGGAGCCCACAGTCCTCATGAAACGAGTGTTTGGACCCGATTTCATTCCTCGCTAATCCCCAGGACCCAGCAGGGACCGTGGTTTGTGCACACGGCCGGGGAACCAGCTGGTTGGAGGCTCTTGACTTAAGATACTTCAAACAGGAATATGTTCGACTGTAAGATTTTCAGATGGGTCACCGAGCAAATCCCACAGAGCTGCCCCTGCTAATTCCTTTTAAGAAACATACACAAGTCGCGTTGATACTTTTCCTGACCCCAGATGCTCTTAGATGCTTCCTGAACAATGCTTGGATGTGGAGCCTTTTGTTGCAAGAAAGGAAATGCATGCACCTGCTGTTGGAACCCCTTGGATCCAAGAGGGTGTTTTGAGAGCATCCCAGAAGCAAGGCAGATCTCATCTCTGTGCTCGTTTACTTGGGTTCCTTCTAATTTATCCACAAAAGGGAATTAAAGACACGAGAGCCGAGTGCTCTTGGTGGTTGCCCTGTGATTCTCCACCAACGTCATGCTAAGTGACGTGTCAGTCCTCTGTCAAAGGCTGGAAAACACTGGAACTGAGCTCTCCGGAACTACCTGTGCTGTAGAATCCCTTCTGTCTTGGGAATGAGCTCCTAGGGCCCCCCCCCCTCCCCAATGAGCTTTATGTGCAGGACTAAGCCATGCTGAATGGGGGTGTGTTTAATCCCCTTTATTACCTGCCTCCAGTTGCAACAGCCAATCACCCACCCACCCCCGCCTCATTTGCAGTGGTTTAAGGGGACAGGGGTTTCTGCACCTCCAATACAGCGATTCTCCAGGTGGGGTCCAGAATCCCAGAATCCCCTGGGAGCAGGTTAGAAATGCAATTCCCAGGCCTCACTCGGGACCCGAGCATTGGAATCCCTCAGTGGTGGCTGAATTAGCAAGCTCCCTACCCCCAAGATACCCACCCACACTCCAGTTTAAGAATCGTGCCATAATAAATACATTCATCCAGCATTTCTGGAGCTCAGGAGAATGCTCATGGAAATTGATAAATCTCCTGCTCCTTTTTCATGTCTTTTGAAAAACATCTGAATGGATTAAAAAAAAAGAGATAGTTGAGAAGATAACTCAGAAAAACTTACTTTCGTTAGAAACCTAATGAAGAAGAGAGCAAAGGATTGTTTTGGGCTGTGTTACAAATCTTAGGCTGTAATATCCCTGATGTGTTGGCGGAAAGGACATTCTCCAGATGCTTTTTTCATTTCTTTCGTTCTGCATGTGGAGTTTTAGGTTTGGGTGTGGGAAACCGTCGGATTGAAGGGAAAGAACTCAGACCGGCTGTAGATGTGGTATAAGATGGGGAGGGCAGTGAGGACAAAGAGTAAGTCCAGTCCCCTAAGAGAAGCGTCCCTTATGGGGAGCAGCTCGCCGTCTCCTAGGAGCTGGGGGCACGTCCAATACTTGGCCTCTGCTTTCCTTTCTGTCAAGTGACATGAAGGAGAGCTGTGAAGTCAACTCCTGGGGGAGCTGCCCGTTGACCATGGGCTCGGAGATTTGGGCAGGAACCTCGCCTGGCTGGGGGCTCTCCTTGGCTGCCCCTTCCCGTTTCCTGGCTCCACATGCAAGCAGGCCTGTGCGTTCTTGGCGAGAGGAGGCCGAGCCCCAGCTGTTTGGCACCAAAGCCAGCATCAGTGGGGTCACTCCCATGGGGTTGAGGAGCAGGCCCTGGCTGTGCCAACCCAGGTATTTGGTTCATGCAGGAGATGAGGCCTGGAATTCTGTCCCCTGTGTACCCCCAGCTTGTACGATCACATCTGAGCTCCCCGCTGCTTGGGTGTCGGTGGACAAACCCGAGTAGTGCTGGCTTCCCCATGGCCGAATCTACATCCAGGCCCGGGAACTCCCCGGAGTGGGTGTCCCAGCTACCCCAGAGCCCACCCCCTGTGTGGTGGGACCCACTGCCCGTGGGCTCGGCATTGGCCGACAGCTCCTTCATGTTGCAAGCAAGGGGAGCTGGCATCTCCTTGTTGGGCAGGGGGCCCCTGGCAACCCACCCTTCCCCTAGATTCATGTCCCCCAAACACGGCCAGTCTCCAGAGCCTAGTTTCCACACCTGCTGTAGCCTCCAGTCTGCCCCCCAAAATCCCAGTTACTCAACTCAGCACAGGGCCATGGGCAGCCCACTGTGTTTCCCACTTATTTGTGTCCCTTGATTCCTGCATTGCATAATGCTAGCTGCGTGGTCCTTTTATTTTTTGTTAAACAGGTAAGCACACATCCCAACAACATTACCAAAGAATGCAATTACTGAGGATTATTTATTTCAAATGCCTAACACCTCCCTGGGCTGCTTTATTTTCCTCTTTCTCCTTATCTGTGCTTAATCTTTTTTTTTTTTTTTTTTTTTTTTCCTTAGCTCTTGGTTTAATCTCTCTCTCTCCACTTTATGGCATCTTCCACCTTTGAAGTCACAGTCAATTGAGATCATTTCTCGGTACATGCATGCAAACCGACAACTAATTCCACTCTCAGGGTTCTATATTTGTGTGTGTTGTCAGAACGAGGCCATTGGGCTGATTTCCCAACCGGGGGATTTTCCAGGGATGAGTTTTAATACCTTTTCGTCACTTATTCATTGTGCTAAGCCTTTTATTGGTCTTGAGTAATTCTAGGCTGGCGAAAGCTTTCTCATTTCGGAAAACAAGTCATCTTGTTAATTTCCCCAAAGCCAACCAACCGAACAGAAAACAACCCAACAACAAAGCAACAAAAAGGCGTGATATGAGAATAATGTTCTAATAAACCAAAATGGGAAGAGATAATGATTTAAATATTCTTAAAAGTACAAAAAGGAGGTAATTTTTTTTTTTTTTTGCAAAGTTCATCATAGACTTGTACAAGCCTTAAATACCCTCCCTCTCTAAATTGTAAATGTTAACAACTTGGAAAGGTGTTGTGCATCCCCTTCTTTAAGAAGTAAAATTGAGTCCATTTCTCCATGACACTGTTGTATAATTTGCACCATTAAGAGTTTCTTCATGTCTAATCTAGATCTTTCCTATCGTCCTTTTGCCAGTTGTATCTCGTACCATCTTTATTGCAAAGAGGGCCTAGGTCTTTCACTAATGTGCATTTATCCCGTTCTTAACGCCGGTTTTCTTTTATTGAAAGAAAACAGAGCTCGAGTCTTCATAAGTGTGTTCGTCGTCACGGAAGTCAATTTTTATTTGCTAGGCATTTTTTACCTTGGAAAGACCTCTCTGTGAATCTCAGTTTTCAGGTTATACAATGAAATGTAAAATACTTAAATTTGTCATGCAAACAAAATACTGCAGTCATGCGTCTTTGCTGATTATGAAGCGGGAAAATGTACTCTGTATAAGAGTCAGGGGAAAACAACCCTTGTCCTCACCCAAAGGATCAACTCTTGTCCTCACCCAAGAATGTTCTCTGCTCTGCTTTCTGTGTGCCTCTGAAGCGGGCTGTCATTTCTCTTTGGAAACATCCATTCTCCCCATCTACCAGCCCCTCTCAAATTACAGCTTCTTGAGGGCAGTAGTGGGTAACAAGTAAATTTCCTTCCGTGCCTGACTGCTATATAGTCACAGATTTTGTCTGTGATATACACATAGATGCTTTGGATTGGCATCTACTAGTCTTTATCAACAAAGAGTAAGATTCATATCTTAAATGTAGACCAATCCTGATGCAGGTAGATGCCTAAGATTTTCTTTCTACTTGTAGGCTCTGTCCTTATGGAACCTGGTGAACTTGGAAAACCTATAATTTGAGTGTTGATTGTGGGGTGTTCTTGAGCATTAATTTCTGTAATGAACTTGGCACCCTGATTTATTGCTCAACAATGAATGCTATGTATTCCCAAGGGAAGTTTTAACAATATTCTGGATGTTTAGTTAGGTCTGGTATATTTTCAAGGACTGTCTTCTTCATTTAATAGTAAATAGCCCTCGTTGACTGTTTCATTTTTCATATTACAGTTCTTTTTTTAATTCATTTTTGCTTTAGTATCTTGATCGAACCCGTAATTAGAAATGCAAACATAGGTGATAGACAGACATTATTTCCTATGAGTAATTTTTTTTCAATAATGATCATCCCTGTGGGTGTGAAATAGTATTTCATTGTGGTTTGAATTTTCATTTCCTTAATGAACTAATGTCGTTGAACAACTTTTCATGTGCTTACTCCATTTGTATATCCTCTTTGGGGAAATGTCTATTCGAGTCCTTTGCCCATTTGTTTTCAAAAAATTATTGCAATTTTTTATAATCACATTTTATTATAAAAATATAATAAAATTTGCCATTTTAACCACTTTGAGTGTATCACTTTTCAGTGGCATTAATTACCTTTACAATATTGTGCAACCATCACTGTCATCCATCACCAAAACTTTTTTGGCAGCTCTGCACTCTTTAAGCATTAACATCCCTTCCCCACTGCTTGAGCCCCCAGTAAACTATAACCTACAATCTGTATTTAGAATTTCCTTATTCTAGATATTTCATGTAAGTGGAATCATACAATATGTATCATTCGTGTGGGCATTTCTTGGCTTACAAGGTCACTGTGTCTTTCTGAGGGACAGGGAGAAATAATGTGGCACTTTGTGAATATTTAATTTGCAAT
The DNA here is from genome assembly GCF_015220235.1 of Choloepus didactylus. NCBI lineage: Eukaryota > Metazoa > Chordata > Mammalia > Pilosa > Megalonychidae > Choloepus > Choloepus didactylus. The sequence continues at coordinate 1,262,997 of NW_023637621.1, read as the reverse complement.
TACAGCGCTCGCTGTGTTCCGTATATTAAGGGCTCTTCATTTCACAGGGCTGTTGATTAATTTTAACCTTTTGAAGCACTCAGTGATCTCTTTGGGAGCCAATCTATAAATACTTAAATGAATTTTTAAAATCCACAAGGAAGAGTTTTTATTCTCATATTTCCTGCAAAATTCTTCTTCCTGGACCTGTAATTTACTTGATATTTTCACTGTCCACAAAATTGTCAGTGATTGTGTTCTCCTGGCTTGCCTTGTTGCTTTCCCTTCGTTAGTGGAGATGCAGTCATCACAGGGGAAATTCATTTTGATCAGTTCTTTTGAGTAAATCACAAGTTGTCTGTGATTTTTAGCTAGGTAATTAGATATCACCCACATATTCTCTAAAAAATGTTTCTGAAATTTTATTTTCATAATATTTTTCCCCTTGGGGGAAATAAAGTAAACTTTAGTTGCTATTGAAATAAACTTGTAGTAAGGAAGTTTTTTTTTTTTTTTTTCAGTAAGATTCCAATTATTGTGTGAGAGTCTTCTCGTTCCCCATAAAAGATCAATGTTTCTCTGACATGTCTGGGATGATTTCATGTGGATCAGTGGCTTGATTGGCACAGGCTTTTTCCCACCCCTATCTTACAAGACCCTGCAGTTCTCTCCTCCGGGTTCTCAGCTCTGGTGTGGCACATGATTTTTAGTGTGGGAAACTCTCCTCTCTAGCAAGTTACAAATCTGTTAGATTCCACTTGAAACTCTTATAGCCAAGAGAGACTCAATAAGGTGACATTATGCCTTGTAGAGAAGCATTCACATTTTCATGCCTTTATTTAAAAGGTTTTCCTTGTGCAGCAAAATCTGACTCCCTCCAGAGAGTGGGGTTTGAGAATTTCCATGTTCCCAAGTGTTTTGTGGGTCACGAAGGGCCCGGTCCTCTTGAGATTCCAACTTTCCTCGTTCCTTCCCATACATCTAAACTTCCATCTGGTATCATTTAACTTCTACCGAAGAACTTCCTTTAGCATTTCTTTAACTGAGAGTCTGCTAGAAGCAGATTCCCGCAACTTTCATGTTCCTGAAAATGTTATTTTGCCTTCATTTTTTTGAAATCTGCTTTCACTGGAAATAGAATTCTGGGTTGAAAGAAAGCAACCCCCCCCCCCCCCACCTCCAGGACTTGAAACTTGTTCTTCCATTGACTTCTGGCTTCGACTATTTTGAACAAATCAGCTATCATTTTTATCAGTCTTTCCTGAATATAATGTGGGTTCGGTGTTTTTTTTTTTTGTTTTTCTTTTTTTTTTTCCATTTCATGTTTTTAAAATGTTTTAAAGTTTTTTGTTTTCGGAAGTTTGATAATGTACCTATGTGTATATTCTACTCCCACCCCTGCACCCCATGTTTATCCTACTTTGGGATTATCTGGAGGTTGATGTTTTTGACCAAATTTGGATAATTTTCACCCATTATTTCTTCAAGTTTTTTCTTGCTCTTTCCATCTTCTCTTTCTGCCACTGCAATTAATTACATGTATGATTGTAAATGTCTCACATTTCATTCAGCCCCTATTCATTTTTTTTTTCAACTTTGCTTCACTTGGATGATTTCTTTTGAACTTTCTCCAGTTCACCAAATCTTTCTTCTGTTGTGTCCAAAATGCTTTTCATACCATTCAAGGAATTTTTGTTTTCAGCAATTTTACTCTTCCATTTTAGAATATTCATCTCTTCACCTATTACATCCATCTTTTCTTGTAGACTCTTTAATTTGTCTGTTATTTTAAAGTCTTTGCTAATTCCAACTGCTGTGTCTTCTTTTGGTTTCTTTCCATTGACTTTTTTTCCCCACTCTTGGCTACCAGTTACATATTTCAGTTTCTTCACATGTTTAGTCATTTTTGTCATGCACTAGACATTGTGATAACAGGTTGCAGAGACTTTGAATTCTGTTGTGTTTCTCTGAATTATGCTGAAGTTTTCTAGGAGGCAATGATATTCCTTGCACATTACGTTGACCTCGTGGAAGCTTGGCTTTTGTTCCAGATGTGGTGAATTTATTACAGGATCACTCCTGGGCCTCATTTTAAGACAAGGCCCTTTTCCTGAGGCATACCCCATCTTGAGAGTCAAGTGAGAATCCAAGACGTCAACCAAAGTTGCAGTTCCAACTTTGCAAGACTCAAATGTCATCCTGTTTCCCCAGCACTGGGCAGATGCTGAAATTTGCTTGTCCAGCACATTCAACCTTCCAGCAGTATTTTTTTTGTCTGTGTTCTGCTTGGAATCCCTTGTGCCTGTACAGTTCAGTAATCAGCCAAGGGTTCAAAGGGCATTTATATTCAGATTTTGGGGCTCCTCCCTTGCAGCCCCTTTTTTGAGATTTTACCCCACCACTCCAGTTGCCCTTGTCATCCCAAACTCTGACCTTTGACTCCTCAGCTCATGTCTCTGGCCCTTTCTGCTTGGGTTCTACTCCCACATGTCTTGCAAGCTGCTAAATGCCTTAGGGGAAAAGCCAGATACCTCGGGACTCTCGTTGGCAAACTAGGACATGTCGTTGCTCTCTGATAACCTACTGATGTTGAGAAAAGAAACCAGTAAACCACTTTGGGTTAGAAACAGTGATATTTATAAGAATAGCTAACCCTTGTGTTGCTATGTACCAGGTAAAGTTTTAAATTCTTTACATGCATTTACTCATTCCTTCCTCCCTGATGAGTTAGATAGTATCATTATCTCCGTTTTATAGTGGAGGAATCTGGGGCACAGAGAATTTAAAGAAGGTGCCCAGCATTATGCAATTATTAAGTAGTGAAATTGGAATTTGAACTCAAAACCCAGATATAGACAAGCCCCTGGAGACGAGAAGGAGCCAGAGAAAGGGAACGAGAAAGGAGTGGCAAGGAGAAAAAGGCTCAAGCATCTTGGCAGCCAGGAGACACGGCAGGTGTTAATGGCCCTGGGTGTTTCAGCAGCTTGGACTTTGGTTTTTGGTCCTGGTACTGGTGTAGCCAGTCCTGTCTCCTGGACATCTGCAGGTGAGTGCGTGTTTGCCAGGACACGGATGGCATTCCATGTCTCGGGCAACATGACATGATGGAAGCAAGAAAGCCAAGTGCTGTGTTTACCCTTTCTTCTTCATTCGGTAATGGGACAAAGAGTTAGAGGGGAGCCCATCTTCCCCTAAGACATCTGAGAATTCCCCAAGAGCTGGGGAGAGCAGTAGGGCTTCTTAGTCTAGGGGAAATGTGTGTAGCTTTCAAATCCTAAGGAGACGCTTGGCCCTGGCTCTCCCCTTGTTTCAAGTACATGTCCATTAAGGAGCATGGAATCTTGCTCTTTCTGCTGCATTGCATCCTGCTTTCCCTCATTTTGTCTAATTATCTTCGTGGTTAATAAATAGAAGTCATTATTTATTTGGGTGCATTCTCTGCCATTGGTTGACTATACCAAACTTACCTAAATGCTCATTGATGGGAAGCACTGTCAGTGCTTGGTGCAGCAGTCTTTGCATCTTCGAATGCATGCCCATTTCCCGCCTCTGCAGGTATATTCTGAAAAGTGGAAACATTGAGTTCAAAGAATATGCTTTTAAAAGGTATTCAGTACTCAGACACCCAGGGAAGTGAATCTCCCTGGCAACGTGGAATATGACTCCCAGGGAGGAATGTAGACCTGGCACCGTGGGACGGAGAACATCTTCTTGACCAAAAGGGGGATGTGAAAGGAAATGAAATAAGCTTCAGTGGCAGAGAGATTCCAAAAGGAGCCGAGAGGTCACTCTGGTGGGCACTCTTATGCACACTTTAGACAACCCTTTTTAGGTTCTAAAGAATTGGGGTAGCTGGTGGTGGATACCTGAAACTATCAAACTACAACCCAGAACCCATGAATCTCGAAGACAGTTGTATAAAAATGTAGCTTATGAGGGGTGACAATGGGATTGGGAAAGCCATAAGGACCAAACACCACTTTGTCTAGTTTATGGATGGATGTGTAGAAAAGTAGGGGAGGGAAACAGACAGACAAAGGTACCCAGTGTTCTTTTTTACTTCAATTGCTCTTTTTCACTCTAATTATTATTCTTGTTATTTTTGTGTGTGTGCTAATGAAGGTGTCAGGGATTGATTTAGGTGATGAATGTACAACTATGTAATGGTACTGTAAACAATCGAAAGTACAATTTGTTTTGTATGACTGCGTGGTATGTGAATATATCTCAATAAAATGATGATTTAAAAAAAAAAAAAAAAAAAAAAAAAAAAAAGGTATTCAGTACATATGGGCAAACTGCTGTGGACTGTGCCTCCACCATTCATATATGGGTGGCCCCATTTCCCGTCTCCCCCGCTATGGGATTTCCTCGTTGAACTGTTAACTCAGGTTGTAATTAGGCCACTTTTTCTGCTTCGGAAACCGTCTTGGCCTGAAAGGAATCGAAAGCACGAAATGTGCCTGATGATTTAGGTGTTGTCTCTTGGGATATATCTCTAGGTAGAAATGCTTCGCCGTCTGAGTTAGAATTGGCTCATCTAACTGTGGGTGGGATATTTTGATTAGGTTGTTTCCATGGAGCTGTGACCTACCCATTCAAGGTGGATCTTAACTAGATCACTGGAATCTTTAAGAGAGCTGAGAGCCCCATGTCCTGAGCTACATTTCTTACCTGGAAACACCGAGAAATATTTGGCAGGTCACACCTTGGGATGAATGCAGCCTTTTGTTTTATTTCCCTGCCTAACTTTTTGCTTAGCTCTGTGGCCCGATGTATGCTGACACGCTCAGGGTGTGTGGGGCGGGTTTACCTCTGGGTTTTAAGTGCCTTTTGTCGTTTGCCTAATGAACCACCCCAGGCATGGGCTTTGCCAATCGGACACCTGCCTCCACTTGTTTGTACATTCAGGTTTTGAGCATTTACTTGATACATGCACTTTCAGCTGTCCGTCTTAGGGACATCAAAAAGAGGTTGATAAGAAAGCCCAGCCTGGCAGGGACTTTCTAAATTTGCCATCTTACAGCTGGTTTTTGGTCTGAGGTTTTTTGGGACATACGGTCACTGGGCATCTCACCTTACAGAATGACCCTTTTATTTGTAGGTAATTCCGTGGAAAAACAGTAAAAATAGGGGTGAGAATGTTTTTTAAAATTCTGTTTTACAAAATAAAGTTTCAGTGGCTGAGAGATTTCAAATAGAGTCAAGAGGTCACTCTGGAGGACATTCTTATATGCTATATAGATATCCCTTTTTAGTTTTTAGTGTACTGGAATAACTAGAAGGAAATATCTGAAACTGTTGAACTGCAACCCAGTAGCCTTGATTCTTGAAAATGATTGTGTAACTATGTGGCTTACATGGTGTGACCGTGTGATTGTGAAAACTTTGTTGTTCACACACACTCTATCCAGTGTATGGACAGATGAGTAGAAAAATGGGGACAAAAAGTAAATTAATAATGGGGGGGGTATGGGATGTTTTAAGTGTTTTTTTTTTTTGCTTTTATTTTTATTCTTATTTTAATTTTTTTCTTGAAGCAAGGAAAATGCTCTAAAATTGATTGTGGTGATGAATGCACAACAACTGATTGCACACTTTGGATGATTTTAGGGTATGTGAATATATCTCTGTGCCAGTTTGAAACTGTTATGTACCCCAGGAAAGGACATGCTCCTTTAATCCAGTCTTGTGGGGGCAGACCTATTATGGGTGGGATATTTTCATTAGATTATTTCCGTGGAGATGTGACCCACCCATTCAAGGTGGATCTCAATTAGATCACTGGAATCTTTAAGAGAGCTGAGAGCCCACACAGACCCAGACGCTTGGAGATGCTGGAAATGCAGACAGAAGGACGTTTGGAGATGCTAAGCTAAGAGGTGAAGCCCAGAGTTTGCCCTGGAGAAGCTAAGAGAGGACCCCCAGATGCTTAGAGAGAAATGCCCTGGGAGAACAAGCAAGGATGCACAGGAGCTGAGAGAGAGAAGCTAAGAGGGACAGAAGCCCAGAGACATTTTGGAGAAAGCCATTTTGAAACCAGAGCCTGGGAGCAAAGGACCAGCAGACACCAGCCACGTGCCTTCCCAGCTGACAGAGGAGTTCTGGATGCCATCAGCCTTTCTTCAGTGAAGGTGTCCTCTTGTTGATGCCTTAGTTTGGGCACTTTTATGGCCTTAGAACGGTAAATCTGTAACCTAATAAATCCCCTTTATAAAAGCCAAATCATTTTTGGTATTTTTCATAATGGCAGCTTCAGCAAACCGGAACAATCTCAATAAAATTGAATTTAAAAAAAAAATCCATTTTAGAGACGAGTCATGAAAAGCCATCTTATATCTCCTTGTACATAGGGGTGGTTTGAGGGAATCCCTAGTGCTATTTACTCACCTGGCAGATACAGCCAGACCTACCTGACTATTTTTATTAAGGAGAAAAACCTTCTTTTTTACAGGATTTTAAATGCTTATGACCAATCGTCTTCATATACAGAATTCCATGGTGATAGGTGGGTTTACAGAAAGAGGACGAATTGCAGTTAACACCTCCACTGTTTATCAGATCCCCCTCATATTACCCAAAATGAAGGGCCCCTCTGATTTGACTCCTTTCCAAAATATATACTTTTAAATAATGTACTGAGGTGAAATTCACACAACATGGAATTAACTGTTTTAAAGTGAACGATTCAGCAACATTACATAAATTAAAGATGTCGTGTCACCACCATCTCTATCTCTTTCCAGGACATTATCATCCTCCCGAAAGGAAACCCCTATCCCTCAGCAGTCACCCCCCCCCCCAGTAGCCCCTGGCAACCACTAATGTACTTTCTATCTCTATGAATTTGCTTATTCTGGACTTTTTGTATAAATGGAATCACACCGTATCTGCCCTTTTCCAGCTGTCGTTTTTCGCTCAGCATAATGGTTTTGAGGTTGGTTCATCCACCGTGTGGCTGAATAATATTCCATTGTAAGGTTATACCATGTTTTGTCAGTTTATTTGTTGGTAGATACCTGGGTTCTTTCCGCTGTTTGGCTATTGCTAATAACACTGCTGTGGACCTCCATGTATATGTAAGAGTTTGATTTCCTGCTTTCAATTTTTGGGGGGAATTGATTGATATAGGCATGCAACTGCCTTGCCAAAGTCTTGAGTCACCTCCTGCTGGATCACCCCCTGAGGCTGGGTGACTGGCTCCTCCTGAGACGAGGAATACGCAGGTATTTGGGTTTTAAATGCATCAAAGTGAGATCCACAGAATTCC